>NC_135535.1:16992942-17327109 GCF_045843805.1 Urocitellus parryii | reverse complement strand
GTGTCAGCCCTAGAGCCCAGCACGATGCCCACACCTCCAGTCCCAGCAGCTTGGCAGGCTGAGGCAGGAGGATGGAGAGTTTGGGCCAGCCTGAGTAACTCAGCAAGGCCCTACCTCAAAATAAAAGCGAGACAGGGCTGGGGACGTGGCTCAGTGAGAGAGTGCCCCTGGTTTTAATCCCTGGCACTGTTTAAAAAAAAAAAACCAAACCAAAAATGTAGGTTCGGTTACAGTTCTGGTCAGTTGATTTTAAACAGAGTAGCAAGACATATCAATAGGGGAAGGAAGAGTCTTTTTAACAAATGATGCAGAGGCATCTGGTTATTCACATGAAAAAGAATGAAGTTGGATCCCTTCCTCACACCAAATAAGAAATTAATTCAAGATAGATCATAGACTGAACTGTGAAAGTCATAGAAAAAACATAAAAGTAAGTTTTAAAATAATCTTGGATTAGACAATGATTTCTTAGATATGAAACCAAAAGTAATAGATTAATTAGACTTCATCAAAATTAAAAATTTATGAGCTTCAAAGGACAGCATTAAGTGAAAAAATAACCCACAGAATGGGAGAAAATATTTGGAAACTATATATTTGACAAGGAACTTGTATCCAGAATATATAAAGAACTCTCACAACTCAAGAATAAAACAATAAATCACCCCATCATAGTATGGAGGAAAAGTTTGATCAGACATTTCTCTAAAAAAAGCATACAGATGTTACCACTGTTGACGGGTGACGAGTTCTTGCTCCGGGATGTTGAAGAATAACACCAAAGAAGCACGCCGAGGCAAGGCCAGAGTAGAGATTAGAAGTTTATTAAAGGACAGAAGAAAAGACTTCTCCCGGAGGAAGAAGGGGACCCAAAAGGTGGAATCCGTGGAAGTGCAGTTGTCTCCCCTTTTTATAGTTCTTTCAGTGATGGAATGTAGGTTGGAAGGCCCGAGGGGTGGGACACAGGTGGGCCAAAAGGGCAGGTGGACTTTGGCCTAGGGCCTTTTCGGGACTTCACTAACATTCCATGAATTGTCCTGTGTTTCCCTGAGTCATTGTCAGCATGGCTTCCATTTTAGATTTCACTCGATATTAGACCCGATTTACCTAACTGACTACCTAACTTTAAATCTGGCTTCACAGATAATAAGCACATGAAAAGTTGCTTAATATTATTAGCCATCAGGGAAATGCAAATCAAAACCACAATGAGGCTCTACTATATAAGCACTAGGATGACTGTAATCAAAAAGACAATAAATGTTGTCGAGGATGTGGCAAGAACAGTATTGGGAGGCTGCGGCTGGAGGATCACTTGAGTGCACTAGTTGGAGAAAAGCCTGGGCAAGTGATTCTGTCTTTAAAAAAAAAAAAAAAAACATAGCTTTGGAAAATAGCATGTCACTTCCTCAAACAGTTTAACAGAATTATCCTATGATTCAAGTATTCCACTCTCAGGTGTTTATTCAAAAGAATTGAAAACAGCTGTTCAAACAGAAACTTGTTTGTAGCAGCTCTGTTTTCAGTAGCCAACAAAATGGAAACAACCCCAAAGTGTAATGAATAGATAAATAAACTGTGTCTTATCCAGCAATGGAATATTATTTGGCAAGGAAAAAGTGAAAAACTGACACGTACTACAGCATGGGGAGACCTTGAAAACTATGCTAAGTAGAATAAACCAGTCACAAAAGACAACATCTAATTCTAGAGAAGAGATGGGTAATTGTCTAGAGTGTGGAGGGTATAGACAGGAAGGGAGAGTGACTTCTAACGGGTGTGGGTTTTTGGTGGTTGATGAAAATGTTCTAAAATTGGTTGTGATGCTTACACAACTATGAACATACAAAAAACTATAGAATCATACATTTGAAATTGGTGAATTCTGTGGCATGTGTATTATGTCAATGAATTTTTTTTAAACACAGGTTCTAGAGAATGATAACCTAGATTTGAACCTTAGCTCACTGCTTACTGTAAGCTGTGTAACCTTGGGGAAGTTGCTTCACTCCTCTATTTTCGAGTTTGTAAAATGGGGCTTATGGTAACAGGATCCACTAATGGTTTTGCTGTAAGGTTTGAATGAGATGTTACAGACGTTAACCCCATGTCTATTGTTTGGTAAATAAAATATCAACTGTGATAATGATGAGAAGACACAAGAAGAATGGATCTTAGATAATAGAATGAGAGGAAACTGAGAAACTGATGTCACTCCATTTATGAGAAACCAGCCTCTACCTCAGTTCAAAGCCTGTCCAAAGGCGAAGGGAGGGGGGATGGGGAGATGGGGGGACGGGTGGGGGGGACAGGGAAGGGTGGTGATCCTTGTTCTTGGAAAACCCACATAGCGTTGTTCCTAGGCAGTAACTACCCTGCTGAGTTGTTTGTCTGTATATAATAGGAGAGATCTGTGGCGCCAGGTGTCTTTGACTCAGCAATACTAGTTCCTGGAAGGACCAAAGAATGTTTGAGACCTAAGACCTTGATGACCCATAGCAACCCCCTAGCAACAACCAATCAGCGTGAGACAGGGAAGATACCTGGAAGGCCAGGCGACCCCCCCAGTAGTCTTGGTGATGGATAACATGTTAGGAAACCGTGTAAATTAGCACGTACAGCCTTGCAACCCCCGGGGCTTAAACCAGTCAGTTCAAACATAACTAACCAATCACTCCTGGGTTAAACCAGGAGCTCAAACATAACCAATCACTTGTTCCCACCAGTGAATGTGCTAATCAATGTTAAGAGTTGTTGTTTGATTTTCCCATGGTATGGAATGATTTGCTGTGTGATGTGACACATAGAGTATCCCCCCAAACCTATAAAATCTCCCTGAACAAAGGATCGGGACTCACTCCCTGGGACCACTGCGTTGGGAACAGTTGTGAGTCCAGGCTGGAGCTTGCAATAAAGACTCTTGTGTAATTGCATCGGATTCGGCTCCTGGTGGTCTTTTGGGGTCCCCAAATCCGGCATTACATCATCTCCTGTCAGGGCATACTTAAGTCTGTTCCTTAGAAAAATGATGAGAGGAAGACATTCTCTCAAAACCACTTGAAGATCGAGGGATGAGCTAGGATTGATCTTGTTGGATGCAGGAATTCCCTGAGGAAGACAGCTGGTTTAGCTGTTTACGAGCCCGAGCCCGAGGTAGCAATCTGTTGGTGGTGTTGGCTGGTGATGATGCCCAGGGTTGCAGTGCTGTCACGTGAGGATGACATACCTGTACGCTGGATCATGTTCATTTTGATGCCTGATTGGGCCAGAGAAACATCTGGGGAGGAAGTAGGGAATCTGAAAATTTTTTTTTTTTTTCCCAATCTTACGGCATCTGTGGCCTGAAGATCCCATGTCTGCTTATCTGGGAGTCAGCTCTGGTTTGGGCCGGCCTGTGTCTGCACAGGTTATGTGAGAGGGACTTGATATCTGTATTTTGGCTCCTCTTTGAACCACAGGTGGGGGTGCAGGTGGGGTGAATTGTTTCCCTTGGTGTTCAGAACCTGTTACTTAGACTCCCGCTTCCAGGGACGGTTCAGAGGATGCCTGGAGATGACCAGGATCCCTGAGGACCGATCCTGAGTGTGACCATCTGAGTTGGGAATGTTGAGAGGGCTGCCAGAGGTCTCCAGTCAGATGACAGAGCTACATTGTGGTCCGTGTTTGAGTCCTTCCTCAGATCCCTTATTTTGGCCTTGGGCTAAAATTATATGGCTTTCAGAGTGAGCCTAATATTAGAAAATGCATCATCAAGTTTCCTTTCTGATAATTACCATGTTTGCTCCCATTACTTCTAGCTGGGGATCCTCGCCCCATTCACACTTCCCTAGAAAGCCCAGCAGGACCAAGCCACTCGGCCCCCACAGACTCCGGAGTCCAGCTGCAGGCCTGTGTGCACGGGGCCACCTTCAGGAAGTCCAGGTGCCAACACTGTACTGAGGTAAGGATGAGGAAAAATAGTTGAATTATAGGCGCTTGAAAGACTTTTGGACTCAAGAGCCAACAATTGGATTTTGCCTTAGAAAAGGTGGGTACAGGTGTAACTTGCTTCCAAGTAATTGGATAATGTTTGTTTGAGAATAAAATATTGCTTGAGTAATCTTGTCATCAAGGTCAGGAAAGATTCATAGAGGGGCTGATTTGCTGCTCTTTTGGGCAGTATCTAGGGAATACTTTGTAAGGAAGTGTTATTTAAAGTACGCTTCAATTTTGATAAATATCTCTTCATGTTCTGGTTACCTGAGGGGAAAAATGACTTCGTAAAGAAAAAAACTGTTTTCTACTTGGTTCTTAATCTTGGATAATCTGAAAGAAAAGGTCAGCCATCATTGCCACGGCACAGATTAATCCACCTTGCATTAACCAGAGTGAAGGCTGAGTTCAAAAAGACAAACCTGATCTGGTTTGGGGGAAGGTCAAGGGCACTGAGCCGGCACTGAAGCTGAACTTTAAATTACACTCAGCCTGCCTCTCAGCAGAAGGATCCGTGACCTTAAATTTTCTCTCAGCTTATCTCTCCCTTGACTTATTTTCTAGTTGACCAGAAGGGTAAATTCAGATCAGATTCCTTTTATTCTGGAAGCTTTTCACAGAGAGACTTTGTGCCTGTGTGTGCCTGTGTATGTGTGTGTGTGTGTGTGTGTGTGTGTGTGCACATGCGCGTGCACTGTTTTCAAATACAGAAGGGAAGGTGGGCAGGCAGCGAGAACACCTGGAGTGGGAAGAACCTTTCATCTTGGTCTCTCACCTGCACATCACCTGCATCCCTGCCCCCTTAGCTTCACCTGTCAGTGTGACACTGCTGCCCTTGTTTGGGTGTCATGTCCGGAGGTGATGCAGAGGTGGAAGACACAGGATCCATTCCTAGGAGTGTTAGTCACACGGAGAGCCAGAATGTGGCTTAAAAAGAAAAATGGGCTCAGGCGCCCATTCCAGGTTCTGAGTGTGTGTGTGTGTGTGTGTGTGTGTGTGTGTGTGTGTGTGTGTGTACTGGCGCCTCTTAGAGTTTAGGAGAGGGCGGGATGTTAGAAACGTGCTGTGTAATTCTTGGCATGGGGTTTTAATTTTCTGCCTGACTTTGGCTTCCCCCCTTTATGTTTCATCTTTAAAATGCAGGGCCTGGTCTCGTTGAATATTGAGGTTTCTTTTTGCTCTGTAATTACGTGACTTTCCAATCTTTTTTTATTACCAAATAAGGGTTTAACTCTGAAGTCAGAGTTTGAGTCTCGACCCTGTGACTTATTATTAGCCATGTGACCTTGGTTATTTACCTGTTGTGTCTGCCTCAGTTTCCTCATTTGTAAAACATGTATAATAATGGCATTTATGTCATGAGTATGTTGTGAGGCTTAAATTTGTTAATATTTATAAATTATAAATGTTTCATAACATGCCTGGCCCTTAGTAAATGCCATGTGTTTGTTTAAAAATAAAAAGACAACTGTTGTTCTTCCTGCTTTCTATGAGGATAACACCCTGGATGGCATTCTTCCTTCTCTAAGTACTAGGGCTCAGTGAAATGGCAGTCACTCATTCCAAGTACAGTTCATCCTACCAGTGGTTAATAGCTACCATTTCAGTGCCCATTATGTGCTGAGCATTATTTGGTAGCTCTACTTATATTTTTTGACATTATTAAAGAATTGGAATATTCCAATTTTGACCCTGCCCTTTTTTGGCAATGCAGAGTTGGGCTGGTGGCCAGGTTTGCTACTAGTGTTAGGTCGGTAGATTTTGAGAATGTTCCTTGAAGTTCTAGATCTTTGAAAGTTATTGACCTTATCCTTACTAGGAATATTAGGGTACTAGGGATTGAACCCAGAGGTGCTTTATTCCTGAGCTGTATCTCCAGCCCTTTATTTTTAAGACAGGGTCTCACAAAATTGCTTAGTTTCTTGCATGTTGCTGAAGCTGGACTGAACTGGTGATCTTCCTGCCTCAGCCTCCTGAGCCGCAGGGAGCACAGGTGTGCCACAGTGCTCATCCCTGTGTTCTACTAAGCCCTTCACGTCACTGCTCTCTTGCCCCCTGCAGCATTGCTCTTGTGTCACCCTAATTTGACTTAACTAAATCTACTCTGGGAATGAAGAACCTTTCCTAAAAATCATGTTGGTTATTAAATACTTATGAAGTTTTTCTGGCAACTTTATTTATGTCATTATCTAAGTAATTCCTGGTTATGCCAGATCTTCTGGACTAACAGCCTCTGGTCTTACTTTGACACAGAAGAAGGGAAAGTACCAGCTTTTTTTTGGGGGGGGGGCGCGGTTTAGCAGGAATTGAAGTCAGGGGCACTCGATCACTGAGCCACATCCCCAGACCTATTTTTGTATTTTATTTAGAGACAAGGTCTCACTGAGTTGCTTAGTGCCTTGCAGTTGCTGAGGTTGGCTTTGAACTTGCCATCCTCCTGAGTCAGCCTCCCAAACCACAAGGATTACAGGCGTGTACCACTAAAATACCAACTTGTAAGCTTTCCCAAAATATGCATATTTTTCAAATTGGTGCCAATTAATATGAAAATTAATTTTTAACGTCTATGGCCATGAAAGATGATTGAGTGCCTCCCTTGTTAAAAACAGTGAATTTCTTCTGTAGGGTACAACTTCTATACTTAGCTGTTGTTTAAAAATTATCTGAGCCAGGTGCAATGGTACACACCTATAGTGTCAGCTGCAAGGAAGGTGGAGGCAGGTAGACTTACTTGAGCCCAGGAATTGAGGCCAGCCAGGCAACACAGTGAGACACTCTTAAAAAAAAAAAAAAAATTACATTGAAGTAGAATTTCCCCAGATGATTTATTTCCTTCTTTGCTTTTATCATCTCACTTAACAATTGTGATCTGAGTAAGAAAAGAGAAACTTCCTTTTTATATTTCTATGGGTCTGATTCATGTATCTTTCTCACTGGGTTGAGTAATATAATTTGCATTAATTCAAACCGGGAAGTGCTCACAGGGAAGTTAGCGTCTATATAGGCTGGTCTCCTGCTTTTTGCACATAGCACATTACCCTTTGTGTTACTGTGCCCACCTATTTGTATAATATTGAGCATATGATTTTTTTTTTGAAACTGCTACCAAGGATTGAATCCAGGGACACTTTACCACTGAGCTACACCTTCAACCCTTTTTAAATTTATTTTGAGTCATATTCTCACTAAATTGCTGAGATTGGCCTCAAGCTTATGATCCTTTTGTCTCAGCCTCCCAAGTCACTGGGATTATAATTGTGTGCCACCATGCCTGGCTAGCACATGATTTTTTAAAAAAATTAAATTATTTATTTATTCTAATTTGTTATATATGACGGCAGAATGCAATTCATTTCATATTATACACATAGGGCACAATTTTTCAAGTCACTGATTGTACACAAAGTATTTTTACACCATTCATGTCTTCATACATGTACTGAGGGTAATGATGTCTAACTCATTTCACCGTCTTTCCTACCCCCAAGCCCCTTCCCTTCCCCACCTCTACCCTTTCTCTTCCCCTCCCTTTCCTTTCCCTTGTCTAAAGTTCCTCTGTTCCTCCCATGCTCCCCTTCCATTGCCATTATGAGTCAGCATCCTCAAATCAAAGAAAACATTTGGCCTTTGGTTTTTGGGATTGGCTAACTTCACTTAGCATTATATTCTCCAACTTCATCCATTTATCTGCAAGTGCTATGATTTTATTCTAATGCTGAGTAATGTTCCATTGTGTATATATACCAAAGTTTCCTTATCCATTCATCTACTGAAGGGCATCTGGGTTGGTTCCACAGTTTAGCTATTGTGAATTGTGCTGCTATAAACATTGATGTGGCTGCGTCCCTGTAGTATGCTGTTTTTAAGTGCTATCAGTATAAACGGAGGAGTGGGCTAGCTGAAATGGTGGTTCCCTTCCAAGTTTTCCGAGGACTTTCCATACTGCTTTCCAGATTGGCTGCACCAATTTATAGTCCCACCAGCAGTGGATGAGTGTGCCTTTTCCCACATTCTTGCCAACACTCATTGTTGTTGTTCGTATTCTTGATAGCTACCATTCTGACTGGAGTGAGATGAAATCTTAGAGTAGTTTTGATTTTCATTTCTCTAATTGCTGGAGATGTTGAACATTTTTTCAGGTTTGTTAATTGATTGTATATCCTCATCTGATAAGTGTCTGTTCAGGTCCTCGGCCCATTTATTGATTTGGTTATTTGGGTTTTTTTGGTGTTAAGGTTTTTGAGTGCTTTATATATCCTAGAGATTAGTTTTTTATCTGATGTGCTTATGGTAAAGATTTGCTCCCATTCTGTAGGCTCTCTATTTACCTTACTGATTGTTTCTTTTGCTGAGAAGAAGCTTTTCAGTTTGAATCCATTCCATTATGGATTCTTGGTTTTAATTCTTGTGCTACAGGAGTCTTATTAAGGAAGTTGGCACCTAATCCAACATGATGAAGATTTGAGCCTACTTTTTCTTCCATTACATGCAAGATCTCTGGTTTAATTCCTAAGTCCTTGATCTACTTTGAGTTGAGTTTTGTGCATGGTGAGAGAGTTTTGTGCATGGTGAGAGACAGAGGTTTAATTTCATTTTGTTACTAGCACATGCTTTTTTAAGATGATCTGTTGATTAAAGATTACTTGGTAAAAATAAATAAATAAATATTTTAATTACAGAAGGATGTTCCCTCCTACTCAGGATTGCCACATGAGTTTAAGCAACATTAAGTATTACAATGCTGGGCTGGGGTTGTAGCTCAGTGGTAGAGTGCTGCCTCACATGTGTGAAGCACTGGGTTCGATCCTCAATACCACAACAAAATAAATAAATAAATGAATGAATGAATGAATAAATAAATAAATAAATAAATAAAAGATATTGTGTCCATCTACAACTAAATTTTTTTTTAAAGTATTATAGTGATTTTTAGAAAGTGGCTATTATTAAGTCCATTTCATGGTTGGGTAAACTGAGTAACCAAAGGAGTAAAATGTATCTTATGAAGTTATACAGGTGAATCATTGACAATAGAATGGAATCAACAGTCTTCAAATGCTCTCTTAAATATCATTAGTGTGAACAGGGAGAATTTTATGGGTTACATAAAAATGAACTGGAAAGTTTTCAGTCAAGGCTGGTTGAGGAGGAAGATTGCACAGCTGGATAGGACACTCTCCTGGTGGTCATGACCTTTGGTTTCTCACTCTCCCCTTGTTTTTCAACTTTTTACAGGTAAAGAAGTTACTTAAATCTATGTATGTCCCTTATTTTTTGCTTGAACTTGATCAAGCAGGTAAGATTTTAATATATAAATTATAACTTCTGACTTACCTTTTATTTAATCTATTCTGTCTAGTTTTTATTTTTCTTCCTAGATTTTTATTACTTAGCAAGCTCTCACTGGTTAATTCTTCTCTGTGGCCGTTTAAACAGGGCACTCCCTGGAGACTAATCTTTAGCCTTTACCTAGTTTATAGTCTTGCTATAAGTTGGAGTTTCCTGTTGTTGAAATCATTCTTTCTGTTAATCCTGACCTTAATTATATAACTTATATGATGGCTTTATTTAAAGCTTCTGAAAATTTGTCTTCTTGCTGGCAAGTAATTCCAAATAGTATGCATAAGCACCATTCAGACATGTGTCAGTAAAGATTAGTAAAGATAAAGATCCATGAAAGGAGCCATGGGAAATAGTTGCATGGGCCTGGATATCCCAAGGAAAGAACAGTTGGTGGAATGAAATGGAATACTTCCTCCTAGGTCCATGGTGTGGATGGTTTGAAAAATCTCAAAAGATTTCAAGGACAACATCAAGGGCAATCTGGCAGGAATCTGAACCAGTGCCCAGAACCATCACTTCTATTGGGAAGAATGAACCCCTCCAGATCAGGAAGCAGAGGTAGCCTTCACGCCTAGTAACTTTGAGGAAGCAGAGTCCTGGGCATTTATAGTCTCTGACCAGTCTCTATGGGAATAAAGCAACAGAGAAGAGATCGAGCTAGAGAGGAAAAGGTATATGGGAATTGGAATATAGGAGCAATGGGATATAAAGTCAATTTCTAGGGTCAGGAAGAAAACGGTAGGTAGTTATGTGACAGAAAACTATTTGCTTGTTATGAGAGATTTTCTAACACAAAGAGATTCAGATCATAACTACCATATAGAGAATGCCAAATGTTTTATAGGAACTATGCTAGCTTTGGTATAAAATCACTAACTCTCATGGCAACTCTATAAAGGAAGATTTTATCCACATTTTACAGATGAGGAGATTGACTGCCAGAGAAGTCAGATTACTTCCTGAAAGTCGTATAAGCACTGGATCTATAATTTGGACACACGCATATCTAATCTAAAGCCTGTATTCTATACGATGTTGTCTGTCAACACTGGCATGACCTCTCTAACCTTTCATCAAGGAAGGCTGTTGTCCCTAAGTACTCCATAGTACTTGAAAGGACATCCCAATAATTAAGTTTTATCTGGATCAAAAGGTAGCATTAAAGAAAAAAGCTTTCCTGGCTAACTTAAATCATTTGAAACTTGGTGTGAATTAGGGGACAAAAACCAAATAAAACTAATTAAACTAGCGAGTGAAGCAGCTGGACAAATCCTTTAAGGATGGGAAATGTAAGGGAGGTAACGTTGGAAGTGGATGAGCAGGATGGAGGTACTAAGTGCTGCAGGGTACCAAAGGGTGGGAGAGGGTCTTTCAAGGCACTGTCGACTACTTTGGGATTTTAATGCTGGCAGCACTAATCAGACAGGCAGCTCCTTCCCTTTTTGTATAGAAGTGGCTATAGTGCTGTAGGTCATGGCTGGGAGCTCCCACTCACCCTTTGCTAAAACTAAGAAAACCCAGTGCATATAAGTTGGGAGAGGTTTGACCAGAATCAGCTTCTGTAATCAAAGGAACCTTTTTCTGAATGAGGGATCTGGTGCTCCTATGTCCTTGCTTGTTGCTTCCTCCCACATAAAAGAGGTACTGACTCATGCCTTATTCTAGTGTAAATGCAGGCAGCTTGCAGGAACAGATGAATTCGTGTAGAGTAAGGCAGCCATTCTCAGGGTGGTCTGCAGACCTATGGAGTGCCTATGACATTTTAAGGGTCCTCGGGGTCAAAACTGTTTTCATAACAATAAGACATTCTTTTCCAGTTTTACTGCTTTGCCATTGGCACAGCAAAAACTTGCAAAAACATTGGTGCATAAAACTGCTGATGACTGAGCATTAATCAAAGCAGGGGTCAAAGCACCAACCTGCACTAGTGGTCAATGTGTTCTTTACTACCAGACACAGTAGAAGAAAATGTTTCCAGGAGGGCTGGGGTTGTGGCTCAGAGGTAGAGTGCGCACCTAGCATGGGTGAGGCACTGAGTTCAATCCTCAGCATCACATAAAGTAAAATAAAGACATTGTATCCACCTAGAACTAAAAAATAAATATATTTTAAAAAATGTTTCCAGGAAGTACTGCAAATTATTACCTTATTAAATTTCAACACCATAAGTATATGTCATTTTACTGTTGTGTGACGAGGAAAGTATGCATGAAGTGTTGACGGCTCGCAGCACTGTGGCTTCTCATGGTAAAGCACTGTGTGCTTGGTAGTTTGAGTTGCAAAACAACTACCTGCTTTTTTGGTAGAGCATCATATATATGCTTAAAATAATGAGGCTAGCAGTCAGACTAGGATTATTCAGATATGGGTATTTGTCAGACATTCCCCCCAAAAGAATCAAAGTGAGTCTGTCACTTCAAGGAGAATAACTGACAGCATTTGCTGCCTATGATCAAACTTGAGCTTTTAAGTCAATATTAGAATTTTGAAAGTTTTATCTGCCTTGCAATGTCAATTGTTTCTTAATACTTTTCTGATGAGATTGACGATAATATTGAGTGTAATTTTTTTTTCTTTTTGGTACTGGGGATTGAACTCAGGGGCACTCAACCACTGAGCCACATCCCCAGCCCTGTTTTGTATTTTATTTAGAGACAGGGTCTCACTGAGTTGCTTAGTGCCTCACCTTTTGCTTAGGCTGGCTTTGAACTTGTGATCCTCCTGCCTCAACCTCCCCAGCCACTGGGATTACAGGCATGAGCCACTGCACCTGGCTTGAATGTAATTTTTAATATTTTATATTGAATTATGCCAACATTTGAAATATCTGCATAACTTAATAAATGAATATTTTCTAAGGGATCAATGTATGATCTTAAAAATGCCATTCAAAGTAAAGGATACACCAGGGTATTTTAATGTGATAGAGTACAAAAAACTCATCCATATGGTTTCAGATCCCACATTGCAACTAACCATTAATCAGCTACTATTTGTGGAATTTTGGGGGTGATATCAAAGGAAAATATATACAATTGCCTGAAAAACAATCTATTAAATATTCCTTCTTTCTCCAATTTCCTTTCTATGTGACTGGATTTTCTCTAGACTACTACCAAAACAACACATATCACAACAAAGTCAATGCAGAAGAACATGATAGACTCTGCCTATATTCTATAAAGCCAGATACTAATAAAATGTAAAAAATATAGAATAATTCCAGTTTTCTCACTGCATTTGTTTTAGAAAATATGCTTATTTTTATTAAACTATATTATTTATATTAACATGTGATTTATTAATTTTAAGACAATTAATAAATATTTTAAGTGTTGAGCTGGGGTAGTGGCTCAGAGGTAGAATACTCGCCCAGCGAGCTTGCCTATCATGAGTGAGGCATTGGGTTCAATCCTCAGTACCACATAAAAACAAAGATATTGTGTCCATATATAACTAAAAAATAAATGTTAAAAAAAGAGTAGTGTAGACTAATTTTTAAAAAAATATTTATTGTTTAGTTTTATGTGGATACAATATCTTTATTTTTTATTTTTATGTGGTGTTGAGGATCGAACCCAGCGCCCTGTGCATGCCAGATGAGCATGCTACCGCTTGAGCCACATCCCCAGCCCCTAGACTAATTTTAATAAAAAATATTTTAAGTGTCTCAATTTGTATTTGTAATATAGAAAGTATGAATGGCTATGATCCATACTTAAAGGTCCTCAGTGATTGCCTAAGACTATAAAGGGATACTGAGACCAAAAGATGATCTGTTCTAAGATAAGTAGGAAGTGTATTAATCAACACACTGTTAATTCTGTGAGGTTTATTTGTGAAAACAAATAGGAGGAACACCATTCAACATGTGCTTTGGGTCCTAGCCACTCAGGAGAGATACCTGATATAGTCCATATCCTCAAAGACCTTACAGTTATTGAGCTGGACTTGCTGATTAGCTCTGAAGGTGTATCATGAAGATACACCTCCTTTATCTGTTTCTGCTTGGTTCCAGAACCCTCTATAGGCATGATTTTATCAGTCTTGGCTACTTAATCTCTCCAATGCATGAATCATAGCAGGTATTGAAGAACCTTCTGATCAATTGATAGGGTATTTGCTATAGAATGAGATGGGTGCACTTACTCATTCAGAATATTTATTGAGTGTTATGTGCTACGCTGTGTACTAAGCACTGGAAATACAGTAGTGTAGGTGTGATTGCTGCTCTAATGGAAGTAGACTTGTTTGTTTGTTCCCATAAACTTTACCTTCATCTTCTTTTAGACTTGAGCATCTGTGGCACTCAGTGAAGTGTGCTGCCTAACTGGATGGGTAATGGAGTGATTGTCCACAGAGTTCCTATATTTGCAGTAGTGTCATCTGTTAAGGAAGTTGTCATGCCAGGGAAATTCCCTCACCATCCTGTTATTTTCTTCTTCTTTTGGGCTGTATTTTGGACCAGTCTATGTACACTAAGGTGATTAATTGAGAACAACCATCAAGGTCAACTTGCATTTACAAAGATTGGTATTGGAGACAGGAACTCAGCACCCAGAAGGCATGACATCAATGCCTGTCTTTGTGGGAAGCCCTAATAGTCATAAATGCTATTCTTACCAGGAACTTACACATGTTTTCCTATTTAACCTTCAAAATGCCATCAATGTGGGAGGTGGTGATTTCACCTTCTTATGACGAGGAAACCAAACATAGAAAAGTACTAATATTCAGGATGGCTGGCTTCCTAATGAACCATTGGTAATTCCTGGTCCCGCCCCCTACTTCCTTTGAATGTCTCATGACATGTCCTGCCTGCTTTATGTTTGATGTTCGTGGTATTGGTACCGGGATCAGTGTTCCTGGATTTCATGATGATTGTTGCAGCTGGAGGTTGTGCAATCTGCCACCATGCCAGCTATGTCACAGCCATCCCCTGGATGAGCTGCCACTCACATGGCAGCTTGCTGATACAGGAAACCTTTGGATGTCTTTGCTTTGGATGTCTCCCTGGTGGCTTTGATCTAAGAAACATACAGTATCATCAATGTAGTTATCTTAATTTTGTCTGGTAGCAATTGCCATTCTGTAGCTATCAATGTGGGGAAAAAACACACAAGTTTTAGAGGACTTATATGACAGTTTGCCAAAAGTGTATATCTCTGTATGCCACATGTCACTATCCTGGGGGTTCTGATGTATATTGTCCTTGACTCCTGGCTGCTTATGGAAAATATAGGTTTAATGCCTTCGGCAAGAGGAAGGGGAACTGATATTTGACCACTATTAGTATTTTTTTTTAAGAGAGAGAGAGAGAGGGGGAGAGAGAGAGAGATTTTTAATATTTATTTTTTAGTTTTCTGCGGACACAACATCTTTGTTTGTATGTGGTGCTGAGGATCGAACCCCGGGCAGCATGCATGCCAGGTGAGCGCGCTACCGCTTGAGCCACATCCCCAGCCCCCACTATTAGTATTTTTATATCTTTTTTATGTCTGTGCCTTACATTCTCAATCAATCCTCACAACAACCTTGAGTGATTATTGGATTTACTTCTGTTTTACAAGTGAGGAGGCAGAAGCTCAGCATTTGAGTAACTTACAAGCTCAGCCTGTTTGCATTCCCAGTTGCCTCCTCAGGGATTGCTTTCCTTAAATAACTCAACAAATAGAGGTGCTCTAGGCCAGCTCCCACCTCACCATTCTGGTACTGATGTTTATTCATCTAGCAGATGTGTTTTGGCCATCTATGTGCCAAGTACTGGCAGGAGAGAAGAGATTTGAATAAAGCACAACCTTGTTCTTTTGTTTTTTCTTTTGTGTTGCTGGGGATTAAACCCAGGGCCTTGCATGCTGAACTACATCCCCATGCCATTCCATGCCATGCCATTCCATGTAGTGTCTTGCTAAATTGCTTGGAATGGCCTCAAACTTGTGATTCTTCTGCCTCAGACTCAAGTAGCTGGCATGCAAGCATGCACACCTGATCACAACCTCATTCTTAATGATGATTCTGCTTCTTTGCATCTGATTTTCTTGTAATTTAGTGCAATCTGGCATCAATTAAAGGCTGTAGAATAACAGCTGCAGGAAGATGTTGGATAGATGTTTTATCAGGGGGTCAAAGGTAATGGAGGAGGAATTCATGGCTGAAAACAGAAACAAGTTAGAAAATGTCATGGCTTGTTCATTTAGAATGAATCTCATCAAGAGGGCTTGGTAGACAGAATGATGAGATCCAAGAGTTAAAAAAGTATAGAGGCTTTATCCTACAGGAAGTGGGGAGCATGGGAGGTTGTTCTGCTTATTGGTATTGTCTGTAAAATTATTTATTTTTTATAAAACTTGGAGACTACAGTAAAATCACATATAATCACACCTAGAGACAACCACTATTAGTATTCTTGTGTCTCTTTTGTGTATTCTGTGTTATGTTTTGTTATTTAATAAATATTTTTTCTATTATTACAAGTCCTTAATAGTTTTCCCAGTAACTATAAAATTCCATATATTTATTTAGCTGTTTGACTACATTTGAACATTCTGCTGCCATTTTTTTTTTTGCTGTGACAGAATAACAGGTTAGAAATCCTTTTCTTGCACATAAAATTTTTGCTGCATTGATACTTATTTTCTTGGGACAGGTTACTGGAGTGTATTTGTAGGTCAGAGTATGAATATTCTAAAGAGTTCTAGAGCCTTTGAAATGGGATGTACTTATTGATAACTCTATAAGCTCAATGATTTTCCTGTACTTAATGAGTAGTAAGAAATAACGATAGGTTTTTAAAAGTTATTGCTTGCCACTTGAGAAGTTAAAAACATTTATTTTGTTATTTAATAAATATTTTTTTCTATTATTACAAGTCCTTAATAGTTTTCCCAGTACCTATAAAATTCCATATATTTTTAGCTGTTTGACTACATTTGAACATTCTCTATTAATGAAGTAAGACATTTTTCCCATGTGCTGTGTATCATGGTCTAAGCCGTATTTCACATGTAATATTTCATTATCTAAATTGTCTATTCACATTCCTCATGGAGTAATAGAAATAGGAAGAAACCCTTGTAAAGCAGTTTCTATGAGCCACTGCTCTAAGCACTTTAAAAATTAATCTAAACAGATGTTGCTGTTATCTCATTTCACAGATGAATAAATGAACACATACAGAGGTTAGATAAATTGCTTAAAGTCATGTGTCTGTAAGTGACAGAGCCCAAACTTGAAACTAAGGGATCTGGCTCCAAAGTCCAGGTTCCTAATCAATGCTGAACTGTTCTCTATTGTAATCTGAGTTTCTGTTCTTGTTAGTCATGGTGCCACACACTAACTACACACACACACACACACACACACACACACACACACACACACACACACCGGGCTGCTTCTGCTTCCTAGGACTGCATTAGTGATGTTCATGGAAATAATTTCTGCACTCATTTACACCCCAGTGTGTGCTCTGCTCTTATATCAGTGGACCAAGAGGAGTGAACAACAATGATTATGATTATGTAGCATTTATATAGGAATCTGTACATTTTACCTCTACTCAGGTACATTCTGGCTTTGCAATAAATATGAGGAAGTGGGAAAGCTGATTATCCATTTAATAAAACAATAAATATATTTCATACAAGGATTTCTCTTGAATAGGAAGTAGAAAATACATTTGTATCTTGTAGGCATGAGTTCAATTCCATGCCAAAGGGAATAGTTCACCCTATGGTTGAGTTCTTAGAATCAAATAGGATAATGTTTGAAAGACATCTGACAGTGTTTAATGCCCTTTCCTCAATATAATGAGGTATGAAAAGGATAGATTTTAAGGTTTTTCAAGGTAAGATAAATCTCTGGTTAATTGTCATTCCAGTCAGTTGTTGTTTTTTATCCTTTCAAAAATATTTGAGGGCCTACTCTTACCCATAAGTGGCATGAGTCCTGCCTTCCATGGGCTCATGATCTGATGTGGGTCATTAGTCATAGTCACCACAAGTAGAGAGCTCTGCTCCTCTGTGCCTTTGTTTCCTCATCTAAAACATGGAGATCTAATAAGGATACATATAAAATGCTCATCATAGTTTCTGACACATAGTCAGTGCACAGTCGTAGCTGCTAAGTCATGGAATATTATGCAGCCATTAGAAATGATTCATAGAGAGTTTTAATAGCATGGGAAATTTCCTATACTATAATGTTAATGAAAAAATCAAAAGAGTTTAAAATAATATTTTGTAAAATAATCACATCTGGTTTTAAAAAGCATAGAAAGGGCTGGAAATGCATACGATATTAATATTTGTGCATCTATCTCATGGTGTGACAGACACTGAATAAACACAGGTGAATAAGATCTGATTCCTCCTTAGGAGAAAGTTTTAACGGGAAGACGGATAATCACAATCTAGCGTGTAATGAAGGGGAGGGAGAAGTCAAGGTGCTGCTCAGATTTCTGTCATGAAGAAGGGTAGATGACGGTAGCTATTATTCATGGAGAGAGGAAACAGAATTAGATTACAGAGGGAATGATTTTGGTTTGGGGTAGCATCTGTGATCATCCAAGGTGGGTATATAGGCCAGTGACTGTGTAGGTATGGGTGAGCTGGAGATGCAGATTTAGGAAGGTTTAATCTATGAGTAAAACTTCGAGCTTGGGAAAAAATAAGAGAACTCTAGGAAAGTCTGTGAACAAGAGCCCCAGATCTTCTTTGCATCCGGAAGGTGAGATTCTTCTGAAAGACAAGTTTGTTTCTCTCTCTCTCTCTTCCTTCCTTCCCTTCCCTTCTTTTCCCCTTCCTTCCTTCATTTCTTCTTTCTTTCTTTCCCTATAATGTAAATATGTTTCCTAAATGTAATGTAATTGTTTCAGTTTCATTTAGGTTTGGTCACATGTGGCAGCAAACACAAATAAAAATGGCTTAACCTAGACGTAAGTGCATTTCCCTTACCTAAAATAAATCCAGCTAGCAGTCCTGTCTAGGGCTTATGTGACACTCCGAGGCCTGGTCCAGAGTTTTGTCCTCCTGTTCTCATGTTCCAGGTATAGAAGGTCATGATTTGCTCTAGAGGATAATGATTTGGTTTTGGATAACATGTTGTGATCATCTAAGGTGAGTATATAGGCCAGTGACTGTGTAGGTATTTTTTTCCCCATATTATGCTCTAAGATGGGTGCCCAAACTCTCTGCCTCAGTTGGAAGAGAAGCTGGAGGAGCGCATATCCTTTCCATGCAAGAATATTTCTCGGACGTTGAATGTAACAGTTTGCTTACTTTTTGGCCAGAGTGTAGTCACTTATAAATATGCATACACACATGTATGTGTCACCAGTGGCATGTGTGGGGAGGGAATAGGTAGCCCTTGGAGGTGTGGGCTGGCTAGAAATAAAAGGTTGAAAGGTAATATCAAGAAATAGAGCAAAATTTTTAAAAAGCCCCATAAAGCTTTATTTGTAGTGAAACATATCAAGGAATTTACTGTGAGGAGGGGTTCCTCAAGGTAAACAAGAAGCAAGCCACGGAGGGCAAGTGGCCTGAGTGGGGACTTACCACTTGTGCAGTCATTCTTCCTCCTCCAGGCAGCTGGCGCAACCTGGGTAGTTGGGCACTGGTGTCTCTCTCCACTTCTGCGGAGTTGCATTTGAACCTAGGGCTGTCTGAACCAGTAAATTCTGTGATATCACAGAATTCTTTTTGAGCAGGACGTTTGCTAAGGCAACAAAGCAGTCTCAGATTGGTGAGATCACACCAAGAGTTCTCTGAAGGGTGCCCCTCCACTTAGAGATGGCTTAGAGACGCCCACAGTTCATTCACAGCTCCGTGCGTGTGTGTGTGTGTGTGTGTGTGTGTGTATCTGAATATGTATACACACACACACATACACACACATGCTGAAAACAGACTTGGAAATGAAATCTTCATTTCTTTATTTTAGGAAATCAATGGCCTAGAGTTTAGTTTGTGATGCCAATTACATTTTGTTTTTCCTGTGGAACAGCTGAGATTGGTTCATCTGAAAAATTAGCACAATAATTTCAATTAGACATTACATGTGTCTCTAATTTAAACCATAAGTATAAGCCAGGGGGAATGGTGTGCATCTACAGACGCAGGTACTCAAGAGGCTGCTGTGGGTCACTTCAGCAGGAGTTTGAGGCTATCCAGGCTCCATAGCATAGCAAGACCTCTGTCTCAAGAAATTATTTTTTAAAAATCTGAAGTATAGAGGAACCATAATATAGTCTATACAAAGACCATAGATGATAATGAGATGGGAAATACTTGACATTTTTAGAAGATTCAATGACTAGAAAATGCTGAACTAGAAGCTTCATGTATGTTGTACTTCTGAGAAAAAAAGAAACCCATTTAAATGGTTAACCTTGAACCGGATCAAGGACAGCAGGAAGTAGTCCAACCTCCTTCATTACAGTACAGTCTCAGAGAGTTCCTGAGATTATTGAGAGATTAAATGAGCATTTAAAATCTGTAGATGAAAGAATTCAGAAGTATTTGGTGGAAAATTACATGATTCTGGGAATCAAACCCTAAGCTTCACATGCTAGGCAAGCATTATACCACTGAGCTGTATCCCCAACCCAGAAACTACAAAGTTCTCTTCTGTCTTTAATAGAAAAATTAGTCTTAATAGATCTAAATGAGATATAGTTCTCTCAGCTCAATCCAGGGCCTAGAGTATTGAAATTGGAGTCTGAGATGAAACTCAACTCTCTGCTTCTGCTGGAAGGTGAGGTCCATGTAGGCTGCAGGCCTCTGCAGTTAAGAAATCCCATTTTAGTGTTAGCAGCTCATCACAGCAGGAGATGCTTGCTAGTGTCAGCTTCAAAGATAGCTGCAGGAAAACCCGGATCCTTCTCCACTACCATCCAGTGGTGTGTTGCAGCTACTAATGTTGGATCTAAATGCTGACAATTTCTTTCTGGGTTCTTGTCTCATAAATTTGAAGAATGAAATCCATGGGCCATAATGGAAAGTAAGAGTGAAAGAAATAGGATTTATGAAGTGAGAAGAAAAAAGATAGAACTCTTGCAAGGTACGAGGGGACCTGAGAGCAGGTTACCACTTAAATGTACTAGTCTAGAGGCTTATATAGCTTGTAGTTAGGGGCATTGAACAAAAACCCATGCTAAATGGGTATTGGATATTGGTTAGCCTTTGAGTCTGTAGCCTTTACTACTCAGGTATGTTCTGCTTCCCTAGCCCCATAACCCCAGGACAGAGGAGTTGGTTGGAATGTTTCTAATGGTTAACCTCATGGAGTGGCCTTTACATTAAAAAAAAAAAAAAAAAAAAAAAGCCTTCATTGGGACCCACTAACCCTATCTTATTCAGTATTATCTACCAACCAGAGGATACAGGACTGTGCCAGGCTCAGCTCCGGGAGGTGTCCCCAGCCCACCACCAATGACCTACAGTCATCAACCGGCTAGTTTCACTCAGCTCTGGGAGAAATTACTGGGGGATGTTCCTCTTAATATCAACTACCTAATAACATTTAAGAATTTAGAGGTTAATAATAAGCTATGTGATAGTTCTTTCATATCTAAAAGCTGTTTACCATTATTAATTAATACTTATACAACCTCTTGACTGAGGTTGAGGGTGGCTGGTCTCCAGAATTATAAGACACATCATCTGAGAGTTGACTGGGACGGAGCCTGCACCTCCTGAGGCATTTCTGTCCAAGGGCATCCTATAAAAAAAACTTTCCCTTCCTCTGGAATTGAAATGGACACCGAGAAACCTAAGTAAGACAAATGGAGTGCAAAGGGGTAATATTTCTTTCTTCTTTTTTGGGTATTGGGGGTGAACCCAGGGGTGCTTAACCACCAAGCCATATCCCCAGCTCTGTTTTGTATTTTATTTAGAGACAGTGTCTCACTGAGTTGCTTAGAAGAGTCACTAAGTTGCTGAGGTTGGCTTTGAACTCATGATCCTCCTGCCTCTTCCTCCTGAGCTGCTGGGATTACAGGCATGCCTCACCATGCATCAGAAGGGAAATATTTGTGCATGCAATAGTGTATGTACATTTTGTACCTATGTACACACAATACGAAGTGCCTTTACTCATTTATAAAGAAATTCCTCATATTCCTTCCACTTCTTTTAGCAAGTTGTTTTAAAAAATCATATTTTTCTTTTCCCAGGAAAAGATAAAGCTCAGAGTGTGAGAATACATGTGCTGTGGAAAATGGCATGGCTAGCTATGGACTGGCAATTAGAAGGAAAAAGAATGCTCTCCTTCAAGTTGGGTTTCCAGCAGTGCTAGTGTAACACATTGTTGACAGTTGCTGTGGATGACTAACTTATAAAAGGGAAAAATCCAGCATCGTAATTGCTCTAAGGCTTCATGGACTTATACCATGCAGAAGGACATGGTGATGCGAATAGCACAAATCCTTTACACTCTTAGTCCTTCACAGCCTTTTACTCATCCAATTTCCACAACTACCACACGAGGTATAGATACTATATTTATCACCACTTGACAGATGAGTAAACCAAGGCATGGAGAGGTAGCAGAAGCTTGCCAACAGAAAGGCCAGGCTATGTGACCTTGAGATTTGGGGCAGTGTGCTGGAACTGACATTATTAAACATTCAGGAATTTTGCAAGTAGATGATAGCTTGAAATCAGCCAAGGTTGGGAGTGTTTATACCACAGAGACTGGAGTGCTACAAATCTGGGCTTCCTCCCCATCATTCAGCTCTGGCTCACCACAACACCATAGGCTTTCTTCTCTGCTCTGCTTCATGAATATTCAGAAGCCTGCTGGAGGACCACATGGATTCAAACCTCGAGTGAGTCTTTACTATGGGGAAGGCACTGTGCCAGGTACCAGGGAAATAGAGACCAGCCCCTCAGTAAATTATATGTGGTTGAGAGAAGACAGTGTAAAGGTAAATCCTGGCCCAGATGTGAGACTGGGGCTAGTCGTTTACCCTGGGGTTACTCATCTGTAAAATGGAGCTGATGGTACAATCACAAGGGGTTTGGGAGAGGATCAATGAGAACATGTGAAGCCAAGGCATGGAGGTGCTCAATAAGTGACAGTTCTAAGAGCAGTGGAGATGTATACAGAAGGCTTTAATTTAGCTTGATATAAGAAAAAGGAGTGATGAATTCTGTGTTCAATGAGAGAAGCCTCCACAGGGTCGTGATCCTCCAGGCAGGATTTCAAGGTTTTCAGGTGGGTGTTTGGTGAGTGACTCTTCCTGGTACTTGCAGAGAGTGATTGCTTTTTTTTTTTTTTTTTTTTCCTACAGCATGTTGCTCTTTTTAGTTTACACCTCCCTGTAGGTTGTTTAACTGTGTGACAGACAATGGATTTGGAGATTGGCACCCCTGGATTTTTAATCCAACTCCAGAACTCATCTGCTTTGGAAGGATTCTTAGCTTTTTGGAATCTCAGTTTCTAATATCATAATGTGGGTGTAATACCTACATTATTCTGAGGATTTATTGAGAATATATGTGAAAGAGTCAGACACAACCCATGCCTTGGGAACCCCAGGCTAAATCCAGTGTTGTTTGTATTGTTTCGTCTCCCTTTATCCTCCTGAGTCCCTGGGCAGAGACACCCTGTGTGTCTGTACATATCGACCCTCTGCCCGGAGAAGTTCTGCTCGGGAGGTAGAATAGCATGTTGGCAAGAACCACGGGCTGGGGGTCAGATTCAGTTCTGCCAGTTGTTAGCTAGGTGGCTGTGAGCAAGATACTGGTCGTCTTTATATCTCCATTTTTTTCCATCTGTAAAATGGGGGAAACAATGGTTGTGAGGATTAAATTAAAAATGGAAAGACCTGGATTTATGCCCAGCACATGATAGCCACTGAAAGTTTCTTAGGCATTATTTCCTCCCAGTTTTACCATTTTAATTACTCTTCCAGATATGGTTCAAATATCACTTGCTTTAAGAAGCCTTCTCCAATTTTCCCTTACCATTATATGCTTCTCCACTGTGTACCTCTGAAGTTTATGGACCACAACCCTGGAGCATCAGCTATATCCCAGGCACTTTCCTAAGCATATTACAGATGTCATTTCATTGGGACCATCACTATGTTTTCATTATTATCCCAGCTTCCCTCTGAGATAGATCAAATTCTTAAAGGTCAAATACACCTTTATAGGAAATGTGAGTACCACCTAATATGTGTTATGTAAAAACGTTTTCCCTTTCTTCCCTGAAAAAGACAGAATCTACAAATTAATGTAATGTCTTCATTTTACAGATTTGATCTCTGAACAAATATTTACTAAGTGATTACTATGTGTGTGCACTGTACTAAGGGTCAGGAACATAACCAAACCTTACTATGGTGAGCATAAATAATAATCGTAGCCCCTGCTCACCTGTGGCTATTTACACTTAAATTAATTAAGCTTAACTAAAATAACTCCAGATCTGTGTTTGCACTAGCTATCTTTAGTCACATGTGACTAGTAGTTACTGGGTTGGACAGTGCAGACATAGACACTGCCATCATCTCGTAAAGTTCTGCTGGACTGTGCTGTTCTAGAGGGGTAGGCTGACATTGACCAAATTATGCTAAAGAAAAATACAATTGCGGTTGTGATGTGCTGAGTAGAAAGAATGCCTGGGAACTTGGGAACATTTCATGGGGGGGTGTGACTTTGATAGCCTCCTCAAGGAAGACATGTTGGAACTAGACTTGCTGAATGCTGGGAGCTAGCAAAGGCCTGTGGTGAGAGGGGGCCCAGTAATTAAAGGGATTGGAAGAAGCTAATGTCGGGGCTCCTGGCTGGGGGAAGGCTTCAGTGAGATGAAGAGGTGGAAGACCACAGAGGCCCTTGTTGAAAGCAGATAAAGAAGATGAGAGGTGGAGTGACCGGCTCTCCAGGTACTTCAGTTCTGGTTCTCTGGCTTTGCTGCAGAGTCTGTGCTGCACGTAAATTATTTTCAAAGGACTTGGTTCTCCAGTGACCCCCTTTCCTTCCTGTCCTCATTGGAACTTGCCACATTTCCCTCTACTGGATTATTCCCCCAGTATAAAATCATACTATGATAATGTCCTCCTTAGACAAAGACCTAACAAAAAGACCTTTCTGGATCCTGTACCCTCCTCCTCGAGTCCTTTTCCACTTACCCTTGAAGCTTGCTTCATGTGCCACCTCCATTTTCTTATTTTCTGTTTCTTGTTGAACTCTCTCTGATTAGAATTTCTTTCCCCTCCTCATTTTCATAAAAACCCACAGTGACTGGGGGTTTCTTCCAGGATCTCAGCATTGATCTCCCTCCTTTCTGGAGCTCTTTCCATTGGCTTGGGAGACCACCCTCTCAGCTCTCCTCCTGTCTTTCCCCCTCACTCTGGGGCTCATTTGCTGGGTGCTTCTCCTTTGTAGTTTGTGTGTGCTTGAAGTGGCACACCCTTTCTTCACAGAAAAGTCTTAACTGGGCTTCTCCAGAAATCTTCACCAGGGCTGATTTTAGGACTGTCAGCAACAGAGTCTCTGCAAAAAAGTTCAATGTAGATAAACTTCCTATTTTCTTGTTGCCCTGTTTTACTTGGCTGCTGTCTGGGAAGATACCAGCACTCCAGGCGCTGGACACCCCCTTACTAGTTTTCACAAACATATCCAGTATAGTAGTTTGTAGAAATGTGCAAACAAGGTCTCTGGCTGTGAGCTGGGCTTCACAGAGATGTCCACATTCCTAAGATAAGAGAAGTTACCAACTGGGCTCCATGGTAACACCTGGAGGGGGAGGAAAGAAAGGGGAGAAGAAGCTTTCCCCTTCTCAGGTGTTGTCCTTGAAGAGTTAACTTGCCCAGAACAGTGAAAGGAAAAGCTGCTTTGATGTGAACTTTTACAGACTGTGAACTTCTGAACCCCTCCCCTTACTTGCTGGGTATAAAACTCTGAAACTCCCTGAACTCGGAGTTCGGGGATTAATTGATTACAGCAAAAGCTGTGCCCTCTGAACCTGGCTGCAGCCAAATAAAACCGTTTCCTGCTGTCTTGGGTGCCTTGCCTGTCTGTCCCTACAACATTCTGGGCTCTGTCCTGGCTTTCT
Source organism: Urocitellus parryii (assembly GCF_045843805.1). Taxonomy (NCBI): domain Eukaryota; kingdom Metazoa; phylum Chordata; class Mammalia; order Rodentia; family Sciuridae; genus Urocitellus; species Urocitellus parryii. The sequence continues at coordinate 17,301,732 of NC_135535.1, read as the reverse complement.
TCATTATCCTAAATATATTAACTCACTGGAAACTTCATCTAGAGCCATAGGTGAGAATTAATTTTGTACGTCAACCTGGCCAGGCTATGGTTGCCCACGTTTGGTCAAACACTAGTCTAGATGTTGCTGTGATGGCATTTTTAAAGTGTGACAAACAGTGAAATCAGCAGACCTTGAGTAAAGTAGATGGGCTTCATCTCATTATTGAGGGACTGAAAAGAAAAGACTGAAGACTCCTGAAAGGAAATAGTTCTGCCTCCAGCCTGCTGCCTGAATTGCTAGCCTCTGGGCCAGCCCTGTAGATCTTAGACTTGTCAGCTTTCATAATCATGTGCCAATTTAAAAAATCTCTCAGCCAGCCATGGTGGCACACACCTCTAATCCCAGTGTCTTGGGAGGCTGAGGCAGGAGGATTGCAAATTGGAGGCCATCCTCAGCAACTCAAAGAGGTACTGACCAACTTAGTGGTACCCTGTCTCAAAATAAAAAATAAAAAGGGCTGGGGAAGTGGGCTCAGTGGTTAAGCATCCTGGGTTCAGTTTCCTGTACCAAAACATCTCTTTCTCTCTGCACACATACTTGCACGCGCGCGCGCACACACACACACACACACACACACACACAGACACACACAGACACACATATACACACACCCTGCTACTCTACAGATTTTTTCTGGAAAACCGTAATCCACATTGCATTAAATGTCTTTACTGACTATTACATTTTTATTTCTAATTCTGATCTCCCTGAAACTCCAGATTTGTATATCCAACTGCTTATTTAACACTTCTATTTTGAAAACTAATAGATCTCTAAAACTAATTGTCCCATACTATTGCTTTCCCCCTCTTCCCTGACTGTTCTCCCTTTCATTAAAGAATGTCACTATTTGCTCAGTTGTCAAGGCCAAAAGTCTGGAATCATCACAGATTCTTCTCTTTCTTTTGTTTCCTCATTCCATCCATCTGCAAATTGCAGTAAACTTTCAAATGTATTTTCTCACCTCCCTAAACCAACCCAATCCAAGCCTTTATCACCTCTAGCTTGGGCCACCACAGAAACTTCTTTTTCTTTCTTTTTTTGGGGTGGTGGTGGTGGTGGTGGCGGTAACCAGGGATTGAACTCAGAGGCACTTTACCCCTGAGCTACATCCCCAATCCTTTTTTATATTTTAAGACAGTTTCTCACTAAGTTGCTGAGGCTGGTCTGGAACTTGCAATCCTCCTGACTCAGCCACCTGGGATTACAGGTTTATGCCACTGTAGCATGGCCACAGTGGCTTCTTAACTGGTCTCTGTATTCTTTATTATTATTGTTATTATTTTTTAGTTGAAGTTGGATACAATACTTTTATATAGAAGGGGTTTTATTTATTTATTTTTGTGGCTCTGGGTAGGAACCCAGGGCTCAAAGCATGCTAAACATGTGCTGTACCAATGAGTTATAATCTTCGCAAGAAGGTGTGTTTAAAATGGTAAATTTTTTTAACTTAAAAAGAAAATAACGGGGCTGGGGATGTGGCTCAAGCGGTAGCGTGCTCGCCTGGCATGCGTGCGGCCCGGGTTCGATCCTCAGCACCACATACCAACAAAGATGTTGTGTCCGCTGAGAACTAAAAAAAAATAAATATTAAAAAAATTCTCTCTCTCTCTCTCCTCTCTCACTCTCTCTTAAAAAAAAAACATTAAAAAAAAAAAGAAAATAACTACATGGAACTAATCTGGGGATTTGTGCTATAATTTGCTTACCTAAGAACAATGTAAGATAAAATGACTCATCTAGTCTTTTCTCACATGCAGTTGGAAAACATTAACTATAATCACCTTGAACTGTCTGTCCATACAAGATGCAGTTAGTGTCGAGGCTCCTGAAATCGAACAGGTGTTTCATCAAGGTGTTTATTTCATTATTTCAAATTACTACTGAGTGATTTTTTTAAAAAATCCGCCCCCATCCTATGTCATGCTTTTGCAACAAGCTGTAGTTCCTATATATTTTTAAGAATGAGAAGCTTATGCTCCTAGTTCACGGGCTGTTATTGTATAGTTAAATGAGATAAGGCATAGAAAACGGTTTCTACGGAGCTTGACTCAGGAGGAGTACATGGAGTGTGTCTTCCCTTGCCCCAGCTTTCTTTTCCATTTTCCACCCCTTAATAACATTGTTTCCTGAACACCTATATACTAAGCCATCCCCAGATTCGGGTGAAGTGCTCACACACTCACCACACACAGGGAGTGTGGTTTAGGGTGTGTAGAGCGTGTGCGGTGTGTGTAGTGTGTGAGCTACAGCAGCCTCTGACTACCTGGGAAGGGGCTGGAAGGAGGAGCCAGTTCAGAGGAGGCGTGGCTTCTCCCTGCAGTTAGGAGCCTGCAGCCCTTTCACCTTGTGTCCCTCAGTGTGGCGTCTTCCAAAGAGGTGGAAAGACATAGGGTGGTTTATTTATTCAGCAAGCATTGGTGGCCAGTGGAGGTGCTGAGTGAGAACCCGAGCAAGAACAGGGAAGCGCAGAGGGCAGGGGAGGCAGGTACCTGGAACCGCCTGCGTTAAATGCACGCTGAGCTTTCCTTAAAAGAAACGAGACAAACCCAAACCTGAGTGTGGTGGGAGGAAGTGCGCGACGCGGAAGTTTTGTGCTGTTGAGAATGTGTCACTGCAGGATTAGTCAGGATGAAATGGATGCTTAACTTCCTTTAGGGAATTACCCAGAGGACTAATGCATTACCTTAGGGCAGTGGGTTCCCAGTTTTGCTGTCAACTAGTCAAAGTTCAAACAGCTAGATACCCAGGTCACTCACTCCATACCAAAGATGGCAGGCTGTCTGTGTGGGAGCCAAGCTTCAGCATTTCTAAAGATCCTCACGGGACTACAGCGGGCAGCCAGTTCTCGAGCCAGTGCCTGAGGGCACAGTCCAGCTAGCGCAGCTCCTACTTAGTTCTGGTTTCTCCGTTTCCACCCCAGTCTCGCGCTGGGGGCGGCCACCGGGAGGCAGGATACGCTGTCGCCCAATTAGGAGCTCCCACTTTGCCCAGCCGAGCGGCGGCGGCTGCCAGGGCTGCACGAGGAGTGCATTTTTGCTTCGTCATTCTGACTCTGGCGGTTCACCCTCCCGCTCAGAGAAGGGCGTGGCTTCCCATAGCCACTAGGAACCAGCTGGCCTGTGGCCTCGGCCAGCCTCAGTCGGGCACTGCGTCCCGGCCGCAGGTGCGGTGCCCGGGGAGCTTGCCGTCTCCGCGCTTCTCCCTTCCTGGGAGCTCCGCGGCCTCTGGAAGCAGAGCGCGCTCGGCGCCCAGGCACCCGGCAGGTGAGCACGCCGGGGACGGCTGCTGGCGGGGCTGAGCCAGCGCCGGCGGTGCATCGGCGGTCACAGGGGTCGGGGGAAAGCGGGTGAAGTCCGAGAGGGTCGCGGCTCCTGTAAGGCCAGCGGGAGCGAGCTTGTCGGCGGCGTGCGGTGCGGGCCGGGTCGCGCCAGCTGCTGCGTGTGGTGGGTGAGGTTGGCCGCCTGTCGGCGGTGGTTTCCTCGCTCGTTCTCTTTTAGCCTCTTTCAGACTCTGAGAAAACGGGGCTTTGTATCATTTCTGGAGCACGAGTCTTGAAATGTAGAAGGCAGTGTATTGAGGTGTGGATTGGCACATCCTTGACGGCAGCACGCCTTTCCAGGAATTTTCACACCGCTGAATCCTCAGGAATCTGGAGAAACTGGCAAAGCTCGTGTAAACCCCGTGTTTTGACAAGTGGCTTGCCCATCCAGACATCAGGAAACAGGGCAGCCTCGCCTGCCTCCTGGCTCTTACCTTATTCAGCGAGGCAGTGCTGGCTAGTGTTAGGAGCACAGCCCTCCAGGTCTGGGTTGAATCTTGCTCGTGCTGTTGACGCTGCTGGAACTCGGGCAGGCTCCTTAGCCTTTCTGCCCTCGGTTTCCTGATTTGCTTGATGGGCTGGTGAAAACCCGCATCTGCAGTACAGCTGGGGGGATGGAAGGTCAACCCGTGCAAAGCACCAGGCCTGGGTCAGTGGAGACGGCTTTGAATTCTGCCACTGACTGAATCTCTGCTGAGTGCACCCCTTTGGGAAATTGGATCGTTAGTTCCTGTTCTCACTTAGAATTGCTTCAGGATTCTTTTTAAAAATCCCCAAAGTTGGCAGAATGCTAATTTCTCCCGGTGGTTTCAGATGGCAAGGGAAGTTGGAAGTTGGATTTTGGCATTCCCTGTGGGCGCAAACTTCAAAGCAAGATCCACGCGGGAGGTGTTGAGAAAGCTGAGATAATTGTGTCGTCAGGTGATTTTTTGAAGCTTTCTGAATTCCGGACTTACTGGAAAAGCAGGCCGTTGAGCTTAAGCTCAGCCTTGCGAGGCTTTGGCGGGAACCCTCAGGTTCACAGCGGCCTCCATCCAGGGGGTTCCCAGCCCGTGAGCTCGGTGCGCAGCGCGGAGCCCCGGGCGCTGGTTGCCGGCTGCGGCCGCCGGAAGCCCCGCCCCGCCCCGCCCCGCCCGCCCGCCCGCCCGCCGCGTTGCTCCGCGGCGCCGAGCTCACGCTCGCCGGGGCTTTTGTGCCTCGGAGGACCGCGGAAGGTGGCGAGGAGCGCTAGCCGACTGGCGGGGCAGGCCCGAGGGCCCGGGTGTCCGCGGAGCGGGAGCAGACGCGCGGCCGTGGCCCGACCCTGAAGGTAGGAGCGCGCCGCGGGCCCCGGCGGCCGCAGCCTCCTTCCAGAGCCCGAGGCCGTGCGGCCGGGCTGGCGCCTCCCGAGGGCAAGCCGCGCCCAGCCGGCGCACGTGTGGCCCGGTCTGGCCAGGCCGCGGGGGCGCTAGGGAAGCGCGAAACCGCTCTCTGTTAAGATGACTTTTTTTTTGTTTTCTTTCGGTATTGGGGTTGAACCCGGGGGCGCCCTACACTGAGCCACGTCCCCAGCCCTTTTTGTTTTGCGATTGGGTCTCACGACGTTGCTCAGGCTGGCCTCCGGCTTGCGGTCCTCAGTCTCAAATAGCTGAGGTTACAGTGAGCGCCCCCGTCCCCGGACGGGATAACTTCCAAAGTGTCCTTTGTCTTCCTTCCTCTCTCCCTCCCTTCCAGTTAATGCAAATAATTTTAAAATTTACTGGAGGTGTAGTGTCTTAAATGGTTTAGGGAAGTCCTTAGAAAAGGCCATCAGGAAATGCCTATCTTCGTCATCAGACTGACCCCTATGGCCTTCCTCTTTAATTCTCTGAGGGCTGGGGGGACCCAGAACCCCAGGCTCCGAGAACAGCAACCAAGAAATCCCTGGGGTAATTTCATTTCCCCTCAGGAGGCTCTTTTGTAGCCCAGAAGTTGATACTTGGGTGGGTAGAAAGGAAAAGAGAAATGTTCTCTTTGGGTTGAGCAGATAGGACAGCCTGGTGGATGTTCCACATCCTATGTGGTTGATTGCCAGGTTAGAAAGCTTCCTGTATTCCATCACCTTCAGCCATCGTTTTGATTTCTGGAGATTGCCTTTTTGTATCTCTGTAGGTTTTTTGTGGGAGGGGATAATCAAACCTTGGGCTTGCTAGGCAAGCACTCTACCACTGAGCTACATCCCAAGTCCTTTTTAACTTTTATTTTTGGACAAGACCTTGCTAAGTTGACCTCCAACTTACATCCTCCTACCTCAGTCTTCTTGTAGCTGGGGGGTATTGTATCAATGTAGTTTTTAAGAAATGGAACATATATTTGAACATTTCCTTTTTTGATGTAAACCTGAGGCCTGCCTTAACCATAAAAATGTATTTAGTAATTTGCACCCTTAGGAATAGCATTAACAATTAATTTGTATTTTTTTTACTATATTTTAAAAGACTTATTTACCTTTTTGATGAATGAGTATAGAAAATGGAACTAGACTTCAAAGACAAATAGCTAATTAATGTAAAATAATTAAAGGACATAAAAAGGCTTTTAACTTCAGTTAAAATAATTATGTTACTCAGACTTTTATTTCCAAGTAATGTGAGACAAAGGTCTATTAATATTTCTCCTGGTCAGTTTATTCTTTTCTCTTCATCTGTGTCATAAGTTTACAAAGTTATATAGGCATTTGATTTTTATGTAATCCTTTTGATGCTCCCGGTTAAGCATCAGTGGGAGTAAAATAATCATTTTATAAGTTTTGGAACTCTATGGATGTGATCTGATGTTTTCAACTCCACATGATCTGTTGATTTTAGACATACGGTGAGTTGTATGATATCATTAATGAAAAACATACCACCCATACATACTTTACATTTAGCAAATGTTTTAAGTAAACTTACCATTCTACTTTTTGTATCATTTGATTTAATTTTTGGTTTCTGCTTATTTTGTTTTTGCTGAGACACAAGGAGATAGGGGCTACTGGCTTGAAAGGTTTGTGAACTTCTAGTGTGTTGTTGCTTACATTGGGCCTAACTGCTGGGTTTTAAACATATTTAGGGAACATTGGGTTTGAGTGGAGAAAGGTTTATGGGGTTAGTGTGATGATCCTAAAGTTCATAACTTTTTAAAAAATTAAGGTTTCATAGTTTAATCACAGTGTGAATAATGGATAGGAAAGTAATCATGATGTCTGCTTTTGCCTTCTCTTTTTAATATAGCTTCTTCCCTTGTCCCCCATCCTCCCCCAACAGCAGCAAAACCTACCTTGCTTTTCATAGTGAGTGTACTATAGAGAAGAATCCTTCTGGGAGGAACTGATGAGCCTAAAGGATGAAGGCTTCTAGAAGTATGTGTCTGAAAGTTCGTCCTGTGGACCACCTGCACAGAGTCCTCTGCAGTGCCTGGGAAACTTGCAGGCTGGGGCTTTGCCCAGTTCAGAAGTAGACCTTCTGGAAGTGGGCAGGAGCTGGCTTTTTTGTTCTGTTTATTTTAAATAAGCCTCTTCCTGTTAATTCTTGTGGGAAATAAGCTTGAGGCTACTTTAATGTACAAGGCAGTTTGATCAAGATCAGTTGACATAATCATTATAATTGGGGAAAATGAAGGACTGCTTTTTGATACTCTCAAAATATTAGTTAGAAGACAGCAAATGGGAACTCAACAAGGAAGTAAGCTTTCTGTTGAACACTGTGTCATTGAACAGAAGTCTGGAAGTAAGCTCTTTGTATGTGAAATTGGAGTTAAGAGACTACCTAAGAACTATGAGTAGAGTTCTTGGTGCTCAAATGTAAACATCTGGTTTTCATAAACATCTTAGTTTTTAAGGCAGGATTACAAGTATTCCTGTAGGGAACCTCCTTGTTTGTGAATCAGTGTTTCCAGAATTCCAGAGTTTTGAAATATTTTGTGTAAATGTGTCTTGGTGGTATTGAGAGGAGAAGCAAAGTGAGTGAAAACTTACTTGATGGAGGGGCTGGGGATGTGGCTCAAGCGGTAGCGCGCTCTCCTGGCATGCGTGCGGCCCGGGTTCGATCCTCAGCACCACATACCAACAAAGATGTTGTGTCCGCTGAGAACTAAAAAATAAATATTAAAAATTCTCTCTCTCTCTCTCTCTCTCTCTCTCTCTCTCTCTCTCTCTCTCTCCTCTCTCACTCTCTCTTAAAAAAAAATACTTACTTGATGGAACACTAAGAGTTAGACATAGGTAAGTCTTCAGTAGTTTGAGATGATAATCTAGGGTGATGGGACCGACACTGACAACGTGGGACTTTATTCCTTTAGGGTAGTAATAGAAGACATGAGGGACACAAAGCAACAGAGGACCTTAACATCCTAGTGAATTGTGTGGACAGTAGCAGTGGGAGCCCGGATGTGATCATGTTGCAGTTGGTTGTGGTGGTCCATAGTCTTTCCTTGGGAGGTAGATGCTGAAACAAAGACTCAGAAACCAGCCTCTTAGCTGAATGGACATAAGGAGATGAGTAGTAATTGATTGACTCTCCATTCCCTCTCTTTCTCCCTACTCTACCAAAACTGACAGAAAACTCAATTTCTTTGATTCCTTCCTTTGACAGAGGTCATCTCTTTGGAGCACTGGGAGTAGTGGAACTGTTTTTAGCCTGCTTAAGGCTGAGTCCTGAAAGAGGGTTGGAGGATTGCCGTGAAGGTGAGGGAAATAAGCAGGTCTCTCGTTTACCTTAGAAGGAAATAAGGATAAGGACTACTGACATTTGAAAGAAGCATAGATTGTTATCGTAAAGAAATGTATTTCGTGCTGATAATACATTTTACTGATTGTGAATCCATGTTCAGACCCTACGTGCCCTTTGACCACTTAGGCCAGGTGACAGTGTGAACTTCTTGTTGCTGTCCATCTTTCCCAGCAGCATCATTGTTCTGTGGTCCAGGCTTCAGAGCTCCTCTTGCCTTTCTGGTCTGTTCACTCACCAGGCCTGACTCTTCCCACATGCATCTGCCTCTTGCTACTGTTGAGTTCTGCTTGGGTCAAGGTACTCATTTCCTCTTGCCTACACCATCTCAACCATCTCTAACTGGCCTCCCACTCTCCACTCCTCCCCAGCCTGTCTGCTGCCAGAGTCATCTTCCTGACTGCCACTTCCCCATACCCAATCTGCATCTAGGATAAAGAGTACACTCCTGGGGGCTGGGGATGTGGCTCAAGCGGTAGCTCGCTCGCCTGGCATGCGTGTGGCCTGGATTGGATCCTCAGCACCACATACAAACAAAGATGTTGTGTCCGCCGAAAACTAAAAATAAATAAATAAATAAATATTTAAAAATTCTCTCTCTTTAAAAAAAAAAAAAAAAAAAGTACACTCCTTAGCTAGGTATCCTGTGCCTTCTGGGCCCTGGCCCCAACCAGCTTTTCTGGTTATCTCCGGCTGTACTCCCTCACCTACTGCAGACTCCTGGAACACTGTTCTCCCTAAAGTATCCCCTGCTTGCCCTATACTCTGTTTTAATTCCTGATGTCTCTTTTTATTCAAATCCACTTTTCCAAGCATCTCCTAGTCCACAGTACAAGACCAGATTTGGCTGGTTTTCCTCTGCTGTGTTCCCACATCATTTACCACAAATCCTTATCTCTGGAAAGGAGGAATCCTGCCAATGATAATTTTTTGGCTTACACATCAAGGGTGGAGAGCTAGGCGTATTCTGTGCTTGTGGTTGCAACTGTATGGTGCTCATGTCTAAGTGGACATGCCTGCTGTGTGGAATGCTGTTAGACATTAGATTCTAAGTCCTCTCAGCAGTCCTCTGAAGCAGGTGGTAGTGTCAGAAACAGGAATGAAGACCTTCAGAGTTAGAGGAGCATGTCCTAATCTCGAGGCTGGTGAGGTGGCAGAGCTAGGACTGGGACCCAAAGAAAGGCCTCCTATCCGCAGGGCTCGCTCTGGTGCACTCACACCTCTAGCATTCAGTTTTTGTTATTACTTTTGAGCCACATGCCTGCCTCCTTCGTGCGGTGGTGCTCCTGATTCATCTTGATATTCCTGGCATAGTTCTGGTATACAGGAGGTATTCATTCGTTAGAGGCTTATTGAATGAAACACGGTGCCTATTAAGTTAGGAGACAATGATACATTTTCCTGTTTTCTATGCATTTTTTTTAACACCACATGTACATTTTTTAAGCAAAATATTTATTGAGTGAATGGATGGAGGTAGGGACAGAGACTCACTCAGGGAAGAACTTAGCTCTCAGGTTCTGATTTCATTGAAGATGGGCTCTAAGTTGTTCAGAAGATTCTTGGTAGCACATGGGGAAGCAGTTTAGAATTTTTAAAAAGCTGTGTGACAGTAACATTGTCAGCTTTGAGCATTTTATACAGAAGTGTCTAGGTCAGTTGGGAAGAAGCCGTATCAGGTCTCTTTAGTTAGCTACTCTTCATCACACACCTGTGTTGCCAGAGGAGCTTGGTAACGAGTTTGTTATCCCTTAGTAACCAAACTGTAGGATGAAATATTTAAATAAAATACATTTGTGGTGGGTAGGGGGGTAGATCAGTGCTAAGAATGCTTGTCTAGCTTGCTCAAGGCCCTGGGTTCAATCCCCAGCACTACAAAAAGTTGGAGAGACAGAGACAGATTGTACAAGTGAGGAAACTCAAAGGCTGAAGAAAATGAGAAAACATGTTTTTTATTTGAACCCAGGCCTCCAGAGCTGAGCACCTTCACACTGCCACCTTTAATAGCCACACATCTAGTGCCCCTCCCTCTGTCTGTCAGAATGATGCTAATTGCTGACTTCTGAGGTGTGGTTAGGGCTATCTCAACACCCTTGTTTATGCTATTGGAGCTTGGCATGTCACTAGTGCTGAGTTTTAAATGTCAGTAAGTGTGTGCCTTGACCACAAGTCAAGGGTGGTGGTTTTTTAAATTTCCGTGTGTGGCAGTCCATATTATTTAGTATGACCTGGCTTTCATTTTAACTTTTACTTTACAAATAGTAATGCCATCTTGGGATGGGGTGTAGCTCAGTGACAGAGCTCTTGCCTGGGTTCTATCCCTAGCCCTACTATAACAATAATAATGTCATTTTATTTGAACAGAGTAGTTATTCAAAGCCGTTTTTGGATACTGTACTTTTAAAAAAGTTTGGAATTTAAGGAGTTGTTCATGAGATAAACCATTATTAATGATAATAAGTAATTATTAAGTAATTTTGCATGTAAACTCAGATTCTTTGTGGATCTGCTTAAAAATACCTGTGGAGAAATTTAACATTCAAAGTCCTATGCATATTTTCAGTAGTTGAAACTTAGTAGGTTTTAACTTTTTGTTGTATGGCAGATATCTTTGTTGTAGTGGAATATATTCCTTTATTACTTTTTACTGATTTTAAGCTTTAAGACCTTTTTTTGTTGTTGTTTCTAGAGCAACAATAAGGAGTGAAGCTTCTGGTTTGCATATAAATTTTTTTCTTATTAGTGTCTGATATTTATTAAACATCAGCTATTTTGGGGATAGTTTACAATTTATTAAGTACCTACTCAGTAGTTGAAAATACTGCCTGATCTGTTATATAATCCTCATTCAGAACTTAGTAATTGTATGATATAAATAGTTAAGTATTCCCATCTTATGCATGAGGTCACTGGAGGATGAGAGTTAAGCAGTCTGCTTAAAGGTAATACCATTAGCTGACAGATCAAGACCAGAACTCAGGTTTGTTGTGTCCTGCCACTATGCATGGTTGGTTGTTTTTTCCCTCCCACTTAGAAACTCCTTTTAAAAACAGATCTCTTACCTGAGCATGGTGGTGCATGCTTATAATCCCAGTGACCTGGGAGGCTGAGGCAGGAGGATCACAAGTTCAAGGTCAGCCTCAGCAAATTTGTGAGACATTAAGCAATTTATTAAGACCTTGTCTAAAAATAAGAAGGACTGGGGATGTGGCTCAGTGGTTAAGTGACCCTGGGGTCAATCCTTGGTACCAAAACAAAACGAAAACCAGATCCCTTGATCATAACAAAGTTTTAACTTTAATATATACTACAAAAGACAAAGCAAAAAATTTATACAAACATAAATTTAAAGGAAATTAAGGTGAAAGAAAAAAATGTACCTCACACCCTATCTACTGTCTGTTGTAAATGAAACCAGAAATTTTATCACCTGTCTTCACAACTCATTAAACAGATACCCTGATGGTGGGTGGAGAGGACAGAAGCTGCTATGAGAAAGTACAGAAAAGCTTTGGGAGGTAGCTGATAGTGGGACATGTGTAACCAGCTGTCAGACTGTGGGACTCCAGTCTGATTCTCGTGTTGGCTGGAAAAAGTCACAAAATCTATTTGTTGTAATGGTCTTTCTGTAAATCAGTCTGAACTTCTGGGACAGGAACAAAAAAATATGGAAGAAAAGATGGAAGAAAAAAAATGGAGGGTCAGTTGAGCCTTGGGTAGGAGTTCTTCAGATAGGAGAGGAAAGGAAAAACCAGAGGAAAACTACACTGTGTTTTCTGTTCCAAGTTCTGGAAAAGTTCACCAATATCACTTGAAATTATGTGTTGCCATTTCTTCCTCTTTAAGTTATATTTATAATAATTAGTAGTAGTTGGATCTTAGGTTAGAAAATCAGTTTTAATGATTTAAGGATTCATAAGTGTAGAAATCCCATTTAAGTGACTGAGGAAAAAACATTGAACTTGAGATGGTTTTACTTGATAGAAACACTAAAATTGTGTGCACCTCAAGGCAGACTTAAAGGCTGAATATAATTATACAAGTTTACCTTTCTGCAGATGACCTAGATTACATATTATAAGGTTCCTGAGGACTTGATACAGCATAGAATGAATTCAATACTGGAAGTGACAGTTTTTAATAACATCATGCTCATTTTGATGTAGTGTTAACTCTGAGCAAGTTGTATGAGCTGTTATCTTCTGAGAAATCCCTATAAATGATATTTGTGATACTTTCTGAGGAGTTTGGGCGAATTACCAGATTTTTCTAAAAAAAAAAAAAAAGGTTAGAATGAGAGATTGTCATATCTTTTGGAGTATTTTTTAATTATAAATTGCTTTTATTGAATTTAAAGTGGATCGAAATACACTCCTCAAAATATGGTTTACTGTAAAAGTAGACTTTTTTTGGATTTGGATCTTGGAGTTCTTAACTACATTTTGACCTGACATTTAAGAGAGGTTTGAGTATTAATTTGTGATTGGTCAGCCCTTTGATGATGCTGGGTCTTTGTTTTTTCTTTGTTTCAAAGGAGGGATAAGACACTTTCTGAAAGACAATTGATTTTTGCCTTCATTGTGTAGAATCTGTTCTACTAATCTTGTGAAATTAATCTTTGCCACCAAATAACTTTTGTAACAGTACTGGAACAAAGTTCTTGTATATTACTTATTCAGACAGTACATTCCCAAGTGCATCCATATAAGATCAGTTGTTTGGAATATTTAAAGTCAAGTTTTTATTTTTGCAAACCTCACAATCTAATAGGGCAGGATAATACAATACATCCACACACAAATAACCATAATGGATGTTTCTGAAAAGTGCATTTTTTTTCCTGAATTGCCCCTACTTAAAAAAAAAAATTATGGATGAATGGTAAGGTAAGAATTTTAGAGTTAATATAGGTTTTACAGTTTATTCACATGCAGGAAACTAGACCAAAAGAAAAACTGGTCTAGATGCACAGGAAGAGAAGGTAGAGCCAACTTGTTTCCTGGTTAGTTGAAATTTGTGATTGCCAGATGCAGCACATGGGTCCACTTTTTTTTTTTTTTTTAAAGGGGAAACTGTTGCAGTTTTGAAAAGCTTTGGGGGATTAGGCATATCCTAATTATGTAGTGCGTCCATTGTCAGTTACACATTTCTACATGTGTGACTGATAACCTGAGTAGCTTCATGAACTGGCACTTGAATTTCCAGTGAGCAAGGGGGTGAATTTTCCAACACTTACTTACCCAACCATACAGACTTCACTTGCATATCCTCATAACATGTTTAAAGTCCTCATAGCTTTGTTCACTTTTGGGTGGCTGTTAACCTTTGATAGACTTCCAAATATGTTTTGTGGAAAAGCCCTACCTACCCATTTTCTTTTTCCTCTCAGGCAGTGGAAAACCGAAGGTCACAAGTGTATTTTGCGCATTTTCTCTTGAAAGATCCTACCCCATGAAGTGAATTGGTAAATTGCAGAGGATTTTGTGCGCACGCCCCCCCTTCCACCCTCCGTCCTCCTCTCCCCAGTACTGGGAATGAACCCAAGTGAGCATTCTATCACTCAGTTATAACCTGAGCAGGGATTGGCTTTTTGAGGGCTAGCAAAGGTTAATTAACCCGGTTAAATTTGTGTGATTTCCAGTCACCTTGCACCTGGGAACTTTATTTCGCCTAATTTTAATGAGGTTCTTCATTTCAGGGCCCACGACCTTAACTTGTCCTTACCAGCAGTTTAGCCACACTAGTTATTAAAAACAAGCATTACATAAAAGCTTTAAATTACAGAACGAAGTATGTGGACCTCATTTCAATGTATGGCAGGGAACGTTTTAATTAAAGCGTAGGACCTTTAGTTGTTGTCCAAGTGTTTCTTTGAAAGTTAGGTTGTTTTGTCATTGCTGAAAATTACAATAGCTGCCTCTGGAATGGGAATTATTTCCGTACGGGGCTGGGGGTCCATTATTGCGCAGGCCAGTTGGCTAACGCTAGGGTGTAGGGTGGGCAGCGCCGAGCGGAGCTGCAGCCATGGGAGGAGATGGGGGCGGGGCGGGGCGGAGCTGGGCGGGGCGGAGCTGGGCGGGGCGGAGCTGGGCGGGGCGGAGCTGGGCGGGGCGGGGCGGGGCGAGCCCAGCAGAGGTCCGCACTGCACTGCGCATGGGCTGGCATCCCTCCTCTTCTCCAACTGCCCCTTGGATTTCCGCCAGCGTCGGGAACATTCTGAAGGCGGTTGGCTGCGTGCTGCCGGTTGCCTGCCGGTTGCCGACATGTCTGATGAGCAAGGTTCCCTGATGGGAGGCCAGGAGCCAGTGGCGACCGGCTCCTGCCGTGCGTGCTCCATTAAGCAGGTGGAGGAGGAGGAGCCCCCGAAGATGGAAGTGGTGGTGGGGGTGGACAGCTGCTCTGATGACCTCAGCTCCGGGGACCCCGAGCTAGACTGTCACCTCCTGGGTCAGACCGAGGATGAGGAGAAGTGTCGGAACATCCGCAAGCAATACCGGCAGCTCATCTACAGTGTCCAGCAGAACCGAGAGGACATAGTGAACACGGCCAGCGACTCCTTAACCGAGGCCCTCGAGGAAGCCAACGTCCTATTTGATGGAGTGAGCCGAACGAGAGAGGCTGCCCTCGATGCCCAGTTTCTTGTTTTGGCTTCTGATTTGGGTAAAGAAAAAGCAAAGCAGTTAAATTCTGATATGAGCTTTTTTAATCAAGTAGCGTTTTGTGACTTTCTGTTTATATTTGTGGGCCTCAATTGGATGGAAGACGAATGTGATGAGTTGAGTGGTTGTGATGACAATATCTCTCTTTCCTTTTGGGAGACAGTACAGAAGGAAGCATCATCCTGGATATTGCAAGCTGAAACATTCCACTTTATTTTTGGTTCATTCAAGTCTGAGCCTTTTGTACGAAAGCCCCGACTTGAACATCACAAAAAATTTCGCAAAATGGAAGGAAATGGGGATATGCCTACAAAGTTGAGGAAGTTGGACCTGAGTACCAACCAAGAAGCAACAGAAAAAGAAGTAGAAAGAATCTTGGGATTGTTGCAAACCTACTTTCGAAAGTATCCTGATACTCCTGTGTCCTATTTTGAGTTTGTGATTGATCCAAACTCTTTCTCTCGTACAGTGGAGAATATATTCTACGTTTCTTTTATTATAAGAGATGGCTTTGCAAGAATAAGGCTTGACCAAGACAGGCTGCCAATATTAGAGCCAATTAATATTAACCAAATGGGTGAAGGAAGTGATCCCAGTTCCTTTGGTAGGAAGCAAGGAGTTATATCTCTGAGTTTACAGGATTGGAAAAATATTGTGGCAACTTTTGAAATTTCAGAGGCTATGATTACAAACTCATATTAGATTTTTGTTCCTAGTATAAGAATCAGTTTTGTTTTTCTGAAGTATCTCAAAACAGCAAAATCTGAACAGAAGTGCACACATTATATTTCTTGTAAAGCAAAATATTTTCAAGAATATTGAAAATTGTTTTTCTGTGTAATGTGTTTTGGTAATTTATGAGGTTGTGATCTGTTATTAAAAATTTTCACTGGCATACTTATGGGAAATATTTTTTTGAATGCTCTAAAATCTACATTAATAAAAAATTTTTAAATTCTGAATTTTGTAAACTAAATACATTGGCCAACTTGCAAAAAAAAAAAAAAAGTCAGAATGGTATGTGATGCTGTTTTGCTTCCTCTCTGGTAGTGAACCAAGGAGAATCCCATTAAGTTGAGGAGAGAGTGGGTAAAAAGTTGCTCAAGAAAAGCGTTAAGGTAGTAAATATGCACTATTACAACTTTAAAAAAGTTGGATGCTGTGCTTCACTGCAGAGAATAAATAATTTCTAAATGATTTCTCCTGTAAGCGGACTCAGCAAATTTGTGTGACTACTGCTCAGTAGACAAAACATCAAATAAGGGCTGAAGGGGGAGTAGGAATTGGGAGATGGGAACAGCATTCTAGGCAGGGAAGTAATAAGGGCAAATGCGTAAGTTATGGCATAAGAGAACCTTTAGATTTAGGGGAAACAATTCTGCTTGAATGAAGCTATGTGAGAATTGCATGACTTCATCTGTTAGTATCAGAAGTTTTTTGTCCCACAAATTCCTCTAATACATATATGGATTGGGATGGGATTGTGGTTCAGCAGCAGAGCACTTGCCTTGCATGTATGGGGCACTGGGTTCCATTCTCAGCACCACATAAAAATAAAGGGTATTGTGTCCATCTACAACTAAAAAAAAAAAAAAATTAAAAAAATCCCTCTTACATGCTTATTTGTAAGCTTTTTGTGCTTGGTTAATGTCTTCTCTGGCCCATACGTTCTTTTTATGTGTCTGCTAATAAAAAATATCCTTCAGAATCAGTGATGTGTTATCGTGTAACAACTTCAGATATTTGTCCCAACTAATTTTACATATGTTAATAGGGCTAGAACTGTCTCTGTTTAAAACTGTGTTTATTCACATATTCTTAGTGTGAACTGTTCTGTTTTTTTCTTTTTGATGCTTCTAGTTGTTTTAAAAGTATAAATTACAACCTGATTTAGAAATTACTGCTGAAAATTAAAAAGCTTTAGAATGTATAATAAGCATACCCATAAGTTGCCTTCTATCTTTAGGAACTTAATCTTTGGTAGTGGAGGAATTTGGCAACTAATTGGTAAGTGGGGTAAGTGACTGTTAGTAGGAAGTCTAGTTGGTACAGGGAAGGGAAATCCAAAGGCTAAACAAATGATATCAAGAGAGGCTAGAGCTGATATTTGGGGAAGTTTTTCACTAATAATATACTGGAGAATTTTTTTAAAAAAATAGATATTTCTTGTTGGCAAATTATTTTCTGAAGTAGCTATTCTTACCTCTTTCTCATTAGAATTCTCAAGGAATTCCAATCCTTGTCAGTTTCTGTCACCCTTTGATTTAGGGTGGTCTTGCTGATCCTCACTTCTGGTGTATCTGCCATCCTTGCTTGGGTTTTTCGGAGATTTGTTGTTGGAGCGAAAAGATAATTGTTTTGGATAGTGGAGAGATCCTGAGTTCTTCACTCACTATCAGATTCATTTCTTTACTGGGAGGATTTGACACAGAGTGATAATAGAAAATGTAGGTAATTTTTTGGGTCTCTTTAAAATTAGAGTTGTTCAAATATCAAGTTATCCACTCATTTTTGTTTTTACTAGTTGTCATGACATGTGAGTTATCTCATTATTTTGAAATTAAAGCACATGCTTACATTGAAGAAAAGACTTGACCAATGGAGAGATGAGTTCCTTTATAAAGATTAAGAATCATATTGAAAAAATGCTGTTTTCCCACTAATAGTTAGAACACCTTAACTTTATATTGTTTTCTGAGCACCTTTAAATTTTTTTTTGTTGTTGTTTTTTAGTTGTAGATGGATACAACACCTTATTTTTATGTGGTCCGAGGATTGAACCCAGTGCGTCACACGTTAGGCATGTGCTCTGCCATTGAGCTACAACCCCAGCCCTGAGCACTTTAACTTTTGAAGGTTCAAATAAATTGAACTTTAAGAGAATGTTGTGAATTTATTTTAAAGTAAAACTTTATTGGATAATAGGACCACTTTGTGATCAAATGTCCTGCATCAGTACTAATATTTTTGTTATCCACTTTGGGCAGATTGTCTAATTGTAAAGTTGAGGTTTTTGATTTTCCAAGTGAGAATAATAGTAAGGTTTAGATTAGAAAAATTTATGATAAATACTTTGAAATAAGAACTACTATGTATGGTGGTGCAGTGAGAAAAGTAATAGATTTGTAATTTGTAACCTCAGTTTAATTCTTGGCTAGCGGGCAGTTTTCTTAATTTCTCAAGGTCTCCCTTAGGTATGGAATAGGAATGATATCTAACAATAGTTAGAGGACTACTATAAGGATTAGATGAGATGTAATGTGTGTAAAACTTCCAGCATGGTGTCTGTCTCATTGTGGACACTCATGTTATCGCCTCATTCTCCAGATATCAGGGTCAACAAATTCTGGGGTACCACCACTCACTGTAGTTTCCTTATGCTTTTTTAAAAAAATTTGTTGTTGTTGTTGTTGTAGATGGACACAATACCTTTTTTTAAATTTAGTTTTTATGTGGTGCTGAAGATAGAACCCAGTGCGTCACACATGCTAGGCAAACGCTCTACCAAGGAGTCCTCCTTATACTTCTAGATCTCTTGTCTGTCTTCTGGAAAATTCATTGCCAAGTAACTGGAATCTGCACAAATGGTGCCAGACACTGCTCTAGGCCTGGAGAAAAAGTGGTGCCATAAAATTGTGTTTCTATTTTAGAGGGTATATTCATTTATCATTGCTGTAACCAAACAGTGAGTGGAAGCAATACTAACTATCTTATGGTTCTGGAGGTTGGATGTCCAACCAGAATTGGGTTGGCTGAGCCAAAATCAAGGCATCAGCAAGTCTGGTTCTTTCTGGAAGCTCTGAGGGAGAATCTCATTCTTTGTCTTTTCAATTTCTGGAGGCCACCTGCACAGAACACTTTCAAAACTGGCAGTGCCATCTCTTCTGTGAACACATCTCCAGCTACTGTAGTCATTTCTCTGCCTCCCTCTTACAAGGACGTTTGTGATTACATTGAGCCTGCTGGGATAATTCTAGAAAATCCATCTTCAGATTCTTAGTCACATCTCCAAAGTCCCTTTTAAAGGTAACATTCACAGGTTATAGGGATTCATGCTCTTATGTCGGGGGAGTCACTGAGGAAAAGACAGCAACATTTTTGTGAATGACCGTTGTACCAAAGAAACACTGCTGGGATATTGGTTGAGTTGACTTTCAGATAGGATAGAAAAGCTCCGGAAGGAGGTAATCAACGAGGTACCTGTGGTCATTTACCAGAATACTTGACACAGAGTACAGGTGAAACATTACCATGGTTCTAGACATTATAGACGTATGCTAGCTGAATATCTAGATAACTGGCCATGGAGAGCCAACTTTCTAATTTCTCCTTAGAGGAAGCATCTCTCCTTCCCTGAACAATGAGGTGATTTTTTGATTTGCACTCACTTCAGTGTTACTGTTATTTTCTGTCCACTACCACCCACTGACAAACTCAAAATTTCCCCAGACCAGGGCTTGGCAAGTTTTTTTCTGTGAAAAGCCAGATAGTATTTTAAGCTTTGTGGGCTATGTGGCCTCTGTTGCAATCTATAATCAATTCTGCTATTGAAAAAGAAAAGTATAGACAATTTGGAAATAAATGGGTATGGTTATTTTCCAGTCTTATTCGTGGATAGTGAAATTTGAATTTAATGTAATTTTTATTATGAATTATTACTCTTTTCCTCTCCAACCATTTAAAAATATAAGAACCATTCTTAACGTCAAGGCTTTGGAAAAACAGATCTGCTGCCTTGGCCCTGTCATAGACCTAGTCTTTTTTAGAGAACCTGTAGCATTTAACTTGCAGTTTCCCTTTATTGCTTTCCTAGTTCATAATCCAAAGCAAGAAAGGCCTGAGGTACATCCCAGTGGCTGCTGCAGTACAAGTCCGACAGCCTTCAGGTTTCAAAGAAGATAAGCAGTTGGATCTGGTATAGGTTCTATAATCAGTGCTGAGTTTGTTGTTTGGGTTTTTAATAGACTAGACATGAACATCTATGGCATTAAGAAAAGTCAGGCTGCTTATTTTGCACATGAGGTATAAAACATTAAATTTAAGCAGTTTAGAACATTTGGGATGTTGCTCTAAATTGTTTAGCTCTTTTACCCAACTGTGCCACTTCGACAAAATACTTCCACTGTCCCTTGCTATTTAGCTACCATGTTAAAGACTTGCTGTGTTCTGGGCACTGTACTGCATTTACATGGATTGTCTGATTCACCCAAACCCCTATGAAGTAGTCCCTTGTTTTTGCAAACAGGAAAAGCAAGGCAGGAGGATTTAAGCATCTAGCATAAGATCATACTTAAGTTGCAAGTCAGGTTTGGGTTTGAACAAAATCTAATCTCTTAAACCATTATGCTAGACTCCTTATATTTTTCAAAATTTTTTCTATGTTTTTAATTTTATGTGTGAGAAAACGGCAGCCTCTTGGGTGTACGTAACCAAGTTAGAAGTTAGTACTCAAGTGTTTTGTTCTAAGTTGTTTTGAACTTTGAACATCACCTCATACATGTACCTTGACTTTGAGGTCAAAATTGTTTTCATAATGCTAGAATGCTATTTGCCTTTTTACTCAAGTGTGCTGTGGAGTTTTCCAGAAACTCAAAACAGGTGATGTTGCAGTAAATCAGTAGAGGAAGGAAGCAGATAATGAATATTGTTAATCCAGACATTGGCACTGAGGATACAAAAATGAAAGACAGATGAGGTGCCTGCCCTTATGGAGTGTATTGGTGGCAGTGGGATTTCATGGGCAGAGCACCCAACTCAGGGCTGTTAAGTAAAAACTTCATTTAAATCTAGATGACATGAGGCGCTGAAGTGGAGAAAAGAGAATGTGGTGGAACAGTCTCCAAGCGCCCTGACAACGTGTGTTATTAGAGTTGGAAGAAAACAGGAATGTTGTTTGGGAACTTTAGGGAAACTTGATAGATAAAATGGGCCTGTGTTGCCAAAAGATCCCCCAGTTCCCAGTGGAATGCCTTAGAAGGGCAATGTATTTGTGTACATTAAATAAAAATAAATAAATAAAAGTAATAGAACTTTGTCTATGTACTGGATTAGGCTTTGGTGGAAAGAGGGCATTTCATGAGAGGTGATTGCAGGAAGCTCAGGAGAAATCTGTGAGACATGCTGTAGTGCCCCTTGATTTCAAAATCCCCAGGCCAAGCTCAGCAATTTGGTGAGTTTTCAGGAATTTGGTAGAAATGGAGGCTCCTAAGGTTTAGATGATTAGTCCCACCCAGTCACTTAGTCTCAAGAATAGAGCAAGCATTTTATCCCAGGTCAGTTCTCCACAGAGCCAGGCAGTATGGAAGGAAAGGCCAGTACAGATCTGTGGGGGCGGGAGGGACTAAGGATTTCATATTCTAATTTTAAAGAAGTTTATTACATTTAAATTGTTTCCAGCATTGTACTGTCTTTTGGGGAGTGGGGAGCAGAGTTGTTTGTTTGTTTGTTTTTTAACTAGGAATGGGGTGGGGGAAGGCATTGCTATGAGACACAGATGTAAGAGAAAGGACACTTAATAACTAAGCCTGGCCAAGAAGTGACAAATGGCCTGCAGGCAAGGTGTAGTGTCCCTTGACTTTGAGGTCAAAATTGTTTTCATAATACGAGGATGCTATTTGCATTTTTACTCAAGTGTGCTGTGGAGTTTTCCACAGGACAGGTGATGTTGCAGTAAATCAGTAGAGGAAGGAAGCAGATAATGAATATTGTTAATCCAGACATTAAAGGGAATTGCAAAGATATTTTAAAATGTCACTCACTAATTTAAACAAAAATAATGTTCCTTTTAGCACACAGTGGGTATGTTAATTTTAAATTAATTAATAAATTTAAATTGTCCTAGTTTTAATCTCTAATGTAGTAAATGTTAATAGATAGAATCCACATAAACAAAAATTCTTGGATGTCCTAAATAATTTCAGATTGTAAAGGGGTCCTGAGCCGGACAGGTTTGAGAATGCACCCCCTCAGTCAGCAGCCATTGTTTCTAGCACTTGTAGCTGGAGGAGAGTGGGGCACTAATTCGTGCCACTCCTTACCCTCCTCTTGTGCTGCCTGGAAGAACTTGCCCTCTGCCCTCTATCCTATTTATCTTTCAGGTGAGATTTATCTTGAACAGAATGACAACAATTTTAATTTTAAATTGGTTTAAAATTTAAAAACATAATGTTTAGTTCTAGGGTCAACAAAAGGCCTGTGTTACTGATTTTACTCTACAAGAGCTAAAAATGTTCATACTTGCTCAGTGCCGCCTTTATAAAATCTGTGCACTGGTTGATAGAATTTGATTTTGAGCTTGAAATACAAGAACCCAGGTCAGCAACAGAATTTTTTCTAGCACTGATGATTAAGTTGGTGAGGGCTACTTTCAGCTTTTCAGCACAAGGATACATTTTTTTTCATTTGTTGAACTAGGTATGTTGGAAGCAGGACTTTCCCAGAATTGGTGGTTTCATTTAGACATCGATTGTTCAACAGTCTATGCAGATAAAATGAGGTTATTTTTCAAGAACATCCAGCTATGTCTATTTGCAAGTCATTCTCCTGCTCTGTGAGACTGAGGGAGTAGCACTTGTTACATGAAGCTCATTCTGGTCCTTTGCTCTGAATGGCTGTCATTACCAACTTGTTTTCCCCCACAGTGCCCTGCATTGAAGGAGCAGCCTCAGCCATGATGCCAGTTGTTGAATACTGGCTGTGCCTACCAGCTTCTGGCATTAGACCTTTTGTGCAGACTATCAGGGTGATATGGTCTTGTCCCCACTGTTGCTGGACTGTCCCTCTGGCCCCTGAGTCACCATGTGCACCTAGCATGCTGCCTGGGGACACCTGCAGGGATGAGCCTCCTCTTCCACATTCCTCAACTGCACCCCCTTCCACATCCCAAGCACCCTGTTTTGCTGGCCCCAAGTCCTGCCCTTCATCCGCTACACCTGATTGTAGGCAGGAGAAAAATATGCAGTCTGGGCTGGTAAGTTTGGGAATTTTTTGGCTATTAAGGTTAAAACTTTATGTTTAAAAAAACATTTTGTTTGTGTTCTTCAGCTTTTTCAGTCCTCTCCTTAGCACAGATTTTTATTTTAATAAAAGGTAATATGAAATAATAGTGGAATGATTGGATTTTTGAGAATCGAGAGTCAAAAACCTAAATTTATAAAGCCTGTTGCATAGAATATGAAAACGAAATAATATAGGAGACTTCAGGGCTGGGGTTGTGGCTCAGTGGTAGAGCGCTTCTCTAGCATAAATAAATATAGGAGACTGCGAGTATATGCAGATGAAAGGAATGAACTAGACAGAGCCATATTTATTTAAAATGCCTGGCAGTGGTTGAGTACTTGCCTAGCATACATGAGGCACTAGTTTCTATCCCAAATACTGTAAAAACAACCATAAGATACCTTGAAAAGCAGAGACTTCTTTTCTTATATTTTTCATGCAGGTCAATGTCAATCAGTTTTTCTGGATTTTTAGTTTTTTTTCTTTTAAACTTTTTAAACAGTTTTTAATAATTGTGTTAGAGTGGGGTTCATTATCATATTCATGCATGTATATATAACTTGATTAATCCGAATTTCCAGATTTTTAATGCTTCAGCTAAAATTATAGAAAAATCTTAAATATTTGACTGACTTTAAAATTGCTACATTGAAATAATTTTACCCACACTTTACCAGGCCCCTATCTTGGTCTGAGACTTTAACCCACTCATTGCACGTTTGACTTAGAAAGTAAAGATGATTACTAAACTATATTGATGGCACCATTAAAAATATACTGTACAAACGTTTTTAAAAACCTAATTTAAAATTTAGTTTCAAAATTCTAGGATGCTCAAACTAAGTTTAGGTCAAAGTTGCTTTGGTTGTGCTGCCAGGACTTCCCCATGTAGAAGTATTCCATGAACACTTGAAAGGAGAGAGTGTGGCACAAGAGGGCGCTGACTGGAGCCAGTCCTCCAGGATCGGAACCCAAAAGCAAGCAAGCAAGCACTGACCCCCGCTTGAAGGAAGGTGGAATATTTCTCTTCATGAACTATAACAGAAGTCAAATAACATTTTTTCTTTGAAAATTCCTTTTGCTTTCCAAAAGGAAGAATGTCTTACAAACTTTTTAGACATTGTTGCTTATTATTTTCCATTGTTTTTCTTTAGGCTTGTGAGGACAGTCTTCAACAACAACTGAAAATGAATGGCTCTGAGGATCTTCCCGAGTCCTATGACTTCGACCTTATCATCATTGGAGGTGGCTCAGGAGGACTGGCTGCTGCCAAGGCAAGGCTCCTTGTGTTGTGTATCATCTGGATTATGTTTGGAGGATTCCTGTCAATGACAGTTCCCCCCTCCTCTATGGAATTGGTTTGAGGCCCTTTTGTATTTTTCACATTAACTTTGAGTGGTACATGTTAAGGGACCATTATTATAAATTGCCTTTCCAAATTGAAATACGTGTTCTTGATATAGTACTGGGTCCATGCTTAGAACACATTTTCATTTAAGTTTGGTTGATTTTTTTTTTCTTCCAAAGATAATAAGGGTGTTTTGTGGAAATGGTTTGAAATTAAACAAATATATTTATCATTAATACTTGTATTAGATTTTTTTTCACTTTGATGATTTTCTTGTTCTCAGTCCCTTGTGTCTCTAGGAGAAAGATGAGGAAGAGCTAGATTTTTAAAACTTAAGTATTTGCCTCCAGTGTAGATGAGAGTGATCCAAGAGAATAACCTCTCACCGAGGCCTGGATGTGACTGGGAAGAGGATGTATAGGTCCAGATTAGGAGTGGGGCTCCTGGCCCTGAACATAGATCCACTGCCCAAGTGAGGACCTTAGCCCTGTCATCCTTTCTTCCAGGTTCTTTCAAAGATGACATGGTTTATACTCCCTTAAGGTATAGTTTGTGATCATGTAGGAAAGGTGGTAGATTCACATGAAGCTGACCAAATTAGGAGCAGGGCAGTGTCTAGCATGAAGTGACACTTCGCTGAAAGCAATTCAGGAATAGTACCTGATGTAATTTACTCTGGAAGTGGTGCGCAGGGACTCTGTCCTCTTAACCATTAGAGGTTTAGTTGCCAGCGTACAAAGCTTAGTCCCTGAGAAAGGTAAAAGATACTCAAATGAACCTGACTGTTGTCTTCATTCCCCCAAAAATATATTTGGAGACTTTATAGATAGATACCATCAGTTTTTTCGTGGATTCCTCACATGAGAATTGTAGGAAATCTGACAATTTCGAGGGGAAAAAAAATTATTCAGTATCTTGCCTTATAAACTGAATTAGGTAGAACTTACAAATGCTTTCAAATGTCTTGTCTTTAAGGTTACAAGTTGTTTGAAGGGCTGTAGCTGTCAATAAATTGGCTGTACCAGCTCTGTAGCACTTGAATGGCCACATTTTTTTTTTTTCAGATTATTGCTTAATCTACTATTGTTTGAGTAGAATTATGTAAGAGGATTCTAGGGTTTCTATCCAGTTCCAACGATTTTATAACTGGAATCTGCTTAATCTCTAAAGCTGCCCTCACAACTGAGTGTTTTGTGTGTGTGTGGGTTTTTGTTTGTTTGTTTGTTTTTTAAGGTACTGGGGATTGAACTCAGGGGTACTTAACCACAGAGACAGGGTCTCACTAAGTTTCTTAAGGCCTTGCTAAGTTGTTGCTGAGGCTGACTTTGAATTTGGAAGATCTTCCTGCCTCAGTCTCCGGAGCCATTAGAGTTACAGGCATGAGCCCCACACCTGGCCTATCTGAGGATCTTAGTTTTTATCTTGGAGTTGAAAAGTCATGGTACTTGAAATTCCCTTGTATAAATAATTGGTTATGCCTTAGGCATTATAGCTTAATAAAACAGCATGGATGTTAGCAGCCCATTGCCCATTTATTATATTAACTCTTTCAACTCATTTTAGTAATTTTGTTTTCCAGGAGGCAGCCAAATATGACAAGAAGGTTATGGTCTTGGATTTTGTCACTCCAACCCCTCTTGGAACTAGATGGGGTAAGCTCCTAAAGTAGTTCAGAAGTGGTTTTGTAGAAGTCAGTTTTTCCCTAGCAATGATTTAAGTAGCTCCTAAAACCCACTGAGACAAACAAAAACCAACAGCATATCTCTTTCATTTGAGCCAAGTTAAAGTTGACTTGGGTTAAATGCTAAAAATCCAGGTTCTTTAGCACAGCCAAGATAGAAACCTTTTGCACAAGTTATGCTTTATGGTAAACATTTGTGCAGTTTAATGTATTTAGGGAGTTAATAAGTGAAAAATGTGAACCTTTTAAAACTTCCTGTTTTAAATCCACTTTCTACATTCAAATAAAAACTAGAATCAGAATGGGCAGCCTTGCTGCTTCTGTCTTGAGGAATTTTATTTTTATTATTCATTGATTAAATAAATTCTGATTTAAGAACCAGTGTCCTGGGGAATATAGCTTAGATTGTCACAGTATGAAAGAAATTTCTGCCCCCTGTGGCACCTACATTTTGGTGTGGAGATTAAAAACAAGCAAGGACTTCACAAATTGTGATAAGTGGTCCTGAAATTTTTTTTATAATGGGATAGAGAAGAACTGGGTAAAGGAGAGTTTTGACTTTGAGAAAATTATCAAGGAAGGCTACTGAAGAGATGGCAGTTAGGCAAAGCCTTAAAAAGTAAGAATGAACTCCCTATACCAGAAGCTGAGGCATACTCTCCAGGCCGCTTTTCTCTGTTTCATAGTGGTACATTCAAAGGCCCTGAGGTACATAAGAGCCCTTCATGCTTCTAGCATGAGTGGTAGGAGCTGGAGGTAGCATGAGGGCTTTGCAGGCCAAGATGAGAACTTTGAACTAATCAAAGCATAGTGGGAAACCTTTGAGGAGTTGAAGGCAGGAGAGTAATGTGGTAGTAAATTCTATGAAGATTACTTGGCTGCTTGCATAAGGAGGAGGCAAGAAGCAGAAATCTAGGTACGGCAATATCACAATTTCTCATTTATCCATTTAGCAAAAACTTAAATGTCAATCCTGTGCTGGGCACTGTTCTTGGTACTAGGTGTGTCCCCTACCCTGCAGTGCCTACCTCCACAAAACTCTTGGTAGTGTTCTTAGAGGACATAGCTTTGAGCTGTGAGGTCCAATGTTGTCTTGCATGCTGATTGATTTTATTTTGGCAACCTCTCCACCTGCCTGCATCTTATTTTAATGGGAAACAAGCTATCACAGTGCTGTTTAAGCTTAGAGATATTGTGCTATTTTGAAGGGGTAGGGGTGAGGGAGATGGGACATGAGTCCTTTGTAGAATCCAGTGAAAGCCTCCTTAAGAAAATAAAATGCACATAAGTTAACAATTTTTTTGTGTGTAGTTTCAGAACCACTGCAGTTAAGCCATGCTTAGCATAACCACTCTTTGTCATTTCTGCATATGGGTTTGATGGTAAGGATGGGGTGTGTGTGCACATAGTAAAATTTTAATTTTTAATGTTGTTGCAGGTCTTGGAGGAACGTGTGTGAATGTGGGTTGCATACCTAAAAAACTAATGCACCAAGCAGCTTTGTTAGGACAAGCCCTGAAAGACTCTCGAAACTATGGCTGGAACTTTGAGGACAATGGTATGGGAGTGAGAAAGCTCCTCTTCTGTTTGTGCTTTTGGGGGTTTGAACTGGTATCTGGAAATGTGAAGCTAGCAAACACCCTGGAAATTGTTCTTAGTGTTTACATTTGTTTGTTGACAAAGTCACTGCAATTATCCTTTGTCAGATAGCTACATAGTATAGTAAGAACAGATATTTAATATGGCATTTCTACTTAGAAACCTAGAATTCATTCTTTTTCTTTTTTTAAAAAAATATTTATTTATTTATTTATTTTAGTTTTCCCGCGGACACACATCTTTGTTTGTATGTGGTGCTGAGGATCGAACCTGGACCGCACGCTTGCCAGGCAAGCGCTTGAGCCACATCCCCAGCCCCTAGAATTCTTTCAAATGAATCTCCTAGTGTATGAAAGAGGTCACACAGTGTTTGTAATGTGAAGGAAGTGCAGATCGTATCTGATGGGCTTTGTTTTGAAGCTATTGAATTTTTCTCCAAAGCAGGTCTTAGGAGAGGTATTGTTTGTTTTGGAGGGAACATTTAGACTTTGTTGCATTAAAAATACTTAGAATTCTCTAGAAACCCTAGACAAATTAAGGAAGGAATCTGTGACTTTAGAAAGTAGATTGCATTTTTTGGTGGAAGAATAAAGTGAGGCCTGGTACAGTTATATGAATTATTCAGGTTTTCTTAGATCAGTATCACCTGTTTCCTGGGACCCTTTTAAGTCTGCTTTCTGTCCACAGCTTTTGGAGACCTGAGGCTATACTTGAGAGTTTTTCATTTTTTTGTTCTGAACCCCATTTTAATTTTTTTTTGCCAAAAGAAAAGAGAATTGAGTAAACTCAGCTGACCTAGGAAGCATGAGTTTGATACCTAATTGCCATACTCTGCCCTCTCCCTCTCCTCTCTAAGCTGCTCACTCTCCTTTCTAGAGGCCGTCATTCCTGCCTGGCCTGCCAGGTAGCGCCCTTCCCCTCCTGGACACTGCTGTGAACACATCCAGTTAGCAACATGGTTTTTCTTCCTTTTCTTGACTGGATTTCTTTCTGTCTTTTTTTTTTTTTTTAATTCCAGAAGTTCTTCTGATGAAAGTTATATAACAGGAGTATTAATCATCTATATAGTGTCCAGCACTCAGGTTTGTGTGTAGTACTTGTTGATGTTAGTCTTTAGCTATCAACTCATAAGAAAAAAAAATGTAGTCAGTGGAACAGGATTGCTTAATGTAGTTAAGAATGTAGGAAAATTTATGTAATGTGACTTTAGAATCTTTAAAGGATACTGGTTACTCGTTTGAAAAAGAAAAGAGTAGGCCACTGCTGAATGTGGATTCTATTAGTGGGACCAACTAAAAATAATTGTAATAAATTAAGCAATCAGGTAGGGAATGATGTATAACTTAGCAGATTGACAGATCTTTACAGCAAAAGAATGTTTCTGTGGCTGTAATGTAACAACAATATGAAATAGCCATGCATATTTTTTATTTATTTCTAGTTATAGAATCAAAAACTAATAAACATACAACAAATAAGATAATAAGGAGCCAATACTAGCACAGTTCAGACTCCCTGAATTTCCTGGGGTTTGAAAACTTGAATCAAATCAAATTTGTCTATCCTTATATACATTATTTATCCAACTGATTTAACTATCTTACCTCCTTTGTGTTTCTTCCTCCTTAAAGTCTTTTTAAGATAGAAATACATGATTTTCTGTTTTAACCTCACGATTCCTGTGCTTGTCAGCAGCAGCAGCTCCAGAGTCTTTGAGAACAGCTGAAGAACTGCACTCAATTCTTACACTTTTCAGTAGAGAATGCTTGCCGCTTCAGCCCTTCTCATCAAACCTTTGTTCTGAAATAAAATGGCATACTGTGCCTGTCAGGATCTACCACTGAGGGAACAGTGCTTACCCTCCCTCCTTTTGGTGGTAAAATAGTTGTGGCGAGGAATAAAGTATATGCAGATAAACATTACTTTATTTCACTAGGTCTTAGAGCTAGAAAGAAACTTGGGGGTGTATTTTTCAAATGAGACCAAAACCTTTAGAGAGGCTACTGATTGGTGCTTCCTACTAAATGAATTTTGAAGTGTTATTTTATATTTTTAGAATAGGAACACATCTAATCTCATGTCCTTGATCAAACAACAGCTCTTTTATTTTCTAGAAACACTGTGTCTGACACTGCAGATAGCACCCAGCATGCTGAGGGAGGACAGGGACCTGAACCAAGCCAACAGCTGAATCTAATGACCAGGAGAGTAACAGTCACCCCACAGCTGGCAGGTCCAGACCTGAGATCTGCCTTTTTCCTAAAGTTTCAAACTGATACACAGAGAAAGTCATAGATCCTAAAAAAAATTTTGAGCTCAGTAATTCAAGCTGGATGAATTGGTCCTTTCTGGAAGATTGGTTGGCTTTATATTGCTTAGGGTTATCCATTTGAGTGCTTTTATGATCAAGAATGAAATGTGTCTTTTAAAATTGAAGTATTTGAAAAGGTTTAGGATCCCATTGTCATTATGGAGAAAATAAGATCATTGTTCACAGTGGGGCTTGCAGAATTTGGGGATATATCCTCATCATATACCTGGTGTTTTACATGGCATGTGACTGCCACTGATGGGTGTGTGCCCTTGGTACTCCTGTCTTTGTTTTCCTGGATATATAACAGGAGTAATTCCTGTTCCCTGGGGTGCTTTGAGGCTTAAGTGAGAAGATGTGCCCGACATGTTAAAAGTGATGATGCAGTTCTGTTAGTCTGGTTACTGTAGTTCAACCTAAGGCGTGGCCTGGCTCTCTGTAGTGGAAGAGAGTAAACTAGGAGATTTGACCAAGATCCACTGCTGTGTGCAGAAGGGCACACTTAGGTGCAAATGCATTCTGCCTGCCTGCTGGAATCTGCATTCTAGAGGTTTAGCAACGCATTTCGGCTAGTAGAACAGCCAATGGTATCAGGAGGCCTAGGAGAGATGCTGAGGCTATGCCAGTAGATGGACAGAGTGTGGGTGTGTAGAATCCTGCTAATGTTTGGGAACACTGATCGGTGGTGGGTTTGGGGTATTATCAGAAGACAGGGCACCCTAGCAAACTAGAGTTCCATGTATGTCCCAGAGTCCAGTTACCACTAGTAGCATATAAGGTGGGAATCTGAATGTTACAAGACATTCAGAAGAGACCACAAGACCAAGACTATAGGAGCAGATCAAGTGCTTTGATGCTGAATCCAAAACTGGTAGCCCGAACTTTTTGAAATTCCTTCTGTTTGAGTACAATCATTCTAGACACTGAGGCTAAGGGTGGCTATCTGCTGTGCCATAAGGTGAAGGACCCTCTATAGGGAAAAGAGATTTGAGGAGTTTGGAAATCAGACTGGGCCTAAGCCACAAAAGGAAGGCCTTAACAGAAGTGTTGAATCTAATCATTGAATTTGAATTTCAGTCATTGAAATCATGAAATTTATTGGTGCTATTACCTAATTCTAACTATGTCTTATTTTAGAATATGGTATTTCCTATAGGATTAGCAGAGTACAATTCACTTAGTAGTTTTATACTTATAAAATTTCAGACATGATTTTTCCCTTTGACCTAGCTTATTGTTTCTCTGTGGTGGTGATGTTACTGGCACTTTGGGCTGGACAGTTCTGTGGTAGATGAAGAAGAATAATTAGCATCACTGGCTGGCTGGGCATTGAATGTTAGGGGCATCCCTCAGTCACTGTGACCACCAATGGTATATGTCTGGGATTAACTTTGGATACAGTACTCTAGTTAAGAAGAAAGAAAGAGGAACATAAAAAGAGTTTGGTAATTGTTGCAGTTAGATGGGGTGAGGTATGCTATTGTCCATTCCTGGTGGACAGGCAGGCAGGTGGGTCCAGGTTCCCTGCAGCGTCCTCCACCCCAAGCACATAGTCCTCTTGGCAGGAGGTCTTGCATTAATTATATTAAATGAATGGTGGTCTTCCAAAAGGGAAAGAATATTGAAAATGAAAAGGTATCTCATGTGCTCAAAATGAAGAACAAGCTCTACTCTCTTTATTCCATGTTTGTAGTTACTGAGAAACTCATGTTTGTTGGGCAGTTGAAAAGCTAAATGTCTTACTTTCTTACACAGTTAAACATGACTGGGAAAAAATGACAGAAGCTGTACAGAATCACATTGGCTCTCTGAACTGGGGCTACCGTGTAGCTCTACGGGAGAAAAAGGTGGTCTATGAGAACGCTTTTGGGCAATTTATTGGACCTCATAGGATCAAGGTAATTGTAAAAGCAGCATCCTCTGTAACTTTTTTTTTTTTTTAAGCTTTGGTTGGTGCTGGGGAGAAAAAGAGTTACAATATTAAAAGTATTATAATAAAAGTGCAAGTCACTGTGACCCAGACTGTCCAGTTTGGTGATTTTGACATCCGTGGGGGTGTGGTGGAGTGTCAGCATACTGGGCCAGATTACCTGGATTTCAGGCTTGGCTCTGTCATTTGCTAGCATTGTGACCTTAATATCTCTTTCTTAATGAATCATCAAATTTTTGTGTGGCTCAAATGAAACACTGAAGAACAAGTCTTTGTTAACTTTTAAGTTAATTTTAAGAACTAATTACTTATTAGAGTTGATGTATTGGGTTCTTTTGTAGGCAACAAATAACAAAGGCAAAGAAAAATTTTATTCAGCAGAGCGATTTCTCATTGCCACTGGTGAAAGGCCACGTTACTTGGGCATCCCCGGGGACAAGGAGTACTGCATCAGCAGGTAAGGTTAAATACAAATGTTTTTAGAATTGAAAACTACAAGCACTGGTCATTCTGCCACTTAAAGTCAATATTAACAACACTGCTAACATACTTCTATATAGATACACACTTGTTTGTGTTTGAAATTATCTCTGCCTCATCCAGAGCAGCCCAGGTGGCACATGTTGCCATGGCTCTCTTGGAAGTGCTGTCATAGTCTGGGCTGCTGTAACAACTAACTTAACTGGGGTAGCTGAAATACCAGAAATTAATTTCTCATAGTTCTGGAGGTTGGGAAGACCAAGGTCAGGTGATCAAGGTGTGGGCAGATTCTGTGTCTGCTGAGGGTCTGTTGCTTTGTTTGTAGATGGCATCTTCTTTCTGTGTTCTCAGCTGGTAGAAGCTGCACAGGCAGCTCTCTGTCTTTCATCAAGACACTAGAGCTCCGCCTTCATGACCTGATCACCTATGAAGGACACCGCCTCATAACACCATCTTCTCTTGGGGGCTAGGACTTCAACATGTGAATTTTGGTGGGGGGAATGGGAACAAACATTAGTCTCAACAGATACCCTACCCTACTCTTCCCTCCACTTCCCTCCACTCCCTTCTGCATTCCTCTTCCTCCTTCTTTCCTCCCTCCCTTCCTGTCTTTCTTGACATGGTCTTACTATGTTGCCCAGGCTGGTCTCAAACTCCCGGGGTTCATGTGATCCTCTTCCCTCAGGCTCCTAAGTATCTGGATTATAGGTCCATGCTACTTGCCCAACTTGCTTTTTATATATATTTTTAATTTGTTCTAATTAGTTTTACATGACAGTAGAATGCATTTTGACACATTGTACACAAATGGAGCACACCTTCTCATTCCTGTGGCTGTACATGGTGCTGAGTCACACCAGTAACACAATCACACAGGTATATAGGGTAATGAAGTCTGTCATTCTACTGCTGATTTTCATATTTTAAAAACTTTTTAAATTTGGTACCAGGAATTGAACCCAGGGGCCTTAGCCACTGAGCCACATGCCCAGCCCTTTTTCTTATTCTCACTGAGTTGCTTGGGGCCTTGCTAAGTTGATGAGGCTCGCTTTGAACTTTCTGTCCTCCTGCCTCTGTTTTCCGAGCTTCTGGGATTACAGGTGTGCACTAATGTGCCTGGTTAAAAACTCTTTTTTAACAATGCTTTAATGATATCTTATATGACTTATGTATTCTCTTAACTATAAGATTTTCATCATGTTTTACTCTTTATACTTATTTTAATATTATAAAAACAAGATTTTGAAAAATTTTCTCACCTTTCTCTTCACTTTTTTTTTTTTTGTACCAGGGATTGAACTCAGGGGCACTCAGCCACTGGGGCACATCCCCAGCCCTATTTTATATTATATTTAGAGATGGGGTCTCACTGAATTGCTTAGGGCCTCACTTTTGCTGCAGCTGGCTTTGAACTCACGATTCTCTTGCTTCAGCATCCTTAGCAGCTGGGATTACAGGCTTGTGCCACCACACCCTGTTTTCTCTGCTCTTAATAATCGATATTCCAAGTGAGAAATAACATAGGCTTTTTACCTTTGACAGAAGCTGAAGGTGGGGTTTGGGTTTGCAATTGTATTATGTGTTTCATGCAGTTAAATCATGTGGCTGTAGGTTGGAATGTTGTCAGGAAGTAAATGGTTTGCTCTGTTTAGCAACTGGGCTTGAGCTACTCTGAAAGAAACTAGCAAGAAAGGGAAAATATCTTAAGATTTTATAAAAACTTCTCATGTGTAGCTAATTGAATGTTTATAATATTAAAAATTTCTTGTTCTTATTTGGTTTAGTCACTATTCATATATGAACCTTTTTCTATATTTTCTTTCTTCTTTCCCTATCCCTTTAAATTCTTTTCAGTGATGATCTATTTTCCTTACCTTACTGCCCGGGTAAGACCCTGGTGGTTGGAGCATCCTATGTCGCTTTGGAATGTGCTGGATTTCTTGCTGGTATTGGTTTGGATGTCACTGTTATGGTGCGGTCCATTCTCCTGAGAGGATTTGACCAGGACATGGCCAATAAAATTGGTGAACACATGGAAGAACATGGTATCAAGTTTATAAAGCAGTTTGTACCAATTAAAGTAAGTGGGGTTGACCATGGGTTTACTGATTTTGTACTCATGATGAAAGGCAAACAGAGGGTTAGGTTTGGGTAGTGGAGACATCGTTTGGGCATTATAAACCATCGGGAGTCCTAATTCCTCACCTTTTATATATTGAAATAAGCTTGTACCTGCCCACTGCTTAAATAACTCTGCTCTTATTTATGGATTAATAATACCTTCTTTGTCAACTTACTCTTGGTACTTTCTTGATTAAAACTTTCTGTTTTTGCATTCTTTTATAATGTTGTCTTTGGTCTGCTGTATTTTATTTCATCATATGTAGTAGAGATTTAAAAATAAGGGTTCAAGGGTAGGCTGACTTTGTTTTTCTTTGTGAGACATTTTCCCAGGGTATGTGATATATTAAATTATGTACTATGTCACTCTGGCTTTCCAGGAAACAGTTAACTTCATTTCATTTTATGGGCTCTTTTTTGGTCATTTGGTCTTTATTTCCAAAGGCCTAAAATATGCCAAATTATATCTGAGACCTTGTTAACATTACCACAATGTTTTGACATATGAGAGTGACAAAATTGATAAGTTAGTGATACTTTCCTTTAGTGCAGGATAGACTATCATGGTCAAGTTTAGAAATTTTAGCTATTTGTTTCCTCTTTCAGTGACTTGACTTGAGTTCTTTGTATGGCCATGGGTCTCTTTGCTGATGGGTAAAAGTATGAGCTTTGGGATAAGAATGACCTGTATTCAAATCTTGTCAGTTTCCACATGACTCATTCATTTAATGTCTGTGAGCCTCGGTTTCTTTTGTAAAGTGAGAAAGATAATGATTATCTCCGAGTTCTGAGTGAGGATTACATTAGCTAACTTTTAAGCCATTGGAACAGTACCTGGCATAAAAGAAGTCTAAGAGAATCCATTTCATAGTACTGTTGTGGGGATCACAAGTCTGCTGTTTCTAGGAAGTAGATGGCTACATTTGCATTAAGGCTGAGAGTAAGAAACAACTGAATGTGTGGGTTTTGCTGGTAGTAAAGTTAATCTTCCTGTGTAATCTCTTAATATTTGGAGAGTTTGTGAAAACCTGGTGGACTGTGCCTCCTTAAATAGTATTATCAAAGTGTCTGGGTAGTGGATTATTGCTGTACTGTAAAGTGCTGAGTGGAAGGAGCCTTTTGTGAAGAGGTGGGAGAACAGGACATTTTGGTCAGAGGTTATAATGTATACAGAAAGGCTCTGGGGAGGAAAATTGGTCTAGACACAGAGAAAGCCTGGCTAGAGTACAAAGTGAATAAGGGCAACGATAGGATGAGGCTCTTTACCTACCACTTTGAAACAAATATAAGCTATGAACCAATTGAATTCCTCTCCAAAGATGAGAACTTTTTAATTTAAACAGGAGAGACTTCCAGTGCACTCCTAAGAGATTTAACTATATAAGAAAGGAAGAGAATTCAAGAAGAAAATCTTTACTGTTATTGATGTCAAAAGTAAAATGACCCTGAAGAATGTTCCCGAACAGAGTGATTATATTTTAAAGGTAGGGCAGAAATTGCAGGTGGTTTTATTGTTTTCTTCCAGGAAATATTTTATAAAAGCCCATGATTGGCTGTTACTCAGAGACAGTAGGTTAACTACAGACTTGAGGAAGTTTCCAGGTGGCAGTGCCTCTATGTCATTGTTATCCAGAATGGATTAGCCTTGACACCTTCCTGTAATAAGTTGGTATGTTCATTCTCTTGCTGTAGCACAGATGTTTTCCTTTCTGCCTCCTTAACAGCCATTGAAACACATACATCTCTTTGCCACTATGGTTTTTACAGCTTGCTAGCTGTCATTAAAATTATTAATAATCTACTTCAATACCTGTTCTTTGTTGTCAGTGATGTGACTATCTGAAGTCAGAAGGGAATTTCTGAATTTGAGCAGTAGTGACTTTCCCATGGTGAAAGCTTCTGGGTGAATTATGAGATAGGAAATGGGAAAAGCAGTTGAGATATTGGTCTGATTTTTAGGGACTGGCATGTACATTCTCTGGCTTTTTTTTTTTTTTTTTAAACCTGTTTTTCCCTCTGAACTTTACTATTTGAAAACAGCCTCTCTAAGAAGCAGTGTTAAGCTGTGACAAAGAAGGGGCTAGCTAAATAAAAGAATCTCGTATCATCCTAATGATGTGAAGGTGAGGTAATTGGGATATAAAATGCTTTTTAAGCCAGATTTTATATTTCAACTTTGGGTTAGCCAGATTGACAGGGAAGACAATTATTTTCCTTAATAAACGTCTATCAAAACTTTATCACTTTTGCAGATTGAACAAATTGAAGCAGGGACACCAGGCCGACTCAGGGTGACAGCTCAGTCCACCAATAGTGAGGAAATCATTGAAGGAGAGTATAATACGGTAAGGAGATGCCCAGGGCACTATTCCAACAGAAAGCAAGTAACATGCTTCTTGGTTCTCTGTTGTGTACTTACAATGACTCCTTTTAAAATCACTTATTCTGAGCCCCTTCTAAGATATCTTCAGTACTTCTGATATTATAATTTGTTTTGACAAAGGGTAGCTTCATATTTTCTCTACTGTAACTTAAAATATTGTTTTATCAAACGGCTAAAAAAGGTATCAGATGTTTTTGAATGAGTTAGAATTTCTCTGTCCCTTTTACCTCCCAGCCTGCCACTTGGAAAATAACTTAATCAGTCATAGAGTATGTTGTGTTTGTCTGTAAACTTGGCTGAGTTTATTAAGGCATTAATTCTTTCTCATTATTAATAAGAAACAAAGAGCTATTTCTGCTGTATCATGTTGGAGAGGTTTTTTTTAATTGAGGGTTTTAATTTGTTTTAACTTGTATTATTAAGTATTTATTACTAAGTAGGAAATGAAACTATATTAGCTTAATAATCTGAAAAATGTTTAATTCATGCAAAGGTTTTTAAAAAGTCTATTAATTTTTCAGGTACTGCTGGCAATAGGAAGAGATTCTTGTACAAGAAATATTGGCTTAGAAACTGTGGGGGTGAAGATAAATGAAAAGTAAGAAAAAAACATTGTCATTCAATACTATTTCACTTATTCCTAACATTGATCAATTCTAGAGTATTTTAAAGTTATTTTTAACATAGTTGGAGAGTTCCCTTTTTTGGTTTAGAAAATAGAACACTCTTCAGTGCCACTCATATTAGTGTTTCCTGCATTTATTTTGTTTTGTTGGTTATTTTAATTTAGAATTGTCTCTGTAAGGTTTCTTTCTTTTTTTGGCCATACTAATAGGCTCAAACCCAGCATTCTACCTCTGAGCTACATCTGTAGCCTCCTTATAATAATTTTATTTTGATAAAAGGTCTTGCTAAGTTGCCTGGGCTGGCATTAAACTTGTGATCCTTGGTCCTCAGCCTCCCAAGTAGCTGGGTCTATAGGTATACACAATGTAGTGTGCCTGGACAGAGGTTTCCTATAGTTTTCTTATTTCTTTGATTTTTCACAATATTGCCAGGATTGTCACTAATCGTTTTGGTTCCTCTAAGCTTTTTAATAATACACTAGAACATCGTTCTCAGAGTCAGTTTTGGGCTTCATGGGGAGAAAGGGGATTTAGTTCTATTTAGTTGATATTAGTAATGACAGTAATTTTTAATTAAACGAATTTACAGAACTGGCAAAATACCTGTCACGGATGAAGAACAGACCAATGTGCCTTACATCTATGCCATTGGTGATGTATTGGAGGGAAAGCTGGAACTTACCCCAGTGGCCATCCAGGCAGGAAGATTGCTGGCCCAGAGGCTTTATGCTGGCTCCACTGTCAAGGCAAGTGCTGTCGTCCACTGAGACACTCTTTTTAATAATCCTCTCTGTCCTGTTTAGTGGTGCAGTTGGGAAATGCACCAGGTTTGAGTAATTTAGTACTTTGGTAATGACATTCTAGATCTGCTTTATTAAGTGTATTCCAAATGATACATTGTTAGGTCTGCTATACATTTGTGACTTTATTATGAAAATTGTCACTTTTGGAATCACACTTAGAATAAAGAGGAGCTAGTTGTGTTTCATATACTTACAATAGTTGCATTTTCCATCAGTTTCATTATTATCACTGAAAGTATAATTTTCTAAGTCTTTTTTTTTGTACCTATCTAAGCTATAAAAGGATTTGGGGATTTTAGGCAAAAGTTTCAGTGTGCAGAGTTGTTTAAACTACTGTTCAGACTTTGTTCCCCAGTCCTTTCAAAGAAAATGTCTTTTGTTCTTAGGATATTAAATATGTTTTATGCTAATGTTAATGCTTTAGAGTGATTTTGTTTAAAGTCACAGTAGAAAATTGAATGCTTCCTTTTGTAGTATAGAACCAGATGGCCAAAAAGAATAATATACCCTAATTATTTTTTAAAAAGGAATTCTGGGAAAATGAATTGTGAAGAATTTAGTTACTACCCATTTTCCTTGAATATAAATCATCATGGGTTGGCTACAGTAATGGAAATCTCATGGAATGATGCTAGTACAGTTTATTTGTGGCCTGGAGTTATTCTGGATTTGTAGCATAATAAAATCTGATTAGAGATTAGGGGTAGAAGGGTTCTGTCAGAGTGGCTAGATAGGGTTCATATTCCTATTGGAACAAAGATAACAAGATCACCTCTTTGAGTTAAATCTTATATTCATTATCGGAGATAATGAGTATCTGGTAAGTCAAGAAAGGGCATTCAGAAATATAGCTTGAGATGTATTTGGTTTTTTAATTTATATCTTGCAGATTCCTGAAATAAAAAAGAAATATTTTTATATAACAGCAATAACCAAAGGGTGAACATGAAAAAGATTGCACTAAA
The DNA here is from genome assembly GCF_045843805.1 of Urocitellus parryii. Classification (NCBI taxonomy): domain Eukaryota; kingdom Metazoa; phylum Chordata; class Mammalia; order Rodentia; family Sciuridae; genus Urocitellus; species Urocitellus parryii. The sequence goes on along the minus strand of NC_135535.1, from coordinate 17,262,737 downwards.
TTTGAAATCATGTGGCACAGAATTTCTTAAAATCTGGATATTTTCATTTCCTTGTGGATAGTCCTTCTACATCTTGTTGGTAGTCTCAAGTGAATCTCTGGAGGTCTGAGAACTCTCTTTGTGTAACCCCCTCCTCTTTGGTAGTCTGCCTTATAGCTGCAAGCCACCCTGGCTGCCCTGAGCTGTCATCACTGTCTCTAACTGGGAAAGACTGCCAGGCTCTTCAAGTTTCCCCTCACGGCATGGAGGTCCAGGAGTCCCTCTGGGCAGTAACCCCGAGCCAGCAGAGGGCCCACCTCCTTCTGTTTCCCTTCTCTTGAGGGCCACAGGTGCTGCTGCTTGTCCAGTGTCCATTTTTGTCTGGTTTGTTCTTATTTAATGTAGGAGGGTAGCTCTGGCTCATGGCATACCAATTACTTGAAGTGGATATCTGCCTTTTGTATTAGAGAAATCCAAGTATGTTTATGGTCTTTTTAAGAGAATAAGAATTATATTTATTGTTTCTGGCATATTTTAAAGATTTTATACTATATTTTAGAGAATGAGAATTGCATTTTTCACATTTTAAATGTAGAATGTTGCTTAGGCTTATTGTCTTCTGGTGGTCTTCGTTCCCATTTTAGTGGCTCCATAATAGTACACTGACCGTATGTATGTGTTACATTCTAATTCTTGGGGGTTATTTTAAAGCCACTTTTAATATTGCCACTGTTGAAGAGGACTGCAGCAAAACTCAATCAGTATATGTAGCCTTTTCTATGTATGAAATTATCATGCCATTATAATTATAGTAGCATGTTATTGTAATAACATAATCTTATAAATTTTTTAAAAGTAGGATTATTGATCCAAAGGTGTAAAATACTTTTATGACTCCTATATGTATTACCTAATTGATTTCAAAGAATTCTGTTAATTTTTGTCTCTAATCTGAGATTATCAGGTCTGATAATTTCCTATATATTGTTTTTTGCTACTTTATTTAGAGGAGAGAAAGTGGTAATTGAAGGTAACATCAGTTGGTAGCTGCCACAATATGAGGATGCTGATCTTTTCTTTATAATCATTCTTGCCAGACTTCAAGCCTCTACAAAGACTTTTCACATGAGTGGGTGATTCTCAGTGTAGTTAGTGTCTGGGATTGGGATTTCACATGCTTTTGATAGAAATTTATTTCTGCTTTCCTTTCCCACTTTTGAACCATTTAAAAAATTTTTCTAATTTGTTATATATGACAGCAGAATGCATCTTCGATTCATATTACACATATAGAGCATGACTTTTCCTGTCTCTGGTTGTACACAAAGTAGAGTCACACTATTTGTGTCATCATACATGTACTTAGGGTATTGATGTTCATCTCATTCCACCATCTTCCCTACCCCTAGACAGCCTCCCTTCCCCTGTCTCCCCTTTGCCCTATCTAAAGTTCCTCCATTCCTCCCATGCTCCCCACCCCAATCCCCATTATGGATCAGCATCCTCATATTGGAGAAACCATTTGGCATTTGTTTTTTGGGGATTGGCTTACTTCACTTAGCATAATATTCTCCAACTCCATCCATTTACCTGCAAATGCCATGATTTTATTCTCTTTTAATGCTGAGTAATATTTCATTGTGTCTATATGCCACATTTCCTTTATCCATTCACCTACTGAAGGGCATCTAGGTTGGTTTCACAATTTTGCTATTGTGAATTGTGTTGCTCTTATACATTGATATGGCTGTGTCCCTATAATACGCTTTTTAAAAGTCCTTTGGGTATAAACCAAGGAGAGGGATAGCTGGGTCAAATGGTGGTTCCATTCCAAGTTTTCCAAGGAGTCTCTATACTGCTTTCCAGATTGTCTGCAATTTGCAGTCCCACCAGCAATGTATGAGTGTGCCTTTCCCCCACATCCTTCCAACACTTATTGTTGTTTGTATTCTTGATAGCTGCCATTCTGACTGGAGTGAGATGAAATCTTAGAGTATTTTTGATTTGCATTTCTCTAATTGCTGGTGATGTTGAACATTTTGTCATATCTGTTCAGTTCCTTGGCCCATTTATTGATTTTTTTGCGGGGGGGGGGTGTTAAGATTTTGAGTGCTTTATATATCCCAGAGATTAGTGCTCTATCTGATGTTCATGTGGTAAAAATTTGCTCCCATCCTGTAGGTTCTCTGTTCACCTCACCATAAGCTCTCTATTCACCTCTTTATTCACCTCACTCTATTTATCTCACTTTGTCTTTTGGCGAGAAGAAGCTTTTTAGTTTGAATCCATCCCATTTATTGATTCTTGATTTTATTTCTTAATGCTATAGGAGTCTTTTTAAGGAAGTCAGGCCTAATGTGACAAAATGGATTCTATCCATTATCCATTTTATCCTACTTTATCTTCTGTTAGGCACAGGGTCTCTGCTTTAATTCCTAGGTCCTTGATCCACTATGAGTTGAGTTTTGTCCATGGTGAGAGATAGGGGTTTAATTTCATTTTGTGTATATGGATTTCCAGTTTTCCTAGCACCATTTGTTGAAGAGGCTATCTTTTCTTTAATATATGTTTTTGGCACCTTTGTCTAGTATAAAATAACTGTAATTATGTGGGTTTGTCTCTGTGTTCTCTATTTTTCACCATTGGTCTACAAGTCTGTTTTGGTGCCAATATCATGCTGTTTTTTGTTACTATTGCTCTGTAGTATCGTTTAAGGTCTGGTATAGTGATGCCACCTGCTTCCCCCTTCCTGCTAAAGATTGCTTTAGTTATTCTGGGTCTCTTATTTTTCCAGATGAATTTCATGACTGCTTTTTCTATTTCCATGAGGAATGTCATTGGGATTTTGATTGGAATTGCATTAAATCTGTATAGTGCTTTTGGTAGTATGGTCATTTTGAAAATATTTATTCTGCCTATCCAGGAACAAGGTAGATCTTTCCATCTTCTAAGGTCTTCTTTAATTTCTTTCTTTAGTATTTTTAAAAAATATTTATGTTTTAGTTTTTTAGGTGACACAATATCTTTATTTTCCTTTATGTGGTGCTGAGGATCGAACCCAGTGCCTCATGCATGCCAGGCAAGCACGCTACCACTTGAGCCACATCCCGAGTCCTCTTTAGCATTTTGTAATTTTCATTGTAGAGGTCTTTCACCTCTTTCATTAGATTGATTCCCAGGTATTTTGTTTATTTTTTTTGTGCCTATTGTAAAATGGGTAGTTTTCCTAGTTTCTCTTTCAGAGGATTTGTCTCTGATGTACAGAAATGTTTTTGGTTTATGGGTATTGATTTTATATCCTGCTACTTGGCTGAATTCATTTATTCTATTGTTTTCTGGTGGAATTTTTTGGGTCTTCTAGGTATACAATCATATCATCGGCAAATAGTGATAATTTGAATTCTTTTTCCTATCTATATCCCTTTAATTTATTTTGTCTAATTGCTCTGGCTAGAGTTTCAAGAACTGTGTTAAATAGGAGTGATGAAAGAGGGCATCCCTGTCTTATTCCATTTTTTAGAAGGAATGCTTTCAGGTTTTCTTCATTTAGAATAATGTTGGCTTGGGGCTTAGCATAGATACCTTTTATACTGTTGAGGTATGTTCCTGTTATCCCTAGTTTTTCTAGTGTTTTGAACATGAAGGGATGCTGTATTTGTCAAATGCTTTTTCTGCATCTATTGAGATGATCATATGATTCTTATTTTTAAGTCTGTTGATGTGATGAATTACATTTATAGATTTCCATATGTTGATCCAACCTTGCATTCCTGGGATGAACCTCACTTGACCATGGTGCACTATCTTTTTGATATGATTTTGTGTTTGATTTGCCAGAATTTTATTGAGGATTTTTGTATCTATGTTCATTAGAGATATTGGTGGTCTGAAGTTTTCTTTGATATATCTTTGTCTGGTTTTGGAATCAGGATGTTATTGGCCTCATAGAATGAGTTTGGAAGTGTACTTTTGAATCATTTTTAAGAATACCTGTTTTAGGATTTGCCTATCATAATTCTCTTCCCTGGTTTTGAAACAGTGTGACTATGAAAATGTTCCAACAACCGTATTTACTCCTTTGGAATATGGTGCTTGCGGCCTTTCAGAAGAGAAGGCTGTAGAGAAATTTGGGGAGGAGAACATTGAGGTAAGCTCTTCTTTTTTTCTTCATCTTGGACTAAGCTATACTACTTTTTTTCATCAAAATTTTAAAGTAATTTCAAGTATACACAAAAGTTTAAAAATGATGCAAAGAACTTCCTTATAGCCGTTGTCTAGACTCAATTATTATTACATTTTGTTCATTTATTTTATAAACTTTCATATTCTCTTGCTCTTGACTCTCTGAGCCATTTCGGAGTAAATTGAATGCTACTTTTTATCCTTTGATATTTCAGTGTATTTGTAATGAACAAGGGTGAACCACATTTATTTAGTTTTAATTATTGAAATATGAGAAATACAGCAAAGTGAAAACAAAAAAAAAAACCGTTTTCTTGCTTTGACCTATGTAATGATTGCTATTTTAGCATTACTGTCTGATCTATATTAACTTCACCACTCACCTTTTATCATGTAGTAAAGACATTGTATATTAAATATGACTTTTTAAAAAATATTTTTTAGTTGCCAGTGGATTTTTCACTTTATTTGTTTGGTTATTTGTGGTGTTGAGGATCGAACCCAGGGCCTCACACATGCCAGACAAGGGCTTTACCACTGAGCCACAACCCCAGTCCCTGTATATGACTTTTTTTTTTTTTTTTTTTAAAGAGAGAGAGAATTTTTTTAATATTTATTTTTTAGTTTTTGGCGGACACAACATCTTTGTTTGTACGTGGTGCTGAGGATCGAACCCGGGCCGCACGCATGCCAGGCGAACGCACTACCACTTGAGCCACATCCCCAGCCCATGACTTTTTAATATACACAAATAATACTACTTAAAAGGACTGCAGCATGCATTTAAATCACAGGGGAAAATCTTTCCAGTAAAACATTCTAAAATGTTTTTTTTATTCACAGATTTGTGAATAAAAGTCAACCTTATGATATAAAACCCTCTTTTTTTTTCTTAAATACTTTTAAAGATGTTGATGGATCTTTATTTTATTCATTTATTTATATAATGTGGTGCTGAGAATTGAACCTAGTGCCCCACACATGCTAGGCAAGCACTCTACCACTGAGCCACAACCCCAGCCCATAAAAGCTTCTTTTAACTACCTGACAATCTTTTATTTTATGCATGGATAGTAGCATGTAATATCTTAGTTTATTAGGAACACATTATTAACATTTTTTTCTGATTTTAAAAATAGTATAACTTCATTTATAGAATGTTTGAAACAGCAAAAAGACTATATTTTAATTCATGAAGAAATGACTGCTATTAATATTTTTGCGTATTTCCATCTAGACCATAAATATTTATACAGATTGAATATTCCTAATCTGAAGTGGTTGGGACCAGATTTTTTTTTCTTTTGCACATATATAGTGAGATGTGGCTGGGATTGGACCCAAGAAATATGAAATCCACTTGTTTCAATTTATACACATAGTTTGAAGGTGTGGAATATTTTCCTCTTGGGCATCCTATCAGCACTCACATCCTCCGATTTTAGAGCATTTCAGATTTTAGATGAAGATTAGGGATGCTCAACCTCTATTGCATGTATGTGTGTATATATGTGGGAGCATTAATTTTGTGTGGGTGGGCACATGTTAAGTTTTCAAAGTATGATTAACTGTTTTCATTTTTGTCCTTCAATTTTCTAAAAACACCATTTTTAGAAATGTGTAATAATTTGAATTTTTAAGGGATGTCATACTTTAATTCGTTAAGTCCCTTTTGTTTAGGTTGTTTATAGTTTTTCACAACTATAGATGAATGAATATCTTTATAATTCATTGTTTATTGTTCTTTTTTTTAAGGATAGATTACCTATCAAAGCTATTTAAATTTTGAGGTTCCTAATAAATATTTTTATTTCTTCATAGACTTTTATGAAGAAAAACAAATATTTTTGTGTCAAAAGTAAGATGTTTGAGTTGAAATTTTGAAAAAATATAAGGAAAATAGGAAATTCATCACAGATTGTCTGTACCATAGCAATCGTTAGCAGTTTGGAGTAATGTTCTTAATCTTTTCCCTTCATAATTGTTGCGATACTGTACATTTAATTTTGCAACCTACATTTATTTAAAAAAATTAATCATGTCATCATAACCAATGTGCTTTTACAAGGATCACTAACTGTGTGTTTTGAACTGAGGCCTTAACAGTTGCTGGAGAAAAATCTATCTTTGAGTTATCTGTGAGTTAATCTCAGTTAGTATGTCTACCCTCCCTGCACCCTCAGGTGCTGTTAGTGATAATGCCATAAGAGGAAATGTCTTTTGGAAATATAAACAAGGGATCTAGATGATTATGATGATTATTTCTGGCTCTTTATTTGTTTCTTGTCCAAAGTTGTCATTCTTATGAGGTAAACATACTATATTGAGTTTTTTGAGTTAGTTTTTAAAAAATTAATTAATTAATTGATTTTAATCGGGTATATTGGTTAGTTTTTAGTATAGGACAGTAGTTACATGACTTCTTTCATTTCCTATTTTCTTTATTTTAATTATTTTTGGTTTTAGTTTAATTTATTTAGTTTTTTTTTTTTTTTTTTAAGTGGTGCTGGGGATCGAACCCAGTGCCTTGCACATGCTAGGCAAGCACTCTACCACTGAGCCACAACACCAGCCCATCATTTCCTATTTTTCTTTGTTACTATTACTTAAGGTTTACTTTGAGGTTGGATTATTATTAAGGGATGAATTTATTTCAAAAAATCCCTGAGTAGGGTGTGTCAATTGCCTTTATACCATCTCCTGTGAATTCATGGATTTTATCATTTAATTAAACTCTTAATTATTAAAGAGCTTTTTCTTTCACCAGATCTGAAGTCTGCAAACTTGCTACATAAGAAAGTTTAAATTGTGCCTATATCCTTTTAGGTTTACCATAGTTTCTTTTGGCCACTGGAATGGACAGTTCCATCAAGAGATAACAACAAATGTTATGCAAAAATAGTCTGTAATCTGAAAGACAATGTAAGTACAATTCTGAATCCTTCTAATAATCTCATTTAGCTTTTAATATATGGTTGAATTTTTAAAGTGTATATATATATATATGTATATATATATATATTTTAGTTGTAAATGGACACAATAACTATTCTTACCTGGTGCTAAGGATTGAACCCAGTGCCTCAAACATGCTAAGTGAGAGTTCTATCACTGAGCCACAACACCAGCCCATGTAGCTCTATTTTTATTACTGGGAAACTGAGATTTTACTGCTTGGCACCTCTAAAATTCAGGAGACAAAGGTTGATGAAGAAAAACAAGTTTATTCAAAGCTTGAGGAAGATAGAGGAGACCTTTTTGTCTTAAGTTTCCATCTTTGTGGAGCTCAGAGAAACAGGTTTTATAAGAGGGGAAGGTGATACACTGAGACAACAGGCAGGAACTGTACATGCATAGATTTAACTAGGCTGTGCTAACCCAGGATGTTACAGTTCATTTCCCTGTCACCTGGCCCAAGTCAGGGGGTTCTCAGTTTGCACTCTCAGCAGGAGATGCAGAAGAGCAGCTATGAAAAAGTTGCTTTTACTTTTAAAGTTGCTGTGCTTGATTTTGACCACACGCTGTGTAGGGCACTACTCTAGTGTCTCACCTGCAGTCCCCCAGCTGTGTGCTCACCCTTCACTGGCAGAGGCCTTGGCTCCACTGCCTGCATTCCCCATCATTCCCCACGGCTGCATTGGTGCAGGGCCCTATACATAAGTAGCAGGCAATCAGTTCAGGGCAGGAAGGAGCCCAAGGAACAACTTCTGTGTTTGTGTTTATAAGTGAGTAGCAATGAAGTCACTGACTATCTAGAAATAATGAACAAAAAAGAATAGGAATGATGCAGATTTGAGCCCCAGCTGCTGGCACCAGAGAAACCTGCCTTGGGAAGAGCCCTTAACTGAGGTCCGATTCGAGCTCTGCCTGGAGCCTCTGGTAGCTAAGCCTGTTGGCATACTCCCAGGCCTCGGAGAGTTTGTGTCTTTACAGAATGAGGGACTGAAGCATCAGTGTTCTTCAAACTCTTGACTGCTGCCACACAGTAAGAAATGTATTTTACATGATAAACCAGGACACATGTATGTTCATACACATACTCTTTTAAGTATTGTACTTGATCATAGAAAATGGATAATTTTAACTTACCTGGCACATTGCCTTTAAACAAAATGCCCTCAGTAAAAATATAAATAATGCTAAGGAATCTATTCATTAAAAAGCCTAATAAGCTCTATTTTTAATCTTTAGTTTTGAATAGATGTAAACCATGTGTCTTATATAGTAACTACTGCTCCAGACAGGGACATAATTGCAGATTTTTTTTAATATGTATTTTTTAGTTGTAGTTGGACACAATACCTTTATCTTATTTACTTATTTTCATGTGGTGCTGAGGATCGAACCCAGGGCCTCACTTGTGCTATGCAAGCGCTTTACTGCTGAGCTACAATCCCAGCCCACAATTGCAGATTTTTTATTCTTTCTTTATTTTTTTGCAGAACCTAGAGTTTTAGGAGATACTTCTTAGATTCTCTACAAAAGAGGTCATCATTGAGGCATTTAATAAAAAAATACTAGAATAATCCATAATGAATATGCCATTGGCATAAAAATGATTGTATATAGTTTTCTTTTTAGACATTTTATTAAAAGTTTGTTTATGTGTGCATACATTAGATATCCATTCTACTGCAGAGAAAAGATATGGAGAAAGCATGAGGTATTCTTCTTGGCAATGTCACCTCTCTTGGGTGAGCGAGACTTCAGTTGCATGGAGCAACATAAAGTTTCCTTCATGCCAAGCAAATCCATTTTAACTATGTGCAGTTGTTTTTTCCCCCATTGTTATTTATTCTGGTAGCTTGCTTGTGTAATATGAAAAATAAGTTTCACTGCCAATAAACCTTCCTTACCTAAAACAATTGAGGTCATAATATTTTCATGGACAAAGATAGTAACAAAGAAGATCTATGTTGTTGCTCTTCTGTCATGAGCAAGCTGATGCAAAAGCATGCTTCTAGAACTTCTGACTGTCCTTGGAGCATGCTTTACTCATTTTGAGTCAGTCATCTGACTTTAGTGTCCAAATGTCCTTGATTTTTTTTTTTAAATGTATCACTTTTTTTTAATTGATTTTATTATTTTTTTTAAATACACGACAACTGGAATGTATTACAATTCTTATTATACATATAGAGCACAATTTTTATGTTCATGCCATGTCCTTGATTTTTAAATCTGCTAGTTTTTACATATTTTAACATAGAATATATATAAATATATGTAAAGACAGGGAAAGTGCCCACAATTCAGAGTCATTGAACATTTTTGCCATATTTGCCATAATCACAGGTATTGTTTATAAATAGCATAGATTTATTGAACACTTAACTGTATCAGATACTAAAAGATCTGCATTAATAGGTATTAATTTATTAATATGTTTAATAAGTATTAGCTTATTTAATCCTTATATAATCCTATGGCATGTGCGCTGTTATTTCCTTCATTTCCTACTAGAGGAAACTGAAGCGCACAAAATTTAAGTATTTATCTCATTAATAACAGAGTTGGAATTTAATTCCAGTCAAGGTAGAGCCCTTTTAAGCCATCTCCTCCTCCTGTAGTCTTTTCAAAACTCCCCCAGAGGCACAACTCTGAAGTCAGAGGGTCTCTCCTTTTTGTTTCTGTTCATTCATAATGTTATGTTTTTATAAATGTCACACAGTGTTTTGTGGTTTTAGAATGTTATCTTCAGTAAATACAACCTGGTGCATTGTTCGTTTTTTTTTTTTTTTTTTTTAATGTTTTTTTAGTTCTATGTGGACACATTGCCTTTATTTTATTTTTATGTGGTGCTGAGGATCGAACCCAGTGCTTCACATGTGCCAAGCGAGACTCTACCACTGAGCTACAATTTTTGCCTTTACCTTGTTTTTTAAATCTATTTTTATTTTTTGAAATCCTCCCATGTTATTACATGTAAATCTAGTGTATTTTAAGTTTTTTTAATAACTCACAACACAGATCTTCTTTATTCAACTTTGAACTCCTGATTGTCCAACACAGAATGTGTCATAGTACTTTGGCACTAAAGTGACCTTTCTGATTGTTGCCAGAGACTGGCTGAATAGTTCTGCACCCAGTTGAATGGCCTCAAGTGTTGTGAGGAAATGAGACTAGGTAGTTTAGCTTATTCAGGGTTGGCTCTTGAAAAACTGAGTACAGCCATAGAATGCACCAGGTTTCTCTGCTCTTGGCAGAGGTAGCCTGAGTTTAGGATTTAGAATTTATCCAAAGTAATTCCCAAACAGGTAGCTCAGAGTTGCTAGACCTTTTCCTTTTGCTTTCAAAAGTATTTTCATACTGGAAGGGTCTTAACAGTATCTAATTGCTCTTTCTACTTCTTAAAACCTTAAATGATTTTTTTTTTTTTTTTTTTTAGTTTAAGTGACTGTTCTTGAGCCTCATGGTTTCCAGAGATAGTTTATGTGACACTGAGAAATCAAATAGGGAACACGGGGTCCCCGGGGCCTGTGTCACATCTGTAAGTGTTCAGTGGTTCAGGAACTGCAGATGTCTTTGCTTTTTAGTTTTCCATCCTCCTCCTCAGGTCCTTGTCAGGCCGTCTTGTCTCTTCCTCCTGCTCAACATGCACGTCATGCTCCCTGTGGCGGCCCACACGAGGGAGTCTTCTGCCTAATCAGTTTGTAGTGCCCAATTTCAGCATGAGTCTGTGGCCGTTTCTGACATGGGGTTTTTAGACTAGACCAGGGAAATATTCAAGGCCAGATAGGAAAGGATGGGGATAAAAATTAGCATGCTTTTTAAACTTTATTTATTTATTTTTATCTTAGGAACGTGTTGTGGGCTTTCATGTACTGGGCCCAAATGCTGGAGAAGTCACGCAGGGCTTCGCAGCTGCGCTCAAGTGTGGACTGACTAAGAGGCAGCTGGACAGCACGATTGGAATCCACCCCGTCTGTGCAGAGGTGGGTCATGTACACTCTCTGAGCTATTTAGAAGTGTACATCATTGCCAGTGTGAGGAGCAGGCCTGGGACTGTGAACAGTGTTCTCTGCTGCACCTGACCTACTTCTATATCTCCTGACCTTTGATAATGCTTGAGAGTACCTCAAAGGAAGGCCTTTCTCTCAAAACAATTTTTTTCAGATATTTATTACCAAACTGGAAATGTCTGTCATGCCTTTCAGTGTAAAAATTTTAAGAGAACAACTGATAAATATGGGCTTTAAAGCACTTACTTATAAAATCTCCTTAGTTTTTTTCATGGCAATCAGTTAATAATGCCATTCAAACTCCAAAGACCCTCTATCTTAGTGATCTGGGGTTACTTCAAGGCTAAACTAATATTGTCTGTGCCTCTTGCTTTTGTTATCAAAACAATGAGATTAGAAAGTGATGGAACTGGAAATTGACCACCTAGGCCTCTGGGTGTCAGTGTTTCTTCACTGTAAGTGAGTGATCATCCAGGAGTTGAATTTAGTGAGTGATACTTCACAGGAACTGGCTGGGAGGTGGCAATGTAGCTCTGGAGTTTAAAATCGCAGCTGTTGTCTGTGTACCCTAGCCAGTGGTATCCAGGGTGTGAATTGTGTGTACAAACACATACACAATGGTGTGTGTGTACCAGATTTCATTCAGCAGCTGGAGGACTGGCCGGTTTCCATTCCTGATTGCACTCGCACAGCTGAACTTTTTGCTGAGTATGTGAAATGTCAGTTTTCAGACATGAAAAAGTATCTTGGCTTCGCCTTCCAGTTGGGAATGGTGTCCTACTCTAGATTAATAAGCACTTGGCTTGATTGGAAACAAAATATTAACATATTTAGAGATTAGGACATGATTTGTAGAAAGCTGTTTTTGCTACAAAGGAAAAAAAAACCCTAAGCTTTCAAAAAACATAAAAACAGAAGAGTCTGGATTAATGTTAATGCTCTGTAAGAATGTGTGATATATCTTTTATTCAGTGTTGACTCAGAGTAGGTACATGGGGAAGGAGCCAGTTAACTTTGCATTTTTGAGTGCACGCTAGTTTCCTAAGGCTACTGTAACACAGTGCAACTAACTGGTTGCTTGAAACAATTGACACTTACACAATCACAGTTTGGGAGACTGGAAATCTTGAATCAAGGTGTCAGCAGGTCTGTGCTCCCAAAGCATCTAGGGAACAATCAGATCCTTCCTTGCTTCTGTTAGCTTCCAGGAGTTGGCTTGGTGTTACTTGGCTTGCAGGTGCATTACCCTCGTCTCTGCCTCCAACTCTGCGTGGCCTTATCTCTTTGTGTCTGTGTCCCAATTTCTTTCCTCTTACAAGGACACAGTCATTGATTTAGGGCCTACCCTAATCCAAAATGGCCCTCACGATATTGCCAAGACCCTGGTGTTTTTGTTTTGTTTTCTATTTGTTTGTTTGGTAGATTGAACACAGGGACACTTGACCTCTGAGCCACATTCCCAGCCCTGTGTTGTATTTTATTTGGAGACAAGGTTTCACTGAGTTGCTTAGCATCTTGCTTTTTGCTGAGGCTGGCTTTGAACTCGTGATCCTCCTGCCTCAGCCTCCTAAGCTTCTGGGATTATAGGCATGTGCCACCGTGCCTGGCAAGACCCTGTTTTTAAATAAGGTTACATTCACTGGTACAGGGGTGATCATATCTTTTAGAGGACAAAATTTAACCTGCAACTGTGGGAAATCTAAAAATTAGTTGCCAGTCCAAGATCGTTGTGAATTGCAACATTCATCCCCAGTATGGATGAATGAAGAGATTTCCCAGCTTGCATGTAAGAGTGTCTGATTCCTGTTTGAATTCAGCTCCCAATAGGCTGGTTGAAGGGCTGCTGGCACTGGACTTGCCTGCCTGCTTGTGTTGTTCTTGACCTGCAGCAGCATGCACAGTGTCATCTGGCAGTTGACTGCCAGCCAGGAGAAAGACTCAGTGAAGAGGCAGGAGGTCAGCCAAAGGCCTGTCCTTCTTGGTACCCAGCACATTTGCCGCTGGACACCTCCATCTGTCAGTGCTCTCAAGACTTTGAAGCCCAAAGGCTGAATGTTCTGATACTCTGCTAACATTTTGATCACTTGGATTTATTTTTTCCAAGTTTATGACTGATGGATAAGATAAAAAATGTTGGATGATACTCATTCTGTGCACCTTTGTGTGAAGCCACATTTGGAGCACCCTGTTGGCACTGGGAACTGGCAGGGATTTGTGACAAGCTTAAGAGCAGGTGAGGCATGAGAGTGAAGTTCCCATTGTAATCCACGGTAAGGCTCCAGGATCAGGGTGAACAATGCAGGGCACCCGAGTGGGCCATCTGCTTTCCACTCACAACACTTCTAACACAAGATGTTTGTGAGTGGGGTGGGGTGGGGTTTCTCACACCAAAGGCCAGTTCTCCAGACAACGGCTGGATCCTACCGTGTAAATCAGTTTGAGGCTAACTACCTGGGATTGGCATCAGGCCCCACAAATTAAGGACTTTGTTTCACAAGACTGTCCCAACTTCAGAGGCCAGTCTCAAGTCTAGGCTTCTAGTGTTTCTGACCGTCCAGCTTTCCAGTCTCAGGGGTTCCCATGATCCTTTCCTAATAAATTGCTAGGCAAGGGACTCAGGAAGACAATTAACTTAACGTTATTGGTTTATTACAAAGGATGTAACTTAGGAAGCGCCACATGGAAGAGTGGTGTAAGCAAGGCAGGCTGGGGGAATGTGGAGCTTCCATGCCCTCTTTGAATGTGCCACCACCTGGCACCTTATGTTCAACCTGGAAGGTCTCCAGTCCTTTTGAGCTACTATGGACAGTGGGCTGGAAGAGGCCCGTGTAGTAGCCAGTCCAGTTATGTACTGTTACAGGGGCAGATGAGAAAGGAGCCTGGCCAGACTAGGGAGGGGGCGGTGGGCATTGAACGGCTCTGGTGTGCTGGGATTGGGTGGACAGCACCGCCAGCTGGTTGGAAATGTGACGAGGGAGAAGCTGAGAAGGACTCAGGTTGGTGTCTTGAAGCAGCAAGTGGGCTTTGGGGGTAACCACTATGGCACCGGCGCCTGTGAGGGTGCCCCATGCACAACTGTGTTCTCTGTGTGTCAGCGTCCTTTGGGCTTTCACAAGGAGGGGAGGGTGCCAGCTCTACCTGACAGACACCTTGATCTGGGTGGTCACCTTGCCCAGCAGTGGCACAGCTAGGATCCCACCCAGGCGATCTCAGCTCCAGGCCCCATGCTGAGCAGTGATAGTCTACCTCCCTGGACTGTCCTGAAGTGTTTGACACTGAATTGAAAAACTGGAATGATTTCTTGGTGGCTGCATGAGCATACTGTCAGGACACAGATCTGAGTTGTGGTCCCATTCAGCAAGTTCTTCTCTTTAAGACCTGGCCGCATCTCTCAGCTTTTATTAGCTTCCACATGAAGTAAAATAGAGACTGATTTACAGAGTTTGCTGGAAGCCCTGTGGGCCAGGTGTCCGGGAGAGTCCTGGCATTTGGCCATGGCAGTAGCTGCATCTGTGCAGTGTTTCTTTCCCAGGGAACTTCACCGTGGGCGGTGGGGCTTGACTGAGAGGCCGCACAGCGTTGGTGTGGAAGGTGGGAGGACTGCTGTTTTGAAGAAGCTCCTGGTGGTGTGCTCCTTTTCAGCCCTGGTTGTGAATTCTACTTGCTTAGAAATTAGAATTTGAAAAACCAAGCTTTTAGATCCTAACTATGGAAATCTTTTTTAAAGCTTCTTGATCTAGGGAAATGAATTTGATAGTTAGCTGATTCTTAGGGACTTTTTCTCTGTTAAACACAGGATTCCAAATCGGGTAGTAACTGGATGGAGTCCAGGCGTGTCTGGGTGGGGAGTGCCGCTCTGGGTGCTACTGTCCACATAAGAAGGTGAAATGAAGAGGAAAGGCTTAGAAACTTAAAGAGCAGTTAGACAGTGTCTGATCTACTCAGAAGAAGTTGGGAGTTTGATTTTATATACCTTGTAAAATTTCATTTTCCTAGTAAGTTTTTATTGAATTTCACAAATGTTAGTTCATTGATGTAGTAGGAGTGCTACCTTTAAGAATTAAGAACTCGTCCTGAGCACTGTTCGGAATAGGCACAGCCCTCAGGCCAGCTTGGCAGCTTGGTATTGAACGTATTGAACGAACTCCTCCCTGCCACTCTGATGACTCACCTGGGGAACTGGAGTGCCTTTGGCTCTGAGGAGTACTTACTTTCGGAAGTTGGCACATCCCTCAGTTGAGACTTCACTCTTAGAGAAAGATAGTTTCCACAAGGCCATCTGCCCACGGTTCTCTTGGGATGGCTTAGGAAGGAGGTGGAGAAGCTCCTTGTTTCGACTGGAATCTTTCTGGAGGAAGAGTCCATGCCTGCAGTGGCTCTGCCAGAGCATGAATCTGGGGACAGCAGGGTGGGGGTGATTTATTCTGGACTTTAAGCAGCAGTCCTTGTAATTTAAAGTGGTAATTCAGCTAATAAAGTTTCCTCTCACGGGAGACAGCAGCTCAGGAGGAAAAGTTTTTAAAAGACTCTTTTGAAATGTCTTAAAATGAATTTTAGTGCTGAACATCAAAAGTTCTAGGGTTTTAATAGCTTGATCCCTTTGTACAAGAGGGGGCCTCCTGGGGAGCCTTGTGAGGCCTTGGGAGAATGGGCTCAGCGTCCAGCAGCACTTGACCTGCGAGGCTCCTGCTCCTGCGTGTGGGGAGGCTGCTGCTGCTGCTTGTTTTTTGTTTTGTTTTGTTTTTTAATTTTGTTTTTAGGAAAATTTTAAAAGAGCCGAATCTTTTCATTTAGAGGGATCAATGATGACAGCTTGGCTTCCATCTTAATATAAGTGTATCATCAGAAAAAAAAATAAATATAGCTCTTTTGTCATCTCCCATTTTCTGATGGGTTTAGTTTTGTATGCAAATCTATTTTTATTTCTAAATCAATTCCTGAAAAATAGAACATTAGGTTGCAAATTCTCAAGTCTGAAATTTGTTTAAATGTATTCCCTTCCCCTTTGTAAAAATTGAAAAGAACGCATTTTAGATCCTGTTTTAAATT
Organism: Urocitellus parryii; assembly: GCF_045843805.1. Taxonomy (NCBI): domain Eukaryota; kingdom Metazoa; phylum Chordata; class Mammalia; order Rodentia; family Sciuridae; genus Urocitellus; species Urocitellus parryii. Next base: position 17,246,565 of record NC_135535.1, on the reverse strand, counting down.
GTGCATAATACAACCTTGCTAGCACAGCTATTTTCATTATCGCATATTGTCTCCTAGTCCTCATCCATAGTCACACTTGTTTTAAACAAAAGGATTGTATTGGTTTTCAGAAGAGTTGCACTCCTTTATAGTGTCACCAGCATTCAGTGTAAGAGCACTGAAGAGAATGCTCCAGAATTCAGTCTGTTTTTTTGTATGAAAGGGGAATAGCTGTTTAAGGATTTTTACATACCTTTGCAAACAAGGGAGAGCCTTTTATTATAATATCATTATTTTGGATGCAAATTGTCCAGATTTTCTTTAGGGTTCATATTGTAAGTATTTTGAGATAATAGCCTTAAATACTAAGGTCTCATGGTATATTAGTATATTGGAAGAAAAAAAAAGACTCTGTCTCTGCTCTAAAGCTAAAAGAAGCCAAGAACATTTCTCAGTGCTGTTTTTCCTGTATATAAAAGTATTAGCCTCTTTCAGAAGTGTCTTTGATGCTGATACCAGTTGTTCTGATGCCCTTAATTTCCTGTGCTGTTTCCTCTTTGTCCTAAAAACTTAAGAAACCATTGTTTTTCAGGAATCAGTAAAAGGGGCAGTTGGTCAAAAAGTTTGTCCAGGTGTGCCATCAAGAAGGCAGGCACCGGGCTGGGGCTGGGGCTCAGAGGTGGAGCACTTACCTGGCCCCTATGAGGCACTGGGCTCGATCCTCAGCAAAATAAATAAATAAATAAGTAAAATAAAGGTATTATGTCCATCTACAACTAAAAATTATTAAAAACCAAAAGAACAGACAGTTGAAATAAACCAGCCCCAAAACGTCAAAGGCTGAGTGTTTTCTCTGATATGCAGAAGCTAATCCAAATGAAATGGGGAAAATTAAAAAAAAGAAGAAGAATGAAGATCAGTAGACAAAGGGGAACAAGAAGGAGGCAGAAGGGAAAGGGGACGGGGAGGGGGAGGCAGGGAGTGCATCTGACCTCGTGTTCCTGTGCACACACATGAATACACCACATCCAGGAGACACTGAGGAAAACAAGCTGTAAGTAAATACCAGAAAGATCAGTGGAGTAGAGGGAAGGAAATAGAGTGAGTGGGAGGGAGAGGAAGGGGAAGTACCGGGGACTGAATCAGAGCGAATTATGTTCCATGCTTCTATAATTATGTCAAAATAAGTTCTATTATTATGTAGAACAAAAAAGAACCAATTAAAAACATAACACAGGCCTTTTCCCAAGGAAGCCATGGCCTGTGTCTTGGGAAGGCCCACTTGGCAGGACAGACAGAGTCTGAACAGTGTTAATGTTACAGTTTCAATACTATTTGCGGGTCCCCCAAGGCCTCAAGTCTTGAAATTTAATCCCCATTGTGAGATATGAAGATAGTGGAAACATGATCTGACTTTGATCTTTAGAAATGAAACCTTGAAAAGTGATTAGAATTAGGAAAAAGTCAGCATGATCTAGCATCCACATTTGCATCCTGAGGACTTTTATAAGAAGAGGACACACAGCTGTGCACTCCTATAATCCTGGCAGGTCAGGAGGCCGAGGCAGGAGGATTGTGGGTTCAAAGCCAGCCTCAGCTACTTAGCACCGCCCTAAGCAACTTAGTGAGACCCTGTCTCAAAATTAAAAATAAAAAGGGCTGGAGATATGGCTCAGTGCTTAAGTGCTTCTGGGTTCAATCCCTGGTGCCCAAAAAGTAAAAGGGGGATAGGTGGAGAGACTATGTAGACACACACACATGCTCGTGTCTCTTGCCATATGATGCCCTGTGCCTTATTGGGACTCTTCTAGAACAAAGGCCATCACCAGATGTTAGCCCTTGAGCCTCCAGAAGTTTGAGCTAAATAAGCCTCTTTTCTTTATAAAGTTAGCCTGCTTCAGGCATTTGATTATAGGAATGAACAACTAATATAGTTTCCCCTCCAGCTGAATTTTGCTTATGTTTTTTTCTCAAACCAGCTTGCTCAGTGAGATCAGAAAGATCTGGCTTGAAGTCTGAATTGTACTTCAAAACAAAATACATTTCTAAATTTGATTTGAGTGCAAAGCATTTTTTAAATTTTCATGCCTGGATACTATAGATATGAGCTTGAATGGTGAGTTCTTGTTTTTGCTTGTTAGATTGGTTTGTTCCCAGAAGCCAAGACATATTCCTTGTTGGTACTCTGTGGCCATCATCGGTCAGGTGTGACTCAGGGCCAGGCTGATGGCGCAGTCTTCCTGATCCTTGTTGGCTCAGTGAAGGAGCCAGTGGCTACTCAGAAGTGATGTGTCCTTGGCTACAGCAGACCCACGGCCCCCACTTGCCTTTCGACAGTGTGGGACTATAAATGGTGGAAGGCACTATATGTCTATTTTGTGAACTAATGAAAATCAAATAGAAGCATTTAATCAGAATTATAGGAATTTAAACCAGATGTCAGCATTAAGAGTTCAAATTTGACCGAAAAGAGGTAAAATAAATAAAATAGTTGATTACACATCAGCAGTAGTGGAGATAGAAGAATTGGGAATCTCAGATGCATGATCTGAACTGCCAGGGAATGGTTTTGCCTGAGAGGAACCAGATCATGGCTTCCGTATTGGACATGTATCATCCAGGAAAAGGTGTTTGCTATGTCTCAGCTGAGAGGAGATGGCTGGAACTTGCAGATCATGTGCCCATCAGAGTGACTGAGCTTACTGCAAGCACCCAGTGGGAAGAGCTGAGCAGGGCCCAGGCACTACCTCCTGGCCCTTTTCATGTCACACATACGTGGATGATTGTGACAGTTGTGTAGCACATTGGGGTGAACAGACGAGGCAGCTGGGATCTGCAGCCAGATAGCCAGAGGTTCTGGCCACCTGAGTGCAGTGGGCCTTTCAGCACACCTGGGCTGTGACTGAGAGCGGCTGCAAGAGGAGGACCCAGGAGGAGCGCTGTCATGGGAACAAGAGGAGGACTGGATGGTTAAAAGGTGTGTGAGGCCAACGAGAAATGCTACCATGCTGCAGAGGGACTGCATAAAGTGAGGCTCGGGAGTTGTCTGTCCCCTGCATTTGGCAGTGAAATGTGGGAGAGGGGGACTTGAGGGTGGCAGTAGAGCCCAGGCAACAGCAGCTGAGATCACTGAGAGGAGGGTGGAGACCTGCAGGTTGGAGGAGGGCTGTGGTGAGAAGGTGGCAGCTGAGCCCTTTTGAAAGCCCAGGAGAAGTGCTGGGAAAGAGGTGTCCTGAGCAAGTCATGCCATTAACGTAGACTAATACGCATGCGTCTTTCCAGTGTCGGGATTAATGAGTAACAATAAGTAATAAGTAACAATAATAAGCCCACACTACTTTTCACCGGTGGCGGTCACCGAATACTTGTGGGTCACCTGGTAGTCATAAGCTGGGCAATCAGAGGTTCTTTTATCCCAATCTAATTTCTAACATCTGTAACACTCAAGTCGCACACTTAACACAATTGCACATGTAGGTTACAGAAAGGCTAAGAAAGGGTTACAGTGGCCACGGGGGTTCAGGAGGCTGAACTGAGCAAGGGAGAGCAGACGTGAGGCAGAGTCGCTCCAGGTGGTCAGACAGGAGTAGGAACCAGCAGAAGAACTTGTTTGAGCACAGAGCTGTCAGAGCACAGGAGCTTACTCCTGGACAAGGTCCAGACAGCAGCAGGTTCATAGTGTTAGCTTGAGGTGTCAGCTTTCGGGGGACGCATGGTTGTTACCGGTGGGAGAAACCGTAGTCTTCTAAAACCTGAGGGCAGAGATCAGAGGTTCATCACTGGTGATTTTCTTGGGCAAGGCTTGTCAGGAGTGACCAGGTGATGGGGTCAGGGTGCCACCATGTTGCATCGTGGGGTACTCCTCCTCTTATGGGTCTTGAGTGAGGGGGTTGCCTCATTGGTGGTCTGGTGGTTCAGTAAACTTATGGGCCTGGTATTTCTGATGTGTTTGATATTCCCATGCATCCATGTGTTCCTGATTAATGTGTAAGCTCACAGGGGGTCCTCTTATTAGCACAGTTTATTTATCGGTTATGCCTTGTGGTTGTGCCAGGCGGATGGTGTTTGTTTACTTGTCCAAACAAGGTGTGGTGCCATCCCACCTCAGCACTTGAACTGAGAATGGAGTAGCTATGGCAGGCTACTGTTTTCCAAAATAGAGTAACAGAGGTTTGGGCTGCCGTGGTGTTAGATGTTAAGTGTCCCCAGAAGCTCACGTGTCAGACAATGCAGGCAGGTTCAGAGATGAAGCGATTGGGTCACTTGGGTCACGAGAGTCTTAATCCAATCAGTGATTTAATACCCTCATGGGGGTTAACAGTGGTAACTAAAGGCAGGCAGGGTGTGGCTGGAGCAGAGCCGGTGGGCACTGGGGGTGTGGCATTGGTATGTATTTTGTATTTGTCAAGTGGGAACCCGCGCCCCCATTCCTGATGAGATGTCTTGAGCTGCTTGCCTCCTCCACACTCTCCACCATGATGCCCTGCTTCCCCTCGAGGCCTGAGGAGTGGAGCTGGCTGTCTGGACTGAGACCTCTGAAACCATGAGCCCCTAAATAAACTTTTCCTGCTTAAAATTGTTCTTGTCAGGTCTTCTGGTCACAGCAGTGGGAAAGCTGGCTAAAACTGGCACAGCCTGCTCTCAGTAAGACTGTGTGGATAAGGGAGTTGGGGCAGGTGATCACGGAACAAGGCCACTTCTGGCTGCTGTGGTGAAGGGAGAAGGAAGTGTCACCAGGCGGGTCTTGGCGGGAAGGGCATCGGCACCTCCTTGCTACGCCCTCACTTTGTCTTAAAGGGGTTTTTGTAGTATAGCTGTGTGAGGGACAAAGTCACTCAAGTTTTATTTGTCTCAAAATGTCTTTATTTGACTTTCTTCTTGGAAGGATATTGTTATTGACTTTGAAATTCTAGGTTGACATTTCCTCCCAGCTCTTTGAATCTGTTTTGGGCACCTGGGTTATATTGTCTTTCTTTGAAGAATGACAGATGGGTTTTCTTATGTTAGGCAGCTGTTAATGGGAGCCTATTTACAAGTTTGCTGGTTATGGTCTAGAGCAACTTTTACTCCAGGGCTAGTAGTAAGTAGCTTTTCTCCTAAGGGGTGGCTTCCTGAGATCTCTGAGTGGCCCAGGGGCTCAGTGACCTCTGGCCTGCAGGAAGACAACTGGAACCTCTACTAACCCCACATGAGCTTGGGTGGCAGTGGGGTTCCAAGTCCTGGATGGTGGTGTTCCTGGCCACGTGGGTCCTATGTGCAGATTTCTGGAGGTGGGTGGCTCCCTTCTCTTGGGGACTGTGCCTCACAGCTTTCTGGCCACTGCATCCTCCCAGGATCTAGTCTGTCTTGTCTCTTCAAGCCCTTGAGCTGTCTGCTGGTCTTGCCCCCCATCCCCCCTTTTGCCAGGGTTAGGTTAATGGCTGCAGGTAGGAAGCCAAGCAGGTAGACAGGTTGCAGGTTTACCTTGTTCTTTCTTCAGGGATCACAGTCTGCCAACCGTTGTCTAGTGTCTAAAATGTCAGTTGCATATAGTTTTGGGGTTGCTTAAGAGAGAGAGCTGATCTGGTACCAACACTCCATTAGACCAGGAATGAAAATCTATTTTTAGATGTTGAAGCATTATGTTCTTAAAAATCTTGGCTGCAGGGAAGTTTCCTACAGTTAGTGAAACTGCAGAAAGATGCTGTTGATGGTCTCTGTGGCTTGATTTCTAGGCTGGGAACCCTCAGTGCGTTTCCTGCTCTGATGTGCCACAGAAATCCTACTGTATGAAACCACTTGGGGCTTCTGCTATAAATGAGGTTCCTGAACCCTGCCCTGAGAAATCAGAATTTGTATAATTCTATGATTAGTATAATTAGAGTCAGTGTAATTTTCCTGCGTTCCAGGCAAAGTATGAGCAGCAGGATTCATTCGCTCACATTTGGGGACAGTTGTTCTGTGCAGGCAGTCATGAGCAGTAGCAGGTCAAAGTTGACTGCAGTTGTTAAGGCTCTAAGCCCACAACCACCCACTGTTTGCCAAGATCTGAAACAAAAGAGCTCATTGGCTATTGCATGGGACAAGGTTAGTTGGTTTAAGCACCTCAGAAGTCTAGCCAAGTTGAAGTCACCTGCCCTCTGAGCTCTTTGTGCAAGGAGACATACCAAAATATCTCCACAGCATGTTGCAAAGAGCACAGTGGCCACCGCTCGGATGGCCAGGAGGAGTTTGGAACCGACTTCTGCATGTAGCATGCTACAATAATTGAATTGAATTTCCATTTAGTGGAAAATAGAATTAGAGCTATTTGTGATATGGGTGAGTTTCAGAAATACAGAGCCAAGAAAGTAGCAGAGTAGTATGTACAGCATCTTGTCACATGTGTGAGGTTTTTTTTTGTTTTGTTTTGTTTTTAACTACAAAAGAAGTGCACAGGAGTGATGAGCATGGATTAGGGGAAGAGAAGAGGGCTGTGGTCCTCTGGGAGAGGCAGATGTGGGGCTGCCCAACAGCCTGGGCCCAGGGGTGCTGGTGATCGTGTTCTTCACTCCTGTTCCTGGGCCCCAGCATTGGTGATGGGTTTCTTTCAGAATTGAGGGCGGATGGATAGCGGATTTGTTTTCCTCACATTCGTGCTGCCAAAATTCCCTATTTGATGTAACCTGTGTTGTTTTCACCTGGGTTTTAACATGGTTTCCCTTCTCCCCTCTAGAGAATAGAGGTCACAGTGCTTCTCTGTTGCATTAAGTAGTCACGAGTCATTTCCAGTGCATGTGGTGTTACCTGTCAAGTCCCTTGCTCAGGGGTCTGAACATGGCTGTGTCTTTTCTCCTGCAGGTGTTCACAACGCTGTCGGTGACCAAGCGCTCTGGGGGCGACATCCTTCAGGCTGGCTGCTGAGGTTAAGTTCCCAGTGTGGACGCGCCTGCCAGGACTCCAAGCCACTGACTTGTTTCCTTGCCCAAATCCAAGGCAGTTTTCAGAAAGCTTCTTGGGCTCTTGGCACCTATTCAAGGTGCTGTGCTCACCATCACCCAAGGCCCCTTGGACCTCATGGGTAGGAGGCAGTGAGTGGAGGCAGGCAGCGTCACACTGGGGCCACCATCACAGACTCGAAACTGAACTGGCAGTGCATCGGAGTGATGCGTCCATGAAGTCACCAGCCTCAAGCCCGAGTGGTGGGCGGTGATGGAACAGCTGTCAGATGAGTTCAACGTTGCCTTTACTGCGTGGTTTTCTTACACATTCTCCAGCTGTCTAGCATTGATTATATGTTTTTTTTTTCTCTATAGGGTTAATGATACTAGAGATGAAAAATATTAGCTCTCAGTTTTTGTCCAAAGCAAGCCCTGACTAGAATATCCACAGTGTCCTGCTGCCTGAAAGGGGTGAGCTGGCTCGCTTGGAAACTACGTAGGTTTGTCCCATGGAAGAGAACGTCCCTGTGACCAAGATGTGTCTGTTGAATGCCAAACTGGCTTGTTGAGCTGTGTCTCCTTTAAACAGTACAGCTGTGACCGCCCCTTCCCAGTTTGGCTCTCATGGGCTACGTCACTGTTAAGTTCTGTGCAGGAAGAGGAATGGCCCACTTGAAGGAATGCTGCTGTGTGGAACTGGGTGGTGGTTCCCACCATGGTCCTTTGTGGGGGCGGTCGCACGCCTTGCAGAGAACAGTCACTGTCTTCCTTGCTTTTGCTTGTGTGTGTTGGTCTAAGTGAGCTGAGGTCATCTGCAAGGAAAAGGCTTCGCTTGCTTAAAACTGTCTGGTGGGTTTAGCTTTTAGCTAAAAACACAAAACCCCACAGCTGTTTGTTGAGTGTGCGCATATCTGTCCCTTTGGAAGAACTACATTCACAGGAAAGTAGGTCTTTCCACACTTTGGATTTAAGTCTGTGATAATTGATTTTTTAAGGAAGGTGTTAATAACATAAGTTATTTAATTTTTTGAACACAGGTGGATGTGAAGGATTTCATTTAAAAACCATGTGATTTTGATTTGTGTTGTGAACTGAACCTGGCGAGTCCGGGGAGCTGCCAGCTCTGCTGCCGGCTCTGTGCAGCAGCTGAGCGGCACTTCTCCACCGTGGGCGGAGGACGTGTGCTGGGGACATCAAGGCTCCTGCCGGCAGTTCTTGCAGCTCCCGTTGCATCCCCTCGGAGCCCTGCCTGTCCTTCTTACCTGTAGCACTGAGTGGTTGCTTCACGCACATTTCTGGCCACCTCAGGGACCCCTGTGTCTGCCTAGCATCTGGTCAGCAGCACACCGGGCTCTGGCCCTGCCTCGTGCCTCTGTATGAAGAAAATGGGGAGGCAGCAGGGGGAAGGGAGCCAAGGTGTGTGTTCAATTTTATTTATTTACATTTTTAAATCCCCCCAAGGCTGCCAACCCGAGATGAAGGAGCAGGCAGGTGAGGTGAGGGCACCTAATCATGTTGATTCTTCCAGGGGAATGAGCGCTCCGCCCCACGATGATACATTTCATAGACTTGTTTAGATTGAGTTCATGGCCCAAAGTACTGTGACTCACTGAATTCCATGTATTTTTTTGTTACAAATCTTCTGGGAAAAAAAAACAACAACAATGTGAAACATTAAAAGGTGTTAATAACCCACTCGTCTTGTTGAGTGATGATCTTGGGACTGTGGGGCACACCTCTCTGGCTCTGTGTTGAAGACGGTTAGAAACGAGCTGCTGAGCAGAAGCTCCGGCAAGGCCAGCCGTGAGCCGCAGTTCACCACTGGTAATGGCACTGGTGACTGCCACTTATCCTGATCTGACCCCTCAGCCTTGGTCTTGAGGGAGACGAAGCTGCCCCACCCGCGGAGGCCCGCTCTGCTATCCCAATGTCTTGGACTCCAGGACTGTGACACTCACTTGCCCCCCCATGTAGTACCAGGAGGTGGCGTGTGACCTTTGCCTCCTTTCTGGACTGAGCAGATACCTATTTTGGGTATAAATAGACTCGTCACCATTCCCCAGCCCCTGGCAGTGCCCAGGCATGTAAGTATTCAATAAAGTTTACAAAGCTGTGCATTGTGTGCTCAGATCATTCACTCATATGTGTCAGTCAACCCCAGAAACCCCCATTTTATGCCAATGCTTAACAGATCTTTTCAAGGTGTGTTGTTTCCTTTCCACATGGGGTGACTGTGGGCTGCTGTCACCGCCACCCCAGCCCCCTACTGTACCGAGCCCCGTTTCCCTACCAGGTGGGAGTCTTCAGGGACCATTCCTGGGGGTTGTCATTTTCCACCTGCCACAGTGCTGTCTGCACTGCAGCCTCGTATGAGATGTTCCAACACCTGTCATTGCTGTGACCAAAACCTGATGACAACATTAGAGAAGGAAAAGTCTATTTGGTGCGCACGGTTTCAGAGAATCTGTCCCTAGACATCCAACTCCATTTAATCCCCATCCGTGGTTCAATGCACTGATGAGGTTAATGCTCTCATGGCCCAACCATTTCACCTCTGAATTTTCTTGCATTATCATGAACTTTTGGGGGACACCTAACATCTAAACCAGAACTTCTAGCTGGTCTTCCCTCTGCCAGTTAACTTCTGATATACAGCCAGGATTTTGTGGCCGGATCTTGCCTGCTTCAAGCCCCTGAGGTCTTGAGACACTGGGCCCATCATCCCTCATCAGACGCTGGATCTGTCCCTGCACGTCTGACCGTACCCACTCTGTCCCAGATGCACTGTGCACTGCTGGCTTCTCCCAAGGGCCACCTGCTCTGAAAGCTGCCACCTCCATCCTCTGTTCCCAGTCACTTTGTCATCTTGAGCACACTTGAGTTTCGCTATGGAGAAGTGAGTGCGTCTTCTCCACCAGAACCTGCCGAGGGTCTTCACCGCTGCCCCACGTCTACAAAGCCTGGCATTTGAGAGGTTGGTGTAACTGACTTGGCTGGTGGAGTCCTGCCACATGAATCAGGAGCCATCAGAGATGGCCATGCGGGATCCCCGAACATCTCTTTTGGACAGGAAATTGAAATGTTACTGAAAAGACAGAAACAGAAAAACGGTCTGCCTTACCAGTGACAGATGCAGAATAAAGGATGGGGGACACCGTTTCATATTGGTGGTTAATTTTGTGTCCACTTGACTGGGTCTGAAGTGTTGCCCAGTAGCTGCCACACGTTTCTAGGTGTGCCTAGATGACCAGCATTTGAATTAGGCCAAGTAAAGTGACCCCCCACCTGTGTGGGTGGGCATCGTCCCATCCTTGGTGGTCCAAGTAAAACAAGGCAGAGGGGAATTGACTTTCCTTCTGCTTCTGGTTCTCCAGCATTTGTACCTGGGCAGAACTACACCACCGGCTTTCCTGCTGCACCTTGCAGGTAGGACAGGCCTCCGGCTCCATGATGTTGAGCCAGTTCCTCACGTATATTCATTTGCACGCACAGTCTGGTCTTTCTTGACCTATATGTGTGTTCATGGCCATAGTGAAATACCTGAGGCTAGGTAAATTTTAATTAGGTGAAGAGGTTTATTTAGCTCTATTCCAACTATGTGGTGCCAATTCTGGCCCAGACGCTCTGACTCTATCAGAGCCCCCCACCAACTGTGTCTGTCCCTTTGGATTAATGCCCCCAGTAACCTCAGGACTTCTTAAAGGTTCTACCACCTCTTGCTGCTACACCAAGACCACGCTTCCAGAATGTGAAACCATGAGGGTCACATTCATACCGTAGCACTCATGATCAGGTCCTCATTAGGAAATCTAAGAGTGGACTAAACGTGCACCAAGGTTGGAGTCAGTGGTGACAGCAATAGAGAATTGATACTTAGGCATTGGAGAGAGCACAGCCAGTCAGGGCCTCTTCTCTTACACTCCCTTTAAATCTGGGCATTTGGCTTTCAACATTTCATAAGGTCATATTTAAGAGAAGAAAAGGGCTTTATTTTTATTTTTAACTGTTTAAACTGGAAATTCTACAAGGAAGCGTTTGCTGCAGCATGCTTCCTGCTGATGCACTTGGTGTGTACGTGGCCACGTCGGCCTCTGGGCATCCCAGGAGGAGCCAGACTTGGATCATCTGCGCGCAGCCTCACCACTGAGTGAAATCCTTTTGCTCCACCGTCCACCTGCCCAGCACTATTTCATGCTATTTGAGATTGCAAAGGGAAGTCGGCTCCTTCAAGTCCACTTGCAGAAGCAGCAACCGAGGGCTGACTTCGTGAAGCTGCCTGTGCAACATCAAGGTCAAAGCAAAACAGCTGGGACCGGGAGGCAGCTCTCCTTGGTAGTAGATTCTTGTACATGCTCAAACGCACCCGGCTGTAGAAGCACACCCTTGAAGGCAATGCAGTGGAGAAACTTTGAAAGCCTATGTTGATTTGGAAAAAGGCCCAGATGGGTCCTTGGCCCTGTGGCCTGCACTCAGTAGGTAGGCAGGCAGCACAGGTGCTGACCGGAAGTGAGGCATCCAAAGCTTCAGTATTGGCTTCCCTGGCTGTGTGGTGACCACACCCTCTGACTCCATCTGGAAAACAAGGAAGAGCTGGTTTAATAATCGCAAACGCCATCCAGGGTGTTTGCTAGGCCCGTAGAATGCTCCTCACTGCCAAGTTTCCCTGGGAACAGAGCCAGCACCTTGCTCTGACGGTGCATGCGGGGTGGGGAATGTGCAAGAAGTGGGTTTTTTCTTAGTTCCTTCAGCAAATTCTCTGTACCTGGTAATGTGCTAGGCGGCAGAGCTCAGTGGTGAACAAATCTTCCAAAATCCTTGTCCTCGGGGCTTTCCTTACAGTGGAGGGAAACAGGCAAACACAATCTAGATAAGTAAATTCCTCAGCGTGTTAGATGGTGATCAGTATTAGAGAAAGCTCCAAACGGGTCAGGCTGCGGGGTGTGGAGAGAGGAGTTCAACCAGGTGGTCAGGAAGACCCCAGTGAGGTGACATGTGGCTGAAGCCTCAGAGGAGGTGTGGGAGAAGGTACATTCTAGACAGATCAACGAGTGCAAAGGCCCTGAGGCAGAGGATGGCTGAGAGGAGGGAGAAATAACTCTTTAGTGGAGTCGAGTGAGCAAGGGTAGAAGAGAGTCAGGTCAGAAGGGGAGCAGGGAGGGGACACATTGGGGCCATGTTGGACTGGCACCTGTTGGAGGACTCTGGGCAGAGGAGGGGCCTTTTTTCAGTTTTCTTGCATCTCAGCCTTTGGTGGCCCCCAGCGTTTGGTGGCCTCCTGGTTCCCATTCACAGGGACCAGGAGCTCTCTGGTAGCTGGGCTGAGGGCAGGTGGTGGGCAAGCCCAGCAGTGGGGACGGTAACCCAAGGCGGGAAGATGGTGTCATGCAGGGGGAGCTGCCTCATCCTGGTCACTGGAAAGTAGGATTGAGTGTGGGTGGGTGTGGCGTGGGGAGAGCCAAGGATGACTTCAGCCTGTTGGACTCGAGACTGAGGCAGAGGATGGCTGAGAGGAGGGAGAAATAACTCTTTAGTGGAGTCAAGTGAGCAAGGGTAGAAGAGAGTGACCGAGGACGGACGCCCTTCACGGAGACAGGAGTGCTGTGGGCAAGGGAGTGGCTGGGGGCACCAGGGGCGCCCTCTCAAGGCTGTTTGAGATGCCTGTTGGCCACCTGTGTAGAGGCATTGCGTTGCTCTGGGCCCCAGTCTGGAGTCACAGAAGGAGGTGCAGGATGGCGACTTCAAATAAATGCCAGAGTTTCAGCCAGCCAGGGTGTTTACAGTTGCAAGAATGACAGGTCCCCAGGGCGAGCCCAGACAGAGAGCGCAGACAGATGCTCTGCTAGGACAGCCCCTGTCCCAAAGGGAGGGTCTTGCCAGGAGGACTGCGCCTAGAGGCTTCCTGGGGACCCTCCCTTGATGAAGGGTGGCGGTTTTATTCTCTTTCTGCCCCTCCTTTTGTAGTACTGGGCTTGAACCCAGGGTCTCGGCGAGCCAGGCAGGTGCTCTTACCACCAAGCTCTATCCCATCCTAGGATGGGGGTTTAGATGTGCGCACAAGGGGGACCCATGGGTGGGTGTGATCTAGCACTGGGCTTGAGGCAGTGGAGCAGAAGGGGAGAGGGAGGGAAGGAGGAGAGGTGAGCAGTTCAGCCTTTGGTGGCCCCCAGTGGCAGGCCGGGGCTGCTGGGTGTCACACTGGGGCCATGGGAACAGAGAAGGTGCAGAACTGCAGGTCCAGTGAGATCACAAGAGGGAGGCACCCTCTCTCCAAGAGCATGATCAGTCCTTGAGCAAAGCTGAGGGTAAAGTTGTCCCCTCGCCTCACCCAGTCCCAGCTCTGCAGAATTGACAGGAGCCGGCTTTGGGCAGATTAATTTTCCAGCTCACTCCTGACCTGGGCAGCTCAGGTTTGAATCCCAGCTCTGCCTCCCTGTGGCTGGACAGTCTTGGCTAAGTTATCTCTGCTTAATTTCAATCTGCCTCAGTCTCCTCATCTGTAAGGTAACCTTCAAGCCAACAGATGAGCCACTTTTTAGGCTTATTTTGTTGCATGCTCAGGTGGAAGTTGGGGGTCTTCCTCCCTCCTCTGACCCTGGGATTTTTTTTGGTGGGGGGAGGTGAGACCTACCTACCCCCACGCTTTCCAGTTGACCCAGGGGAGAGGCAGAGGGCCCGCGATGGCGTAGGCCAGGACTGCACCGCCAGGACCTTATACATGATTTGGCATGAAACACACTGCGGCATCCCATAGATTTTATTGCTTTTCTCTCTCATTGTTTCTATGGCAACTGCCTTTTTCCCGTTTTCTTGCATCTCTTGTTCTGACTTACAGTTGCCTAGTAAGTCGCCCCTCCAGCCTTCCTTTCCACTCTTCATTCCCTCCAAATCATGTAATGATAAGTTGGACTTCGTCCCATGCTTGCTCAAGTCTGCACGTGAGGCGTGCTCTAGTGCAACCCGCAGAGCCACTGGAAGAGGATCCTGCTGGTCCTCAATTGGAGGCCTGGCCAGGCGCTCAGCAGGGGCCATCAAGGAGAAGATGGGAGGGTGGGGCTCCGGAGGGAGGAGAGTGACAGGCTCAGAGTCACCAAGGAGAAGAGTTGGTATAGAGAAGCCTGGGTCTGTTCACCCTGGCAGTGCCAAGAGCAAAAGGCCAGGGTTTAGAAAAACATTTGAGAACTTTTAAAAAGCATCAGGATGTGACGGGAGTTGGGGGGAAACACAAGAAAATTGTGATGGACATCTCTTTAACACCTACCTAATATCATTTCAACCAAATGCAGCTGGATCTAATTTCCATATGTCTGTAAATAAATTGTATTTAATGTGGGATTGTGTTTGATGATGTGGGGGTGACTGCTCTGGAAGCACAGGAGAGTGAAGACCTTCAAATGGACCCCAGGGGAGAGGCAGAGGGCCGGCGATGGCGTAGGACAGTACTGCACGGCCAGGCGTCTTCCATGCAGGGTTTCTGTTGATCTTCTAAGAACCTCCAGAACATTTTTTCAAGCAAGAAAAGTGAGGTTTGAGGTCACTTGATCCCTTGCCTAAGCTCACAAATGTGGTTTATATGCATGTAGCACTGGGGACTCTGTAGCCCAAGGGAAGGTGTGCCCCCTGGTGTCTGTCCCTGTGAACAGCAGGCTCCGGCTTCTGCAGGGCTCCATACTTAATTGTCTGGGAATACCCACTGGGTGCTTGAATGAACAAGACCCAGAGTCAAAGCATTTTCAGGGCTTACAAATGAAGGGGGAAGGACCAACCATTCAGCTGGTAATTCTGGGTAAACGTATTCACTACCTATAACTATAAAACTAGATCTTTAGCCCAACAAAGAGACTTGAACCAGATTAAAGATCTAAATGTGCATGCAATCCCAAGTTTATATGGCAAACATAGGAAAGCGTCTGTGACCTAGAGAGGGGAAGGGCTTCTTAAATCATGCCTCAAAGCACAAACCATAGGGCAAAGGCATCCCAGGGCTGCCTGTCACCGCTGTCTTAAATACAGTGGCTCAGCCTGTACTCCAGCTAATAGGGTCATCCACGTCTGTTTTATTTTCTGGAAATATTTAATGATATGAGAAAAAGCTTCTAGTTTATGACTTGGTGTGAAAACTATTTTTTTAGAGCAATGGATGATGCTCTACTACTCTGGATGATGCTGAAATGGTGGAGACTTGTCATTATGCATTTGCTCAAACCCATAGAATGTGCAACCCCAAGACCTGTCCCTAATGCAAACTGTGGACTTGGGGTGAAACCAGGGTGCCCGTGCTGGTTACTGGATGCAGAACAGGACCCATGTTGTTGAAAGGTGTTGAGAGTAGGGGGGTGGGCAGGGGATAGGAGCAATCTCTGCACTTTCTGCTTGATATTGCTGTGAACCTAAAACTTCTACAAAATAAAGTCTATTAAAAAATAAAACCTACATACGTGTGCATAAGTGTATAAGGCCCTCACATTTTCTATGCTGTGGCCTTGGCCTTCTCAGGGCTGGCTAAAAGGCCCACTCATTTACTTGAAGGCAGGGCCTGGGCCTGCCAGTCATCTCTCGGTGAGATGCTCAGGAAGGTGTCCCACAGTTCTGCTGGGTGAGAGAGTCACGTGGTTCTGCCCACCAATGAATGAGGGAGAAGGTGGGGGTGGGGAGTGTGTCACATGGTACCACCAACCAATGAATGAGGGAGAAGGTGAGGGTGGGGAGTGAGTCACATGGTACCACCAACCAATGAATGAGGGAGAAGGTGAGGGTGGGGAGTGAGTCACATGGTACCACCAGCCAATGAATGAGAGAGAACCCAGAGATTTCCAGAAAATCCCACCTATGACTCGGGGACCACCAGTGGTGTAGGCAGAGTCATTATTAATGGCAGCTGGGCACATCCTGAGCGTGTTTTTATTGGATCCTTTTGAAATTAATCTCAGAACTTTTCTTATCTCATGGCACAAATGACCCACCTCTTTGCAAATCAACACAGCTCCTAAAACTTGGTAAGGATGGCGTGTGCTTCTTGTTGTGTGAACTGATAAATACAGTCCATAAGTGTAAGTTATAGGGTATACATCGGTAAAAAATATAGATTATAGATATAAGATTTTGATAAGTGAGATAAGACAATTATAAACAAGAACTGTCATAGACAAGCCTAAGACTCCATTTTGCTGCCTTTTATTAAAAAAAAAGGTTATAAGAGCTGTTTCTAAGAAATTGAAATGAAAGCTATTTTCTTATTTTAAAAAAAATTGTCTTTCTGAACTTTGTACCCCACAAATTGTGCCCTACTCAGGATGCAGCGGTGGTCATGGTGAGCTGCATCCTGGGTGTGAATGCCCTTGTGGGTCCACATGACTTTGATTCTCACCCCACCGACCCCCAGCCCAAGTTCAGGATGCCAGTGTCTAGCACCTGCTTGAACCCGGGACTGTGGTCAACTGCACTGCAGAGCTAATGCTATGTTAGCTTCTGTGTCTCGCTTGCTTGCTGACTGGAAAGTTCCAGTCCTGCCCAGAGCCCACAGGTCCCACTTTTCAGTGCCTTAATTTCTGTGATTGGCTATCATGGCCATCAGCAAGTCTCTGAGTTGTGGGTTTGTGCTTATATTCTCTTTGGATGGACCAGGAAGCTGCTGTCCTCCCACGGAGCTCCAGTGTCTCTGGGGGGTGACAGTCCCTGCCAGGTAAATAAAGCTCTATTTTGATTTGAAATTCGGACTTAGAGTGCTTTCTGAGTTACCAGGGCCGATGGCCAGAGCCTGCACCTCTGCAGTCTGAAGTTAGTTGTGACCGGTGACCACGCGGCTCTCTCGAAACTCGGTTTATTAGATTCTTGAGGTGGCGCCTCTGAGATGAGATCATGGATTGTATTTATAATGAGGTTCGTTAGTGCGTGAGTGGAACCCGATCCTGGTTCATCCGTAACTGTTCAGGGCTGCCGGACGCTCCTGCGCTGTGCTGGGTACAGGGACGTTGGGGTCTTTGCTCTGTTTCTGAAGCTTCTCTGCTCCTGACTCCCACTCACACCATTTCCCAGCCACTCTCGCGTGTCCACAGCTGCTGGGGACCTCACGCAGCAGGGAGAGGGGTGGCGTCCAGGGAACGAGTTCTTTTCAGAAGCACATGCGTGGCAGGCGTCTACCCACACCCCTGCCCTCTGGATGTAGCCGAGTCTCAGGCCCCAGCTCCAGGGCCCTCCCTGGCTGGGAGCCTCCATGGGCAGGTCTGTGCCCTCCCCACCCAGCCTTCCTCACCCAGGAGAGTGGGGCCAGGAGCAGTCCCGCGGCTTCACACCGCTGCTGTCACCTCAGACCCTGGCCTCACTTTGTCACCTCTGTGTGTTTACTTAGCACTGTGCTTTGAAGTGAGTCCCCTGCTCAGTGTGAACACACTCGAAAAGAAAACTGTATCTCAGAATCATAAATGGAAGCCAGTGTCCTTTGCCATAAATGGAGACTAGTTTTTAAAATGAATACGAGAACACGGATTTGTGTTTGCTTGCTTACCCATAAAATGTTTCTGGAAGGTGCACCGGAGGCCAGCGGCCCTTGCTGTGGGCAGGTGGGGGCAGGGATGGGCCGAGGAGCCGGGACTCCGCCATGGCTGGGTTGAAGAAAGAAGGTGCCTTCATTCCCCTGTGTGGCCATTCGTTTGCTTGGAATTGAGTAAAAACTCAGTGGCTTTTAGGAATAATTTGGTGGGGGAGGGCAGGGGAACCAAAGTCGGGCCTCAGATCCTGGGAGGTTGCGTGGCCTGCTGGCGTGATGAGGCCTGGACCTCTGCTAGACCCAGAAGGTCCAGAAACCGGTGTCCAGCAGGGCTCTCTCTTTGATGTCGTAAAAGAAGGACGTCTAAGGAGAAGGCCAGCCCCTCCCACCCTGTGCTGTCACCCCTTCCCTCGGCCTCAGCCCTACTCCCAGGCCTTTGAGGTCGGGCTCTCCACGGGCCACAGTGCAGCAGAACAGACCTTAGAGCCAAGGCGGCCCTCGGGGCCTCCCCCGAATGTTCCTGACCTGGTTCCTACATCCTCGAAGGGCCAGCAAACTCCCTGCACTCTACGCAGCATCTCGTGCTCATGTGTATGTTCCTAGGGAGACGGTGCCTGGTCTGTCAGGTTCCCAAAGAAGTCTGGGACTCCAGAGCCCTGCCCAGGAGCTCCCTCAGTTTGCAGAGGCGTCCGGTCATGAGAGTCCTCTGGTCTCAGGAGAGACTCCTCCCAGGACCCGCAGCCCATGCCTGGCATCAGTGTTAGATGCACAGGTCCTGGTGTCTTGCAGGATGTGTGAGGAGGAGGATCCCGGTCTCTGAGCTGGAGGGAGGAAACTTGAGGACCTGTTTGGTTGGTCCACACAAAAGGGGAAGGCTTCCCAGCCTTGACTTCCAGAAAGGTCTGGAAATCCAGAGAAACAAAGTGATCAAGGGTTAGGGTTAGGGTTTTGAGGATCACAATGGTTACCAGGTGGAGTGTTGCTAGTGGCACCCCGTGGAGAGAAGCCAGGGTGTGGCTAAACGTCCTTCAGTTCCTGATGGTCCAAAGGAACGTGCTGAGGTGGAGAGGCCCTGCTCTGCAGTTCTTCGGTGTCTTTCAAAGCTATTTCCAAAACCCTCCACACACACACACACACACACGCACACACACACACACACACACACACACACAGTTCTAAAGACCCATGCCAACAGCCTTATCTTACGTAGGAGGTACAGCAGCAGGTACTGTGAACTGACGTGAGCCAGTTTGGTCTGGCCAGCCATCAGGTGATCTTTGGTAAGCTTCAGAGGCCACTACTGGTTGCCAGAGGTCGTAAGGGCGTGTCTCTCCTGCCAGCCCTTGCTGCCTGGTTAAAATGCCACCGTGCACAGTGACAGATATTAGCAAAAAGACACCAAGCAAGCAACCTTCTGGGTAAACCCAGCAAAGTCCCAGTTATTAGTCCTCTTAGGTGCTGTACCTGAGCCATGGATGAAAGGCCACTGGGGCGGTGTCCCCATCCTCGGACCCCTCTGCAGCTGACATAGTCCTCGGGAGCGGAAGGGGCGGGCAGACCTCGCCCACGCAGGGTGGTGCTGTCCTCTTGGGGGCTCCACAAGCCGCGGCTCTGAGCACCACACGGTGCAGCAAGGACGACCCATGCCTCCTTTCTGCTGTGCCCATTCCAAAGCCACTAACTGTGTCACCCAAGGCCACTCCAGCATTTCTTCTTGCTAAACAGAAAATTCCCATTCTGGATCAGAGACAGGCAGCCAGGGCCCTCGGGAGTGTGGACGCTGGTGAGGTCTCTGATGTCCCCGGGGCACGTGGGGCTGATCTGGACATTGACCACTTCCTGCACAGCCTACACCTGACGGTCCCCTTTACTTTGTGGGGGACAGGTCCCCAGGGAGATTCCAGGAGCAGGGCTGTGGGCAGGGGCCTAGTGTTATTTAGAGCTGTCATGGAGACCCGAGTAAAGGACGAGGGGGACGGGGCCCAGTGCTCCAGGGCTTCATTGGGGTAGGAGGCAGGAGGCGCCGGGCAGCCCGGGGTTGGGGTGTCCAGGGCGCCCACGGCAGGTGCTCAAGGATGCGAGCTGAGCGGCTCTGGAGGGGCTTCTTCGCGTGTCCACTGTGGCCTCCACCAGGAGGGTCCCAGAGGAGCCCCCGGGGAGCCACCCTGGTGCTCGGCAGGGTCTTCCCATGTCGCAGAAGCTTGACAGTCATCAGCGCGGGGCCTAAGACTCTCCCTCCATGGCGCTGATCATGGGGGCTGATGTCACCTGATGGCCTGGGGGCTGCCCAGGTAGCTGGGTGTGTCTGTGCCGGGACCTGGGAGGGGTTAGCGCTGACCCAGGAGGCTGAGCAGAGAAGTCAGACCTCACCCACCGGGGGACGGGGGCCCAGGGGGAGCATTCACCTAGGGCGGGACAGTCCCCTCTTCTGGAGCTGGCGCACCCTCCTCCCTGCAGACCCAGCGCTCCTGACCTCGGGCCTCTGGGCTCTGGGCCTTCCCCTCCCCACCCGTCTGGGGCTCCCGGTTCCTGGGCTGAAGGACACGGCCCAGTCCCCTGGCTCTCGGGCCTGCAGGCAGCAGATGGCAGGGTTCTCAGCTTCCATAATCAGAAGAGCCCATTTCCCCAGGCAGCCCCCTCCTCGTTTCCGTAGCTGTCTGTCTATAAATACGCCTCTCCTCTTGGTTCTGTTCTTGGGAGAACTCTGAGGAATCCGTGTTTCTCCCCGGCCTGGCAGGGAGGTGTGGAGGTCAGCAGCACACCTGTGGAGAGCGCCGCATGTCCTGCGGAATGTGCAGCCCAGATCGAGGCCTGGGTCTGCCGCTCACCAGCTGTGTGACCTTGAGAACATGACCAAGCTTCTCTGTGCCTTGAATTCCTGCTCCATAAAATGGAAAGGAGAGGGTTGGGATCAGGGGGGATACTATCCATGGAAGCCCTTGGCTCAGGGCTTGGCCCAGGTAGAATGTTCAGCAAACGCTCAGTGCCACCAGCACGTGGTTATTCCTCACCTCTGTCCTCCCAAGGACAAAATCCAGGAGAGCCTGAAGCCTCCAGAGCTGGAGGCAGAGGCTGGCGGTTCTGAGTTAGCAGGGGGGGGGGTGGCGAGAGAGCCACCAAAGCCACCAGTTGCCCACCCGTTTAGTCAAAGGCCACCATAGAGGGCCTGGCTCTTGAGGATCATGAACAAGAACAGGACCGACATGTCCCCTCCCGCACAGAGCTTCCAGTCTGGCAGGAGAAACGGGCCTTGGGTAGGCAGCTGCACACCTGATTATTAATTGCACCTGTGACAAGCGATGCGATGGCAATACAGAGCCTTCAGGGCACTTTGACAGAGGAATGGCCACAGCTTGGGGCTGGGAGCTGGGGACACAGGAGGTGGACTAAGATCCGGGAACTGCTCCGTGCAGGAGCAGAGGGCAGGCTGCTGGCTCAGCAGACCCCGCAGAGTTTACCCAGGCAGACAGAGGCCAAGGCCACTGCATCCCCCTTGGCCACCCCTGTCCCTGTCATCCGAGTCAGAGGGTGGGCAGGGCCGGGTGGTGCTAGCAGGTGCTCTCCACGGCCAGCCCAGACGAGAGAGGAGAGCTCTGGGTGTGACCGAAGCCCGACGCACAGAGCCCTGCAGCTCCGCTCAGCCCTGACCACGCACTGTCCCTGTGCGACACAGGTCCAGCCGGGCCTTAGTCTTCAGGGGGCCTCGAGACGGTGCACAGAAACTGGGGCCACTGGCCCAGGAAGGCGCAGGAACTCCCTGCATGGAGGATTGGTCACTGGGGTCAACTCTGTGAGTTCCTGGGGCAACTGTGGAGGAGGGAGGGGCAGGACGAGGTGGAGACGCCCTGAGCTAGGTTCTGTGGACCAGCAGGAGACCTTGCCACCCAGCGCCTCTGCCTCGGCTCTGCACCTGGATATAGGAGGTGACCTCACTCATGGGACTTAGAAGTGCCTCTGGCTGTGGTGGCACGTCCACTAGCAGGGCTTAAACAAAGACGGTTATTTTTCTCACTTATAGAGAGAGATGTGGTGCCCCCGAAGCTCCCGTGTGAGGCGATGCAAGAGGTTTGGACGGGATGATTGGGTCATGGCCTAAACCTAATCAGTGAATGGATCCCAGGTGGGACCAACTGAGTGGTGACTGGAGGCAGGTGGGTGTGGCCGGAGGAGGTGGCCATGGGGGCGTGGCTATGGGGTACTTATTTTGTATCTGGCCAGTGGCGTCTCTCTCTGCTTCCTGATTGTCATGTGAGCTGCCTCCCTCTGCAATATCTTCCTCCATGATGTCCTGCCTCACCTTGAGCCCTGAGGAATGGAGCCTGCTGACTGTGGACCCAGACCTCTGAATCTGTGAGTCCCCAAATAAACTTTTCCTCCTCTGCAGTTGTTCTGATCGGGTCTTTAAGTCACAGCAGTGAAAAAGATGACTAAAATGGAAGTCCCTGGCAAGTTCCTTGTGGCCATTGGAGCAGCTGGTCAGTGACATCAGGTTTCTGCTTCTTTGCAATTCTCTTTTTCCTCATGGTCACAAGATGGCTACTGCAGCTCCAGGCATTAAGTCTATATTCAAGGCTGTAAGAAAGGGGTCAAGAGAAGAACTCTCTTTTTACCCTTTAGACAGCCATCCCAACACTCCCTGCCAGACTTTTGCTCTTACTCCATTGGCTAAATCTGTGTTTCATGTCCATTCCCACCTGCAAGGGCCTGGGAGAAAAGTCTCCCCCATGGTTGTTGTGGGGCTTAAAGACGATTGTGCACGTGAGAGGGCTCTGTCGGGTGCCGCCCACCCAGTCCAGCCACCATCCAGAACATCGGAGCCCACGAGGGGGGATGCAGGGCGAGTCCTCCCAGGCAGTCGGCTCCCACCCCGAGTCGGAGGCTCAGGTTGGACTGAACCGTGGTGAAGCTGTGTGAGCATCGGCTCTGAAAACCTCCCTTCTGAGACTCCTCCTTGTCCCGTTCCCTCTGTTCTGCGTCCAGCGGGCCTGCTCAGTTCTTTCTGCTTGTGAACTCAGGACGCCTTTGGGGTGCACTTGGAGGTGCAGGCAGGAGCGGGGTCTGCCCGGTGGGGTGTGCGTTCAGCATCAGCAGGGGGCACTCCGGTGGGTCTGCAAGGAGGAGGCTCCGCCCGGCTGGAGGACGCCGGGAGATGGGATGAGGTATGCAGAGACATCTAGACTCGGGACGGTCGCCAGGCCAGGAGGACGGGCTAAGAACGCAGTGGGACCTCCAAGCCCCCGCCTTCCGGCAGCCCAGGGGTCAAGAGGAGAACTCTCTTTTTACCCTTTAGACGGGGTAGAATTCTAGGCAATGATGGCATTTCCTAGGGGCTATTTGAGGAACAGTCTAGAAGTTTTCCTGCCAACTGGACTGAGGGGAAAGCCCTGGCAGCACCCTAGTCCTCTGAACAGATTGGCCCCTTGCTGTCCCAAGCTGGAGGAATCCCAGGAGGGCGGCTGGCCACCCGCTCCCACCAGCAGGGCGCTGGGTTCAAGTCCTCGCCTGGCTAGTTGCTGTGCAATGTCGGGCTTGCTGCTAAACCCCTCTGTGCCTGGGTTTCCTCCGCCGTAAAATGGGGGTGATGACCTCAGTATCTTGCTTAGGCAGCTGTCATCACAACTAAGTAAGTCGCATCTGAAAAGTTGTCACCGATGGTTCTTATGTGAGTCAGGCCAGAACTCGGGAGAGGCTTGGCTTTTCCTGGCTGTAGCCTGGAGCCTGGCAGGAGTCCCAGCGCTGGCCGTGAGGGGAGGTGGGGGTCAGGGCCGGTGAGGGGGCCAGGGGGTCAGCCGCAGCAACTGGACAGGCCCCCCACAGCCCCTGCAGCCCCCTCAGGGCCAGCGCTGGGGCTCCTGCACTGAAGGGGTCCTCGGCTTCGGGACCGGCTGTCCACAGGCAGCAGCCTTGTCCATGAGCCGCCACTGGGCAGGCCCAGGGTGGACGGGGTGGGGAAGGGGCCTGCCGAGGCCTGGGCAGCCCAGCCCGGCCATCAGTGAGGTCCCAGGAACCCGGCGCCCGGTCCAGTCTCCAGCCCCCTGCGTGCTCCATGAGTGGGCAGGATGGGGGTGCTGTGTGGCCGCCCCCAAATCTAACAGCCTCCTGTGACTGTGTCACGTACGCAGCTGAAGCCGGCAGGCCCCGGGGTGCACTTTCTGGACTGCAAATGCCACCATTTTTAACTCAGAGGACTTCAAAACTGTCCTAGTGTCACTCAGGAAGATGTGGAGATTGTGAAAATGCAGAATGTTTAGACTTTGGAGAAGAGACTGGCCTCGTGACACCTCCAGGCCCAACATACATGGAAGTACCCAGCGAGCATGACCAAGGTGGATTTAGCAACTGTGGGAATGGCGTCTGCAAAGGAAGGTGTCAGTCGCCGCATCACTTATACTAGTACAACTGGTTAGGAAATCGGAGGCACACGCAGGCAAGGAAATGGCTTGTAATGTCAAGTTACCACGAGGACTCGGAAAAATGTCTGTACATCGTTAAAATGAAAGGTCACCGTTGAAATTTAATAATACCGTGATCTAAACAGTGGAATGGGAATCTATGGAGCTCAAGGTGGGAAGTCCATGTTTTAGTCCAATTTTTCTTTTTTTTTTTGCCATCACAGAACACCACGGGCTGGGGTATTGATAACGGATCAAGGTTTGTTCAGCTCTTGGTTCTGGAGGCTGGGAGGCCCCAGGTTGAAGGGGCCACCTCTAGGGAAGGCTTCCGGGTGGGGACTCTGCAGAGCCTGGAGGCAGCCAGGGACTCACAGAGCCACTCCCTGGTAAGCCACCTCTCCAAGGCCACCTCTTAACGGTCCCTGAGACCTCACAATGGGGAGTAAGTCTCACCCTGAGTTTGGAGGGGAGGGTCCACATTCAGAAGCAGTCACTGCTGTAGAAATCAGGTGGATAGTCACAGACTCAGCCCTGTGCTGGCGTCCAAGCAGACACAGACCCGCGGAGAAGAAGGAGGACCCAGAAATAGACCCAGGCGTCTTCAGCCATCTGACGCGCCACCAGGTGCCAGGAGCACACTGAAGAGGAGCCGGCTCTCCCACAGATGGTGCTGGGGCAGCCGGATCCACAGGTGACAGACTGAAAGTGGACCCTGATATCACACCCTGGGCCCAACCAGCTCCAAACGCATCAAAGAGCTTCGTGAGGAACTCGACTGTGAAATGATCAGAGGAAACGGCAGAGAAAGGCCTTCACGACCCAGCACAGCCACCCACTCCCAACAGGACCCCAGCAGGACCCCACAAAGGCAGGGCGTGGTCCATGGGGGGACAGCCAGTCAGACGGGCTCGCAGGAGACCGGTGGAGAGCCAGCCCCGGAGGAGGGCGGCCCTGAGCTGCTCATCTGACAGGGGCTGATCCCCAGGATGTTCAGAAAACTCGAGATCAAAAGAACAAGTGATCCAATAAAAAATGGGCCAATAAATCTGAACAGACACTGCTCAAAAGAGGAAATTACAGACGGTCAATAAATAAATGAAAAAAAAATGCTCACATCTTTAGCCATCAGGGAAATGCAAATCAAAACTGCATTGAGATTCGGCCTCACACCAGCAGAAGGGCTGTAATCCTGATATAAATACATAAAGAAGCAGATAAGGTAACAGATGCTGGTGAGGATGTGGGGATAAAGGGACACGGCAACACTGTTGGTGGGAATGTAAATTGGTACAGCCACTGTGGAAAGCGGTATGGACAAAACTACCGTGATGCAGCTGTCTCGCTCCTGGATATGTGTATCGGAAGGAGTCCAAGTCAGCAAGTCAGTAAGATGCCTGTGTGCCTGTCTTTATTGCGTACCCTGTTCATAGTGGCCAAGTTATAGAACCCGCCTAGGTACCCATGAACAGGTAAGTGGATAGTGAAAATGTGATAGATATATATATATACCCAATGAAATATGACTCAGCCACGAAGAAGAATGAAATCCGTCATTTGCAGGACAGATGGAATTAGAGGACATCATGTTAAGCAAAATAAGCCAGACACAGAAACCCAAATATCACACGAATTTCTCTCGAATGTGGAAGAAAGAAAGAAAGGAAGGAAGGAAGGAAGGAAGGAAGGAAGGAAGGAAGGAAGGAAGGAAGGAAGGAAAGAACCAGAAAATGGGAGAGAGACTGTTGGGGAAGGAGAAGGGAGCTGGGAGGGTAGGAGAGAGTGGCAGGAGGGTGGCCCCAGCACTGTATGTACATGTATGGAAATGTCACCTGGAGCCACTAGTTCGTCCCAGCAATACGGGTTAATAGTTCAGTAATAGGTAGATGCATCCAACAGGCTTCTGATTCCTGATCAGGCCTCAGCTCTCGTCAGGAAGCCTCCGCGGCACTTTTCTGAACGGCCTCGGGCTTGCCGTCCCCAGGTCTGGGTTGGGCTGGGAAAGGCCACGCTGTCTACGGGGCTCCTGGACCGTCCCCCGCTGCGCGGGTGCAGAGCCACGGGACCTGCAGGGCTTTCTGGTCCAGAGAGGGTTCTCAGGGCAGGGACCCGCAGTGGGCAACTGCTGAAGTCTGTGAGGGTGACCCTGGTCAGCAGGGATCCAGGACAGGTGACCCGGGCTCCTAATCCTGCTCCTTCCCCTCCCCTCCCCTTTAGCCTCCGTGTAGCCAACCACCTAGGGGCGTCCTGGGCTCCCTGTCTGTGTGGAGGGGTAGCAGGGGCCCCTCTCCAAGCCCGTGTCCCTGCAGACCGTGAGCTGGCCACCCGCTGCTCACCCTCCTGCCCCGCACCCTGCTCTGGCCCGCCCAGGGCTCCGCTCCCGTCCATCCTCAACCCCCTCCCTGTCCTGGGCCACGTGTGGACCCTCGGCAGGGCGTGCTGGGTCCCGCCGTTCCTGGACTGCCCACGCTGGGGGGCTGCCTGCTGGGACAGCACACATCGCGGACCCCTAAAGCCAGCGCTTCACTTGAAGGTTCATCCACATGGAAAAATGTCCACCGGCTGCTGTTAGTTGGGAGGAGAAAACCCAAAGTTACCAGGGAGTTCAGACTGTCTGAGGCCATTTTCGTTAAAAAGAAAAAAGAAAATGACATCAAAGACCGGGGTTCACACGTCTCACTGCTGCAGGGACCGTCCCAGTTCTGAGGTCTCCCCCTGAAGGCACGAGTCACTGGCTGCCACTCTGCGTGCCCCGAGGCCACCTGTCCCCAGGGCAGCAGGCCTAGAATGGATCTTAGTGGCAGCACCTTCTGCATCTGATTTGGGGACATTGGGGGATTCTCTTCCACTCCTCCAATGGACCAGGGCACAAGGCGAGCAGGACATGGGGCTCCTGGATGTGACCCTCGGTGGTTGTGTGCACTGGTCCCCCCTGTGTGGCTCAGTCCAGGGGACGTCACAGGTGGGGCTCACCAACAAACGATGAAGGACCTAGGTCCCTGCCCTTGAAGCACTCTCAGCCTCAGAAAGGGACACTGAGAAACCAGTGAGCTTGAGGAAGTACTGTTGGTGGCATGGCCCCCGGGGACACACAGGGGGATGACCCCTTCTGAGGCAGGGAGGGGAAGCCGGGGCTACTGCAGCCTCTGTGGGCCCCAGAAGCACTCTCCCTGGACGGGGCTCAGTTCCTCGTGGTGGACTCCACATGTGACAAACCGGCCATCGGGGGCTCAGAGCCGGGAGAAGGAGTGTCTGTGGGTCCCCGAGGCATAGGACAAAGGGCCCTGTGTTGGTCCCTGATAAAGGACAGGCTGAGGGAGGCAGTTGAGACTTTTGAGTACTGAGTCCAGCTGCTCTTTCCTCTGCTGTCTCTCAGCTCAGGGGCCATGGGGAGGGCGGGAGTCCTGGGAGGCGCCACATGGTGACTGGCCCTTCTGCTTCCTGGTTCATGACCCCACAGGAAGGAGGGAGCCAGGAGGGCCTCGTGGAAGGCCAGGCCTGGAGAGGAGGCAGGTCTGACCCTGAAAGACACTAGGGATTGAACAGATGTTTAGACTCATTAAAACGAGCCCTTGAACCTGTTATAGAGGGCCGAGGCGTCCTGTGCCGCAGGTGGGGCCCGAGGGCTCAGCAGGGATCCGGATGGCCTCTGTGAGGCCCGCTCAGGCACAACGCCTGTGGAAGGACAGTGGCTGGACCCAGGGGACCAGGCCTCCGGTCTCCACGGGGAACGAGTAGAAGGAGGCACAGGTAAGGGAATCCGGTGGCAGCCCGTAGCCTCCCTGTGACATGACACCCTCCTGACCCTGAGGGCTCCCTCTTGATCCTTTGGAGGCAGCCAGAGACGGGGCCCATCCACCCCCCAGAAGACTCAGGTCACCACGCTGTCACCTCCAATCCCTGAACGGGGTCTGTCGGTCCCCTCCTGTGACACATCAGAGCTCATGTCCCCGAGCACTCTGTCTGTTACTGGCGCCTTCTAAGTGACTCACATCCAGGGACTCGGCTGCGTTCTCACGGTGACCCCACGGGGAAGGCCTGTGCTATTCCTGTGCCAGTTCCCAGACAGGACACAGGGGAAGTTGAAATTTCTTGTCCAGGGTCCTGCGGGGATATTCCACAGAGTTAGGACCTGAACTGGGAAGACTTGAACTTGAACTCGGCACCGTTCTCTTCACCTCCAGCCTCTGCCCGCGGGGATTCCAAGTGGGGAGCAGGACACGGCCCACACAGCACAGGCCCGCGGTGCGCTGGGGGTCAATGCCTGTACTTAAGGGGCTGTCACACCGAGCAGTCAGACCAGGAAAGAGAGGCTGACAGCCGCACTAGCCCGCCTTCCGCCCGCTCTGCTCCCTTCTTTCTGTTTCCACATATTTATTGAGCACCTATTATATACAAGACTCTAGATAAGTCTAGTGGGGAAATAGTGACCCCCGTCTGTGAGCCCGGGCAGGGGCCCCCCGCTGCCTGGCCCGCCTGAGGCTTTCCTGGCTTTGGCACAGAATCCTGAATTCGAGGCAGCCCCGTCCCTGGTGAATCGGATGTGTGGTTAACCTAGTGAGCTGGCGAGGGCGGCACCAAGGGTGACTTTTGTTTGCATTATGTTTCAGTTTGCTCGTTTGACAGATTCAAACGGGATTTTACTTCTGTTTTTATGAGGCTTTTTTTCTTTTTTTTCCTTTTTAAATCACTAGGGAGGCTGAACGGTGTTCTTGATGCTTTTTAACCAGATGTGCTTCCTAGTCTGTGAATCGGCCGCTGTTAGAATTGTTTACTGAGGACTGTTCACAATCCCAAGCAGAAGGAAGCCTGGTCACAGCAAGGCCACTGGGTCCACCCCAGGGTCTGACTCAAGATGCGGTGGGACCTGGGGATGGGCTTTCTAGTGAGTTCCTGGGGGAGGCTGGGGTTGCTGGTGGGCTGGGGGCCACACTTGGAAAAGCACTGTGCAGAGATGTTCTTGGGGGGGGGGGTCTCTTCATTTGGCAGGGTGTTCTGCACCCGGCTGACCATCAGTAACCCCCCGTGTGGGGGCCACACGACACAGACAGACGTGCAGATCCCACCCCGGGCCACGTGAGTCAACCCCCGAGAGCAGAACTTGGGTTTTGATAGTTCTCTTTTTTTTTTTTTAAGTTTCCCGGAGGACTCACCACCTCTGTCATGTTGAATTAGAATGGAGACCAACATGGAGGACTCTGAGCAGACAAAGCCACTTAGGCCTCGTAAGTGACAGTGACCTAATCAAACCTAGACAAACCTAACCTGAGCTCTTTCTTCTACATGCCTGTATTAAAGAAAAACAGAACTCAGAGGATCGGCAGCTTAACCAATCAGAGAGGGCTCACCAGAGTGTAATTATATAGCTAGGGAATTCCCGGTGACCCAGACCAAGTAAGAAAACTGTATGAGCGGGGTGCAGTGGCGCACGCCTGTAACCCCAGCGGCTCGGGAGGCTGAGGCAGGAGGATCCCAGTTTCAAAGCCAACCTCAGCAAAAGCAAGTCACTAAGCAACTCAGTGAGACCCTGTCTCTAAATAAAATGCAAAAAAAAGCTGGAGATGTGGCTCAGTGGTTGAGAGCCCCTGAGTTCAATCCCTGGTTACCAATAAATAAATAAGTAATAGAAAGTGTCACTGCAGCAGATCCACTATTTTCTTTGCTTTCCGTCTGTGAGCATCCTGTCACGCCCTGCCCTTGGGCCCTCCCCAGCCACTTCTGACTTGGCACTGCCCGAGTCAGGAGTCACTGTTGGCTCAAGTAGATGCTGGTGCCTCAGTTTACTTCTTTGCCAGAAGGAATGGGCAGTAAATGGGGAGGTGAAGAAGAGACACGCTTCCTCCCTCTTCTGCCCACGTAACTTAGGGGGTGTGTACGCCGTCACTCTGTAAACTTCTAATCTCGAGATGATTATAGATTCGAATAGAGTTGTATGAAATAACATAGGAAGATCCCACGTCCCCTGTACCTGGTCCTCGCCCACGATCATAATGCAGTGCAAAGCTGTGGGAACCCTACGTCGTGACCTAGGACATTGATGCAATCAGGTCCAAGGCATTTCCATTCCCACAAGGATTCTCAGTCCCGTAACCAAACCCAGCCCCTTCACTCAAGGTGCCACTGCTGGGGTCTTCAAGCGCGTTATAGAAATGCAGTCAGAAAGCACGTTAAGTTTGGGGGACTGGTTTTTTGCCCAGCCTACTTCTCTGGGGATCCGTTATTACAGCTGTTTTGGGGTGTACGAAACCACAGCTGCTTAGCTTCGCCTGTTGAAGGTCGACATCTGGATGTTTCCACTTGCACCAATAAAGTTGATGCAAATAGTCACATATGATTTTTTGTGTGAACCAAAGTTCTTGCTTCTTTGAGATAAATGCTCTGGTGTGCATTGGTCTGGGTCGTGTGGTTGCTGCACGTTTAATTTATTTCAAGAAAGATGTCTTTAAAAGTGACTGCCAAGCCCTTTTCCAGGGTGGCTGTCCCGCTTTCCATTTCCACCAGCAACGTACGAGTGGTTGAATTCCTCTGCTCCTTGTCTGCATTTAGTGTCACCATTTTTTATTTTAGTCATCTGGATTGGGAGCAGTGTAATGATATCTCAATGTGGTTTCCAGTGACATTTCCCAAATGGCTAATCATTTGAATACCTTTTTATGGGCTGGTTATTCATATCTTCTCTGATGACTCTTCTGTGTCTTTGGCCCACTTTCTGGTTGGCTTGTCTTTTCACTGGCGCTGAGATTCTTGATACAGCGTGGACACTAGTCCTTGGTTGTGCAGGTAGCCCACGGGCGTTCTCCACCACCCCATAGCTGACTCTTCATCCTCTTAACAGGATCCTTTGCAGAGAAAAAGGTTTTCATTTTGATGAAGTCCAGTTTGTCAGTTTTTCCTTTTATAGATCGTAAAAGGACGTCAAGTCAAGCAACATCCTTTTGGAGTCAAGTCTAAGTGTTGAGAGCCACAGCCAAAGGGGCCCCAGCAAACTTCCAGCTGCCAGCAAACTTCCAGCTGCCGGCTGATGATTGGCTCACAGTGGCCCCAGCAACATCTAGCTGATTGGCTCCTCTGCGGTGATGTTCATTGGGCTGTTTCCCTGCCCTTTAGACTGCCAGCTGATGATTGGCTCACAGCAGCCCCAGCAACATCTAGCTGATTGGCTCCTCTGCGGTGATGTTCATTGGGCTGTTTCCCTGCCCTTCAGACTACGGAACTGCTCATTGGGGGACTTCTTTGGCTCCGCCCATGCGACCCAGCCAATCGGCCTCAAGAGCAGGAGGATTGTGGGAGGTGGTGAGGTTTGTGTGGGGAGAGGCTTGTGGAAGCCGGTGGTGGCAGTTGGGCTCTGAGGGTTTTTCCTGAGGAGCTGTTTTGTTTGGCGTTTGTAGTTCTAAAAATAAAGTTAGTTTCTTTTGACAAGTGGCTCCTGAATTGTGCCCAGCCAGACTGCGGCACTAAGAACTCTTTGCCTAGCTCTAGATCCCAAAGATTTCTCTCTCCTCTTTTGCTAAAAGTTTTGCATTTTTGTGTTTAAGCCCATGACTCATTTAGTTAATTAGTTTGGGGTATTTGTTTACTTTGTGACTATGAACATCCAATTGTGTCTTTTCTTGAAAAGACTGTCTTTCCTCCATTGAATTACTTTAAAAAAATATTTCTTTAGTTGTAGATGGATATGATATATTGTATCTATTTATTTGTTTATTTTTATGTGGTGCTGAGGATCAAACCCAGTGCCTCACGCATGCAAGGCAAGCGCTCTACCGCCGAGCCACAACCCCAGCGCCATTGAGTGACTTTTTAAAGTGTTTTATTTATACAAATTCAAATACTCCATATTATACATATATTTATTTATTTATGCATTGAGTGACTTTTGAACCTTTCATAAATCAGTAGAGATTATTTGTGTGAGTCCACTTTTGGGTTCTCTTCTCTGTTACACTGTGTGTCTTTTCCTCTGCTAATGCCACACATTCTTGGTTACTTTGCCTTCATAATAAATTTAGTTGGTGCTGGGGATGTGGCTCAAGCGGTAGCGTGCTCGCCCGGCATGCAGGCGGCCCGGGTTCGATCCTCAGCACCACATACAAACAAAGATGTTGTGTCCGCCGAAAACTACAAAATAAACTCTCTCTCTCTCTCTCCTCTCTCTCTCCTCTCTCTTTGAAAAAAAAAATAATAAATTTAGTTGGGTGCCATGGTGCACACCTGTAATCCCAGAGGCTTGGGGGGCTGACGCAACAGGGTCGGGAGTTCAAAACCTGCCTCAGCAAAAGTGAGGCATTGAACAACTGAGTGAGACCCTGTCTCTAAATAAAATGCAAAATGAGGCTCCGTGGTGGGGTGCCCCTGAGGAGGTTCATTCCTTCTACTTATTTTTTCTCTTTCAAAGTTGTTTAAGCTATCTTTATTCCTTTTTCTTTCCACGTAAAATTTAGAATAATCTTTATCTACAAAAAATCTTGATGGGAACAAGATTAAACCCACATATCAATTTAGCCTTTAACTGACATCTTTACTAGGTTGAATCTGCTGAATCACGAACATGGTATGTCTCTTTAGATATTTAGATCTTGGATTCCTTTCATAAATATTTTGTAGTTTTCAGCATTAAAAAAAAAATCTTTTTAGTTGTTGATGGACCTTTATTTTATTTATTTGTATGTGGTGCTGAGAATCAAACCCAGTGCCTCACACATGCTAGGCAAGTGCTCACCACTGAGCCACAACCCCAGCCCCAGCTTTCAGCATTTAAAAAAGATCTGTAGAGGGGGCTGGGGATGTGGCTCAAGCGGTAGCGCACTCGCCTGGCATGTGTGCAGCCCGGGTTCGATCCTCAGCACCACATACAAACAAAGATGTTGTGTCCGCCGAAAACTAAAAGAAATAAATATTAAAATTCTCTCTCTCTCTCTTAGAAAAAATCTGTAGATATTTTCATAGTTTACACCTAAGTATTTTATCTTTTGTGAGCAACTACAATGTTATATTTAAAAATTTTGGTGTTCATTGTATTCACTGATTAAATATAGAAACATAATTTATTTTTGTGTATTTATCTTGTCTCCCGGGTCCTTGCTAAAATTACTTATTAGTTTGAGGAGTGTGTGTGTGTGTGTGTGTGTGTGTGTAGAGTCCCTGGTGATTTTCAACAGTGACTCTCATGTCACCTGCAAGCATCTCATTTGCAAACACACCGTTCGCTCTGTATACCTTTTTAAAAAATTAAAAAAAAATATTATTTGCTTGTATCTTTTCTGTTCCTTTCTCGACTTGTTTCACTGATGGGACTGCAGCACCATGCTGAGTAAGAGTGGGGAGAGTGGACATTTTGGCCATGTTTACAGTTTTGTGGGGAAAGCCTTCAGTCTCTCACCCTTCAGTATGTTAGCTGTCGTTTTTGTAGATGTTCTTTATTAAATTAAGAAAGTGCTCCCCTGTTCTAATTTTTCTAAGAGTTTCTGTCACGAGTGGGCATTGCATTTTGCCAAATGCTGTTGCTGCATTAATTTATGTGATGGTGTGATTTCTTTTTTAGCCTGTCAATATGGTATTTGCATTGATTCTGGGGTATTTATCCAACCTCGAATCCCTGGAATAAACTCCACTTGGTCATGGTGTATAATTCTTTGCATCTATTGCTGAATCCTATTTGCTAATGTCTTATTGAGGATGTCCCTGCCCATGTTTGAGAGGAGTATTGAGCTGTATTTTTCTTTTCTGTGTCGTCTTTGGTTTTGTTAACAGGGTGATGCTGGTTTTATAAAACGAATTGAGAAGCGTTTCCTCCTCTTCTGAAAGAGAATGTACAGAGATGGTGTTGATTCTTCTCTAAACATTTGGTGGAATTCTCCAGAGAAACCATCTGGTCTGGAGATTTCTTTTTTGTGAATTTTAAAATTACAAATTCAATTTTCTTAACAGTTGTAGCTATATTCAAATCATCTAGTTCATATTGGGTGAGTTGTAGTCACTTGTATTTTTCAAGGAATGGATCTGTTTTATACAAGTTGTCAACACATGTGTGTTCTCAGGAAGCTTTTTAAAATTCCCTTCCTGTATTAGCTCCTCTCATGTTGCAGTGTGATGCTGATTTCCCCAACCTGCCTTCCTGCCCTCGCTCGGCTGATCAATGACAAAAGACATTAATCTGTGCCTTAACCCAGAAGAAGATCCTGAACCGTCGGACAGCATCCTGGATGGCAGAGTCCCAGTGTAAGTTCATGGAGTTTGGGGTTAACAATCAACAGGGGTCCCTCGGAAGTATCTTGAAACCAGAGAGGGCTAGTGGCCCTCTAGGTCACCAATATGTCCCTGGAGAGACCTCAAAGTAAGAGTGGTAGGACCACCTTCCTCAAGACCAGGTTCTAGAAGTCAAAAATGCCGGGGGCTTGGGTACCACTAGGTGGCACTCAGGACATACATTTGCTCCCTGAGGCTCAGTTCAGTGAGATGGGCCTGGGGAGCATCTCATTCTTAAATTCTTAGTTGCTTTTTGGAGTTTGGATTTTGCAAGAACCCCTGGGTTCTGAGATGGTGGACTTAGAAATATTTTCTCAGACTTCCCTGTAGATGGAGGCAAGGAGGCTGTAGAGGCCATGCCAGCTGGAGGCTCCTGCAAGATGTCAGAAGCACCAAAGGGCACTGCTCAGATGAGAATGCCCACATTCTGGCCAGGAAGCAGCCACACCCCCAGCCAGGCCTGGAGTGGAATCCTAAACAATCAACCCGGGACTGCAATCTTCTCCGGGCCTGGCTCCTCAAAGCCACACTGCCCACCAGCTCCAGCCCCCGTGACCTCCCGAACGCACTGGGTATCCTTTAAGGCTTTCCAGCCTCTGCCACTCACAGAGTGCCTTGGACCAGATTTGTACAGCCTCCTTGCTGGTCTGACCTGAGTCCACCTCCTGACACTGCGGTGCCTCTCAGAGCCATGTCTTAACCTTGGTGAAGCCTTAGGTTCCCATCTGTCAGAGGAAGATAGGAATGGAGCTCATCTCCGGGTGCTGAGCGGTTGCAGTCCAGGGAGGCAGCCGAGGGTGGTGCAATCACATGACCACCCTGTTATCGCTGTTTGTTCTTTTCTCTCCCAGGCCTGGCAGTAGCTGTATTTGTCTCCTGTTGCTGCTGTAACAAATTAAAACAGCACCAGTGTGTTCTCTTACCGTCCCAGAGGTCAGAAGTGGAGCATCAAGGTGTCGGCGGAGCTGTGCTCTTCCAGGAGACGCAGGGGAGGATCCTTTTCCTGGCCTTGCCTCCCCTCCAAAGCCCACCCAGCTGTGGCTCCTCTCTCGCCTCTCACCTCTCCTATCCTCTGGCCTTCTCTAAGGATCCTCATGGTCACCTTGGCCCATCCACATAATCCAGGATTACGTTCCCATCTCAATACCCTTAACAGCATCTGCAAATTCCCTTTTACCATACAAGGTAACCTAGCCACAGGTTTCAAAGATTCCCACCTGGACATTGTCAGGGGCCATTATCCAGCCTACAGCTGGGGAAAAGGTGATTTTTATAAAGGAGAAGGATTGGAAAAGGGCTTTTATCTTTCTATCCCTAGCATCTGAGTGTTTGTCCCTTCCCCACCCCCACTCACATGTGGAGATCCTAACCTCCAAGACAGTGGCATTCGCAGGGGGGACCTCAGGGAGAAGTCACAGGGTGGACCATGGGTGGAATGTGTGCCCTTGTAAAAGCAGCCCCAGAGAGACCCTCACACCTTGGGTCGTGTGAGGACCCTGCAATTAAAGTGCCACATGAACCCCAAACAGGTCCTCACCAGACACCAGGTAGGCTGTCGTGTTGATTTAGGACTTCCACCTTGCGGAACTGGGAGCAATAAATTTCTATTTTTTAAAAGCCATGTAGTCGGTGGGATTTTTATGGCAGCCCAAGTGGACCTAAGACACCCAGTGTCTAAAATATTGCCTTTTTTTTTTTTTTTTTTTTTTTGCCTAGAAGGCACTTTTGAATGAACAGATGGGTCTAACACATAGACTTTACTGGTGCCCATAAGTCCCCAGTTCTTCTGTACTTTGAGTCGGGGACAGGACTAGTAACCAGTGCTGATCAATGAGGAGTGAGCAGAAGCTAGGAGTGTTACTTATTGGTGGAAGCGGAAGGCCCCTGTGAGCGTCAGCCCCGACTTTCCCTGCCATGATAGCATGGACGCCTTCTCTTGTGATGGATTGAAGTAGCCTGGATTGTGAGTCACCCATGGAGGAGAGCTGCCCTGGATGTCACCTGGAACCACCTACTGTTAGAGCAAGTTTGGGGGGGGAATGCTTGTCCTGGTGGCGTAGCCTAGCCACCTAGCTCCTGGAAGTACCAGTCTTAGAGATTCAAACCCAAACTAGGTGATGTGTAGAAGAATTATACCAAACGCCTGGCCAGTGGACTCTGGCAAGCCCAAGCGGGTGGACAGTTCCCTCTGCTTCAAGGTCTTGTTCAACGTCTAAATGTGTGTAGCCTCTCCAAGATCCAGTTTCCTTACCTGCAAAATCAGGAGAAGAGCAATTCCTACCTGATAAGGTTGTGGGAGATCATGAGTCCCTGCATATAAAGGGTTTGGGTCTATCTCCAGGTGTCTCCAAGGTAAGTCTCCAAGTGTCTGCTGCCCATCCTCCTCCTCCTCAGCAGCAGAAGAAGGGAGAAATCCAGTGTGCAAACTGGGGAACTGATTTGATCAAGTTTGATAAAGATAAATGCTATAATAGCAATCTCATGGTAATGAAGGAAGCCAGTAGAAATTAATTTGAAGAGTCTTACACATTTTCATGACCATTTCTTCCCCTGGGATCAGTAAGATCATCATCTCCTCCTCCTCCTCCTCCTCCTCCTCTCCTCCTCCTCCTCCTCCTCCTCCTCTCCTCCTCTCCTCCTCCTCCTCCTCCTCCTCCTCCTCCTCCTCCTCTTCTCCTTCTACCTCTTTAGATTTGTGTCTGGCTGGAATTCCTTCTTGGGTGAGTTCAGTGATTTTCCTGAAAGACTGGCTTCTCTGTCGTGGTTTTAGCCCATAAATACAATGAGCACGTCAGAAATCCAGGTGACAGTTTTGGGATGCCAAGAGGAGGTGTCTCTGATGTACTTGCTCACTGGGGCTGGGTGGGCACTCATTCATTCATTCATTCATTCATTCATTCATTCACTCACTCACCCACCGGGTATCTACGGAGCCCCTGCTAAGGGCCCTGCACTGTTCAGCGAAGCTCTGGGGGGTGGGGGTGCTGGTTGGCTGTAGGACACTCCCGCTCCCTTCTCTGATTGGCTCAGGAATGGACATGTGGCCTGATGCTCCTGAGCAAGTGTTGCTGGAGGCTCTTGGAAAAGTTCTTCCACAGGGCAGCAAAGAAAAGAAAAGCTAGTTTTAATGGCAGATAAGTAAAAATGCCGTATGCAAAAGGCTCATTGCAGCATTGCCCACTGCAGCGAGGAACAGGAAGAGTTTTGTTGGTGAGCTGCGCTGTTATTTAAAATAATACAGCAGCCGTAAAATGTGAAGAAAGGTTGCAGAATAATATTAAGAGAAAAAAAATGTTCCTAGAACTATATATATGTAGTGATTATGACTCTGTAAACATTATGTGGGTTTATAAAGATTAAAACTGGAAGGCCATAATTAATAAGTGAAAACAGTGACTTGTAGGACCGCTGGGATTCCGGGCAGGTGAAAACACCTTCACAGGATCTTACAGCGGCCTCCACGGTTCTGTCCTTCACGGAACCCTCGGGGGCTCTGAGCAGGTGAACCATGGTCTCCATTCTCCACG
Organism: Urocitellus parryii; assembly: GCF_045843805.1. Classification (NCBI taxonomy): domain Eukaryota; kingdom Metazoa; phylum Chordata; class Mammalia; order Rodentia; family Sciuridae; genus Urocitellus; species Urocitellus parryii. The sequence continues at coordinate 17,209,043 of NC_135535.1, read as the reverse complement.
GTCCCCTTGGAGAGCCCATTGGTCCCGTTTCCTGGGCAGGTACCTCGGGGCCTGAGGGCTCCAGTCTAACCCTAAAGCTGATGCTGAGCGGGCAGCAGGGCAGTGGGACAGAAAGGGACAAGGTCTCTCGTGATCTCCGCAAGGTGCTGGCCATCTCTGCTGGGCTCCTCCCGGGCTAACGCACACCTCCAAATGGCTGCATGGGCAGGGACCGGACATCTGGCCGAGCACTGTCACCCGGGCCCTTCTGGCAGTTTCCGCCACAGCTGCCATCGCACTTGAGCAGCACCACGTGGTCAGCACGTTACCTTTATTTATTTATTTATTTTTTTAAAGAGAGAGTGAGAGAGGGGAGAGAGAGAGAGGGGGGGGGGACAGAGAGAGAATTTTAATATTGATTTATTTTTTAGTTCTCGGCGGACACAACATCTTTGTTGGTATGTGGTGCTGGGGATCGAACCCGGGCCGCACGCATGCCAGGCGAGCGCGCTACTGCTGAGCCACATCCCCAGCCCAGCACGTTACCTTTAAAGGCTGATGGGAAGGAGCCCCTCTTAGAGAAGGTGCTCTGTGGACGTGGCCCTTCCTTTTGCCCCCTCCATGTCCCTTATTCCATCTTTTGTCCCCTAGGGCTGTGACTCCTGAACTTTGTCACAATCATAGGAAGGGCCTGGTCTTTAAAATGCAGAGCCCGGGCTCACTCCCAGAGCCTGACTTAACCGCGCTCTTCAGGTGACCGGGCTGCCACCTGATTCCTGGGCCACCAGGTGCCAGCCCGGGTAGGCAGGGGTGCCTGGGATCATGGATAGAGGCAAGGGCGGCCCAGAGACTAAGGACAGGAGGGAGTGGCACTGCCCCCGCCCCCTCCTCCTTCAAGGGCCCGATCACACGGGCTCAGGTTTCCTCCCCGAACTGCACATTCCAGGAGAGGCTTTGGTGAAAACTTACACCAACCTGATTTGGGTCAAAATTGAGCATCACACTGAAAATGGGCTCTTGTGGCAAGATGAATGGAACCTGCACCAAAGTTGCATTTGAACAGCGGCTTCAGATGCTGACCAAGACTGAAGTTCTTCACAGTTGGCGCATGGAGCATCGAAGATTCAGACCCTGTAGCAGCAAAGCTTTGTCTGCTCTATTCATAATGAAAACGTGACAATAGGAACATAGTCCCTTGATTCTGAGACACACACACATTTATAGCAGTGATGTAGATAGGATATGCCCCCTCCCCCCTGCCACCCTGGGATGGAACCCAGGGCCTCTCCAGTGTCAGGCAAACCCTCTACCACTGAGCTACGTCCCAACGCCAGGATATGTCTGAGGATCCATGTCTTATGGTCATTGACACAAGGTCATCACACGTTTGTCATTTCTTGGCATTTCTCAAGAACTCTAGGAAGCTCCAGCAACAAAATTTTCGAATGAGCATCAGAAGCCTGGGAGAATGTTGTAAGAAACACTTCCTCATCGCACTACAAATGTCGAGAGCCCAGCTTTGTGTTAAAATATATGAACATTAACAAGCCTAGTTAAAATCACTAGACAATTTGGACTGTATTAAGAAGTTCTGGGAATCACTTAATCAATTTATTTCATTCATACTTTCCTCTTTAGATGTACCCAAAAATGACATGTCTAAATAAATCTTAATGAGTACTTTCAGTGAGTCTGAAATACAAATTTTAAGTGATAAGGAAGTATTACATCATAATTTAACTAGCAAAGGTTTTTTTCCTTCTTAGTGGTAAATAATGGTGCATGTTACAATCAGTGGCATCTTAGATACAATGATCCCGGTAACAGCTCACACAGGTAGCACATCTGTCCTGTAGTCATGGGCACATGAATTCATTCAAATCCGCATTATTGTTACCCCATTTTACAGATGAAGAAACAGGCACACAGGAGAACAAAGTCACCAGGCAGAGAGACGGGGCTGCATGGGATCCCAACCAGGAAGCCAGTGTAGGGTCTCTCTACTGTCCCGTGTCACACAGAGGCATGTGAAGCCACATGCATTAGGTAACTGGGGAAGGGCTGGCAACCAGATTTGCATGTTAGCAAGCACAGTGTCGATTAGAAAAAGTGCAAATAAGTTATAAAGACAACCAGTTGTGTGACTGTACAGAGTGGCAGCAGAGGCAGCCGGCATGGGGACATTCACTCAGAACGCCCCAGAGGTGCTGCCAGGAAGTGTCTATGGGGGCTTGTTGTGCTCAGGGGAGAAGAGTAGAAGCCAGAGTGATTTGGACCCGCACCTTCCCTGGGCCTCATCTTGAACCAGAGAAGGACTTGGAAGGATGACGCCCACGAGGTGTTTGCAGCCTTCCTCAGGGAAAGAGAACAGTGTCCGTTGTCAGGTGTTAGGACAAAGGGCAGAACTGCAGGGTCAGCGTTTGACTCAATGGTGAAGGTACTTATGGAGCAGATTTTTCTAGAAGACTGAATTTGTGTGGATTTTATTTTATTGCTTTTTCATGCATGATAAAATTGACTTGAAATGGAATTTGAGATATCAGTGGCTCAAGTTGATTACGGAGGCTGAGTCTTTTGGAGCTAAGCTCATTTATAGGTGACAAAAGTTATAGCCTTAGTGACGAAATAGGAACAAAAGAATTGGTCATCTTTGTTCAAGGAAAATACCTTTTTGGAAACTTTTTTTTTTTTTTTTTGGTACCAGGGATTGAACCCAAGAGCACTTAACCACTGAGCCACATCCCCAGGCCTTTTTATATTTTAGAGACAGGGTCTTGCTAAATTGCCTAGGGCTCACTAAGTTGCTGAGGCTGGTCTTGAACTTGCTAGCCTCCTGCTTCAGCCTCCTGAGCCACTGGGATTGCAGGCATGTGCTACCACACCCGACTTTCTTTGGAAACTTTTTTTTCTAAGACAGAGGAGAGGAGTGGGGAGGGGAGAGGAGGGAGGAATGGGAAGAGGTCTGAGATCTGTGATCAGAAATGGTTACAATTCACCATCTAACCTGCTTCTGCTTTCTCAGTAAAAAGGTGCTTAGGGAATGTCCACAGCAGGAGACTCAAAAAGGTACGTGGTACATCCTCTCTGGCAGCACTTTCTCCTCTGTGACTTCTCTGCCATCTGCCATCTGACTCCTGTCCCCAAATATTTATGGGCATCTGAATTCTTGAAATACCATGAAAAGAAATTGTCCGGGCCCTGAATCTACTATGAAAAAGCACATAGTCTCATCAACTCAGCCAAAGTTTTCTGGAATTTCTTGTATTTTTAGTGTTGAAGTCATTGAAAAAATAAAGTAGAAATTTTTAGAAAACTTTTGTAAGAAATTCAAAGTATTATTTTTGTAGTAAACCAAATGCAGCAAAATGACCAAGGATATGTGAAATCTAAGTGAATTTTAAAATAAAATGGCTTCGGGGTCAATTTCTGTCCCAACCTTCAAGCCCCTGGGGTTGAGACGGTCATGTTCAGCTGCTCCAAGGGACACTGATGTGGAAAAGTTTGAGTAGCTCAACTTGACAAAGAGTCCCTTGAGCCTCTTGGCCATTGGTCATGAAGCAGAGAAATACGCGCAGTGCCTTCTGTCCTGGCTGCCCTCCATTGCTGTCCACCCGTGACCATGGTCTGCCCTGGGCTGGGCAGGGTCTTTGCAGCTGAGGGTTTTCTTGGCAGAATGTCCCCTGTGGTTTTAGCCAAGGAGGACCATGTAGTGTGGTCTTCAAGGATAAATCAGGGACCACCCTAGAATTTTGAGGTTGAAATGGAGTCCTTCCTGCACCCAATCTCACCTGGTCTAGGGACAGTAGGGGAGTAGGGGTGGCATTCGGGGCGGTGATGGGTTCCATTCCGGAGCCCAGTGGAGCCAGCCGAGACCATACTCCTGTGGACATAGATGATGGAATCTCTGCGAGTCTTGGAATAAAATTTTCCATGTGGTATTAGGCTTTCAAAAGAAGGTACATTTCCATGTGTTTTCCTATTCATTCATTCAACCATATTTTGGGGGTTGTTCCAGTGTGTGTGAAATACAACCACAAACAAAGCAGGTAAGGACTTGTGTCGTCACAGAGCTTGCACACTAAGGTGGGGAGGTAGCTCACTTAAAAGATGATCAAGGCACACCTATAATCCCCGCAGCTCAGGAGGCTGAGGCTGGAGGACTGCAAGCTCACAGCCAGTCTCAGCAACTGAGTGAGGCCTGAGCAACTTAGTGGGACCTTGTCTCAAAATAAAAAAACAGGAGCTGAGATTGTGGCTCAGCGGTAGAGCGCTCGCCTAGTACGAGCGGGACCCGGATTCGATCCTCAGCACCACATAAAAAAATAAAGGCATTGTGTTGTGTCCATCTACACCTAAAATATAAATATTAAAAAATAAAATAAAATAATAAAAAAACAAAGAGGCCTGGGATGTGGTTTAGTGGTTGAGTGCCCCCTGGGTCTAAACCCTGGTACAAAAAAAAAAAAAAAGATTAAAATATCTAGACTAACTGATGGGGATTGGTGATCTGAGAACCTGGACGAGGAATGGGAGTATGCATGTTAGTGTGCGTGTTGTGATTTTAGGTAGGATGGCCAAATGCCGCAGGTGACATTGGAGCAGACAACTGGGGGACGCTGGCTCAGTGGCCTTGGAGGCAGTGGATTGGATGTGGGGTATGAGAGAAAGAGAGGACGCGGGAGTGACCCAGGCCCTAGTCGACACGGCACTGCGTGGTCCCGGCTGGCTGTACTCACGTCCTTGGTAGCGCTCCTCCTCTTGGGTTAGTGACTTGTTTCTAATGAACTGACTCTGGTGAAGTGGATGGGATCTTGTTTCTATCACAAAAGATTATGACTTTGTTCTTGCCAGGAGAGTCTCTTAGTTCCTTGGCTCGCCCGCTTCAGTGAAGCCCGCTGTCTGTTGGAGTGGTCCACGCGGCCGGGAACTGAGGGCAGCCCTGGGCCAGCAGCCAGGGAGGAACGGAGGCTGAACCCCACCAACAACCACAAGAGCCTGGAGCAGGTTTTTCCCCCATTTAAACCTTGATATGGAGAGGAGAACCAGCCCACGGTGACTGCAGCCTGAGAGGGACCCCAGGGCACCGGGCCAGCTAAGCCAGTTCAGATTCTTTACCCCAGAAACTGGGAGATAAGGCATATTCGCTTTACGCTGTTAAGTTTGGGGATAATTTGTTACGCGGCTATAACATAACGAATACACCAAGTTTGGGGTTTGGGGCAACAGGAAGAATAAAATCAGCCCCGGTATCTGTAGGTAGAAGTTTTTTTTTTTTTTTTTTTGTAGGAAGATTTCAGATTTAGTTTCCGATATATACAACACACATATATTTCTGTTTTTGCAATAATGTTTGTCGTGAATTTTTCAAATGGCATTTAACTACTATGTGCTCTGTATCTCCCATGAACCACTTTAAAACAAATTAAGGCATTTTCAGAAATCAGATTCTATAATAATTTGAGTTATAATTGTTTCTGGAAGCCAAGAACATCATCAGATACAGTACCAACCCATGAATTCTGATGCCTCACTTTTAGAATTTTTTTTTATTTTATGTTTTTACAGGTTGCAACAAAACCAGGATCCAATGGATCTTTATGATCTATATGAAAAAAGACTTTGGAGGAACCCGACAATACAAACAGTTTGAGAGGGGAAATGTTTCCATTTTACCCTTGATAGAGAGTGGCTTGTGTCAGGAGAGGGCATTCCCTGTTGGGAGAAGTCTGTCCAGTCTACTGAGGTTTTGGATTATCGTAGCCTAAAGCTTAACAAGGATCAAACGTAATGCATGGAACCAAGAGAAGGGAGACCACACTGGCAGGCCACAGAGAAGAGGATGCACATCTCCCATCTTTCTTGCCAAGGGAGCACCATTTTGGTTTTGATATCTGGTGTCCAGTGTCACAAGAACCGCCAAGTTCCCACCAGCTCTAGAGGGCACAGTGTCATCATTAATCTCAACCACTCTGATAATTCCACGGGGTGTTCTTGCCCGCGGCTGGTTTAGGAATGGTATGTGACACCCTGGCCAGGAGACGTGAAAGAGATCTCCACTGTCCATCTGGGAGGGAGACTGCTGGGTGGAAACCTTCCTTTTTTGCCTCTGGGCATCGCCTTCTACATGTGTCACCTGGAGCCAGGATGTCCATCTGGGGCCGTGGGGGAGTCAGGCTGAGGGTCGCCAAGGAAAGACAGAGGGACCTGGGTCTGTGATGCTGCCCTTGAACCACCACGTGAAGCAGCCACTGAGCGGCTGTGTCTGGGGGTGTTTGTACAGGAGCTGGACGTTCCCCAGTGGTTGGAGCCATTATGAGTTGGACTTTCCTTTACTTGCAGCTAGAAACATTCTAAGTGAAACAGGAAAATTCTAGGAGAGGGTCTGGCTTTCTGGCTTGGTCGGTGGACTCATTTTCTATAACAAAATTCTAAAGGAGAAGGTGATGTGTCTAGAAAAATGGGGCGAAATGACGACCTCAGCTCAGGACGGGTTTAGGTAGTGACTGAAGGACCCCCGCATGAGGGTGGCTGTTGAGGGTTTGAGGTGGAGACCTGGAGACGGAAGCGAGAACAGCGCGGGGAATGGAGCTGGGGGAGTCCCCACAGAGGGGGGGCTGCAGTCTGGCCTTGGACCTGGGCTTGATCTGAACCTCACCTCTTAATACTCTGTCACCTGGGGCAGGACATTTAATGTTTTTTAGGCCTCCTTTTCCTCATCCATAAAGTGGCAATTCTTGTTCTAGTGTCACCAGAGTAGGAATGCTGTTGTCCCCCACATGCTGGGCATTGAACTGCAGCCCTGAGAGTGAGTGCTAGGCAGGCGCTCTGCCACGGGACCAGCCCAGCCCAGTGCTGGGTCCTCACCAAGCCTGGCTTCTCCTTCCTCAGGGCCCATGGACACACCACAAGTGTCAGTGTCCCTGTTCTCGTTTTTTTTTTTTTTTTTTTTTTAACCAGGGATTGAACCCCGGGGGCACTGGACCACTGAGCCACATCCCGCCCTATTTTGTATTTTATTTAGAGACAGGGTCTCACTGAGTGGCTTAGCACCTCACTGTTGCTGAGGCTGGCTTTGAACTCGCCATCCTCCTGCCTCAGCCTGCCAAGCCACTGGAATTATAGGCGTGCCCCACCGTGCCCATCTAGTGTCCCTGTTCTTAGCTGGGGTCAGGTGGATGGAATGTGACCCATGGGCTACACTGCTGTCCCCTCCCTCACATGTCAGCTGGACACAGTGAATCCAGAAGCCTCTAAGGCTCCAGATGGAAGGAACCTTTGGGACGATGGCAGTTGGTCCAGGTTGACTTGGTGGAGAACTGCGCTTCCTCATCACCTACTATAGGTTTGACATGGGCAAAAAATAAGCCTTGACCTTGTGTTTGTAGCTGGCATTCTTCTCTCTGAATCTTTTAACCGGGATTTAACGATGTCTGGTATTCAAGATGACTTCGGTAGTGCCCCCGCAGATTTCAATTTTGACTTGTTTCTTGGTGTTTTATAAGTGCATCTTAGTCAGCTTGAGCTACCGTAACACAGTACCAGCACTGGGTGCTTTAAACAGCAAATTTCTTTTTTTCTCATTGGTCTGGGGGCTACAAGTCTAAAGTCAGGGTGCCAGCATGGTGGGGTTTGTTGAGAGTCCTCTTCCAGGAAGCACCCTGACATCTTCTCTTTGGTAAAGAAAAAAGAGCTAGAAGTCTCTTGTGCCTGGTTTTTTTTTTTTTTTCCTATTTTTAAAATTGTTTTATTCTAATTTGTAATATACGACAGCAGAAGGCATTACAATTCATATTACACAAATATAGCTTAATTTTTCATATCTCTAGTTGTATACAAAGTACATTCACTCCACTCGTGTGTCTTCGTACATGTACTGAGGGTAATGAGGTCCATCTCATTCCACCGTCCTTTCTACCCCCAAGCCCATCCCCTCCCCCCACCCCTCTGCCCTATCTAGAGTTCTGCTTTCCTCCCATGTTCCCCCTCCCAACTACACTAAGAATCAGCCTCCTTGTATCAGAGAAAACATTCAGCATTTGGTTTTGGGGGATTGACTAACTTCATTTATGAGGGCACTAATCCCATTAACTCCTAACCTAAATTACTTCCCAAAGGCCCAACCTAATATCAGCAGATAGGGGTTGGGATTTCTTTCTTTCTTTCTTTCTTTCTTTCTTTCTTTCTTTCTTTCTTTCTTTCTTTCTTTCTTTCTTTCTTTCTTTCTTTTCCCTCTCCTCAGATTACTGTTCCACTTTTTAAAATTTTTTGAAATCTTTTTATTGGTCCTAATTAGTTATACATGACGGTAGAAGGCACTCTGATACATCATACATAAATGGAGTATAACTTCTCATTCTTCTGGTTGTATGTGATGTAGAGTTACATTGGTCATGTAGTCATACGTGCACATAGGGTGATAATGTTCAGTTCATTCTACTCCCATTCCTTCCCCATGCCCCCTCCCCTCCCTTTGCTCACCTCTGTCTAGTCCAAAGTACCTCTATTCTTCCCTAGGACTTTCCCCACCCATTGTGAATTAGCATCCACATATCAGAGAACACACTGGGCGTTTGGTTTTGGGGGACTGGCTTATTTCACTTAGCATGATAATCTCCAGCTTCATCCATTATGGCATCCAGCATATGCCATAATTCCATTCTTTTTAAAGGCTGAGTAATATTCCATTGAGTCTATAGGCCACATTATCTTTATCCATTCATCTGTTGAAGGGCATCTGGGTTGGTTCCATAGTTTATCTATCATGAACTGAGCTGCTATAAACATTGATGTGGCTGCTTCACTGCAGTACGCTGGTTTTAAATGCTTTGGGTATAAACTGGGGGTTAGGATTTCAACTTATGAAGTTTGGGGGCACACAAACGTTCAGTCCAGTAAGAGGCACTGAAATGTGTGCACATGCACTCAAGCACCTCCTCAGTCTTATGATTTCAGAGAGATTATTGTCTAGTGCAAAGACCGGCTTAATGATATGAATTGGTGAAACAAAGATTTCAAGTCAACAAAAGAACAGGTGTTAGGCAGGAACCGCAAAAACCGTAACGGTGGCACACGCTGGCTTGCTGACGAGGCTGTGAGGCTGAAGGGACATATGCCTGCAGAGCACCTCTTCTGGGCCGGCACCTTGGAAGCCTGTGATGGATGGCGGCTCTCATCTTGCAGTACACGATCCTGCACCATGGAATTTATCACACTGTGTCGTCACGACTGCCGCTCTCTCCATGCTTATCGCCCACCCTGAGCATCCCAGGGGCGGGAGCTGCCTTCTAGTCTCTAGTCATAGCTCAGTGCCTGGCACCTCAGGCTCCCATACTGGAGGCTGAGTGTCGGTCCTCCAGTGGGGGCCAGGCACCACGGATTTCTTTTTCTTTTTTTGGAGGGGGAGGTTCCAGGGATTGAACTCAGGGGCACTAGAACTGAGCCACATCCCCAGCCCTGTTTTGTATTTTATTTAGAGACAGGGTCTCACTGAGTTGCTTAGCACCTCACTCTCGCTGAGACTGGCTTTGAACTCGCGATCCTCCTGCCTCAGCCTCCTGAGCTCCTGGAATTACAGGCGTGCACCAGCGTGCCCAGCTAGACCACAGATTCCAACACACTGGCTGCAGCCCCTTGCAGGCAAGAGGTGTGTGGCGTCTGTGCGGCATCCCCAGCCCCAGCACCTGGCACATGGCCGTGTGGGAACCTGGCACGTGTATAAACGTGTTTATGCTTGTCCTTTAGAGGCTTCTACACCGTCTAAACTGGCTTGAAGCTCAAGAACAGTACTTTCAGCTAAAGATGAAGCAAGTTAAGTCTAAAGAAGCAAGGTGACTTCAAAAGGGGGCCCAGATACAGGAATGGGCAGTGGGACCTTTGAAATTCTCCTGAGAAGCTAAATAATTTGTTATGCAAGACTGTCCTGCCCACCGATGCCAGCAGTGCCCCTAATCAGGGTGGGAGGAAGATTTGCCTGCATCCAGAGTCGGGGCTCAGGCACAAATCTCTGATATTGTCCCAATAATCTCTCTCTAATCATTGACATAGCTTGAGCATCCCTGATCCAAAATCTGAAATGCTCCAAAATCCGAAAGTTTTTGAGTGCAAATGTGATGGTACCAGTGAGAACTTCCACACCCCAAAGCTTTGTTCCATGCCCACAGTAATTGGGTGTGTATGAAATATAATTTAATTTCACATTTCGACTTGGTTCCGTCCCCAAGATAGCTCATATGCATTTGCAAATATTGCAAGATGTGAAAAAAATCCCAAATGGGAAGCACCTCTGGTCCCAAACATTTCGGTTGGGGGATGGGTCCAGCAGGGAGCAGGAGTTTGGGGCTGGTCAGTCTTAGTACCCCAAGGCGGTGGTAAGTCTTCTCCCACTAGTCCATGAAGCAGCCCTTGTGAGTCCCCATCTCCTGTTCCCCGTCCCTTCTCCCCAGCAGCTCAGCCCTGCCTGCGGGGGGGTGGGGGGAAGCAGTTCAGAAGAGGGAGGGCGTGAGCAGAATAAATGTGCGTCCCAGGCCAGAGCTGGCCCTGACTCCTAATAGAACTGAGATGAGTGTCTGTATTTTAAAGCAAATAAATGTTTCAGGACCCGAGAAGGGAGACGTTAATGGCTCCATTGGAATCCGGTGGAATTTATTTTCCATTAGGGCTGGACTTCCAGAGAAGCGTGGTTCAATCAAGGTTAGACATGAAAGAAGCACTGTGGCCCAGTGGACAGAGCGCACCCCCTGCTCCCGCCCGCTGGACATTTCTTAATTAGATCTCCAAAGCTACAGCCGCCCTTGGCTGGCGCTCAGACAGACCAGCTAGCTTTCTCCTGCTCTTTCTGGCTTTTTCCATGTTGAGGAAGATAATCTTTTCAGACTTGTTTTCACAAATTGGCACCGAGATGACCAGCTCCCCGGGGCAGACCCCTGTGTCTGCGCCTCTCCGACCGAGGGGTGCTTGCTGGCCGGCAGCGGGTGGAACTTGCCCTTTTGAATGATGATTTGAAACAATGAGTGGTGTTTGCAGAAGAGGGACTGGGAATAGATTCATAATGAGGAGCTCTGGCAATAATTGCTGATTTTCTATATTTATCGGAAATGACTCCATACAGTATTGCTGTTTTCTCTGAAGAGAAAAATGGGGCAATTATCAGAGCGATTTATCTACTTCCCTGTTTTAATGACTAGCAATTGCCATTTTTTAATTACTAGGGCCAAAAAAAGTGGTATCCCTTAGAGGAGATGACTCTAGTGTCATTAGGAAAGCCCTTGCATATTAATATCAAGACTGAGTGTGCCGAGAATACCTAGAAGGTGTGTGGTGGGGCCGGGTGCCATCCAGCCATCTGCCAGGCCTACCCAGGAGGGGCCACTTGGAGTTCAAACAGCCTGTCTCTGGATTCCTCAAGTGAGTTCATTTTCCTCAGAGCTGTGTAGGAACCACCTGTGTTAACAAGGGAGACACCGAAGAGCTCATCTCTATCCTGTGAGTGGCTGGTAAATATTCAAATCTAACTCCCCAGGGGGGTGATCGCCCTGGAAGAGCCGTGGCCCATTCCTGGGGTGTAAAGACTAGGGCCCGGGAGACGTCCAGACTCCAACACCACCGCCCGGAGCACACACGTGGGGCTAGACACGTGCTGCCGCTTCTCACCACCTGGCTCCAGCCCATCACCCAATAGAAATTTTTATCTTAAACACTATTGAAGGCCTACTGTGTGCTGGCACTGTCCCAATCACAGCAGTGAAAACCAAGCACACAGGGCCCCTCGCTAATGGTGTTTAGCTTTAGTAGTGGACGGACAGCGACCAACCGAGGTGACTTGCTGGGGGGCGGGGGAGGGCGTGGCGTCAGGGTGGGGGCAGGAGAGCTTTGGGTGCGGGTCAGACTGGCGAGGGCCATCCTGGGCACCAGGTGATGGCAGTGAAGGAGTGAGCCCTGAGGGTGCCTGGGCCAAGAACCTTCTAGCACGGGACATGGAAGTTGCCGATGCCAGGGGCTGTTTTCCATCTTGGTTTTGGAAAGATCAGCACTGAGTGGGGTGGCTGTTAGGACACAAGAGCGTCTGGCCCTGCACCAGGGGAGCACCCAGGCCCCAACGAGGCCACCACACACTCTCCCTCTCCACTAGTGTGGGGAGGTGACACCCCGATGTTGTTCTTGTGCCCATTCACACTTCTGTGCACCTGGGAGAGGCCACTCCACAGGGATCGCTGGCTCCTGACCCCCACCCTAGGTCAGGGCCCAGCTGGGTCGACGCCAATTCCTACCTGTTGAGCTCGTCCACTCGGGAGAGGCGAGCATCTGAGTATTTCATCAGGACTTCTAGAAAGGTCTTGAGCTGTTAGCCCAGGACCCCCGCAGCCGCACCCTCTTCCTGCTGGTCCTGTTGGCAGTTCAGCCCCCACAGCAGCCCCTCCCCAGGGGTGCACATCGACATTGGAGGGATGATGTGAAGTCTGGAAATTATTTCATTCTAAATCACTGTGATTTCCATTCTAGAGGACTTTTCTTCCTCCGCCTTATTACAGAGAGGAGCTTCCACTATTATTTTTAAAAATTGCGTGTCCAGGGAGGTGAGAACGTTCATGAACTTCACGTCCACACCAGGAAGAAGCCTCTCATCTCTTGTTTTATAAAGAGAATGCCAGGTCCCAGAGGTGTGACACCTGTGGGTGGGCAGGGTGGCTCTCAGGTTCTCTCCTGGTCCAACAGGCCCTTGGGTCTCCGTGGGCATCTCTGAGGCTGCTAGCGAGAACGTGGGCAGCTGGCCAAGGGCAGCGCTGGGGACGGGAAGCTCCAGGGAGACCGTCAGCACAGAGGTGGGCTTTCTCTCCAAGGTGCCCAAGGAGCTCAGGCTGGGTCAGGAGAGACGGTGTTTGGTCTGCCGGGTTTTTAGAACCTGTTCGGCGGGTCCGAGAGTGGACGTTGCAGCCGGTTCCTTGCTGCGTGGCCTCTTTGATGTTCAGCGCCGAGAAAGTGCAGAGCCAGAGGCAACTGGAGTGAGGGTCCCGTCCTCGTGGGAGCCACCTGGTGGCCTTTAAAGACAGAGGGGTCTGTGAGGCGGGGAAATGCCCGATGTCGCACATGCTCCTCCCTGAGGGCAAAGATGCTTCTTTGGGTCCCTTCCCCAGTGAGGACAGCCTCCAGCTCTGGAAAGCAGCAGTCTTGTCTGATTCCTTCACCCCACGGCTCCTCTACAGAAACTCACGGCAGTGCCCAACCTTCAGGAATGGCGGTGGGGAATCAGCCCGGGGACTGTCCCATCCCGACGTCATGAGCTCCTTCAGCTACTCCCTGAGATGGTGGCCGAGGTCCCCGGGTCAGAGACAAGGGAGCCAGGCTCAGGGTTTGCCTGTGGTGAGCCTTTGGTTAGGGGCAGCCTGGGGCTTGAACCCAGGCCTTCTGGCTCCAAGGTTGCTGAACCTGTGATGGGGGAGGTACTGGGCTCCACAGGCCTGTCCAGAGACGCAGAGCTGACAGGGCGAGTGTGTGCCTGGGTGTGTGTGTGTGTGTGTGTCTGTAGAGAGACAGACAGACAGACAGACAGAGAGGTGGTGGTAGAGGAAGAGGGGGAGAGATTAAGAACTGGCTTATGTGACTGTGGCGCTTGGCAAGCCCCAATCTGATGGAGGCTCAGGGGAGGATTACCGTGTGAAGTTCAAAGGCAGCCTGCCAGCAGAATGCCTCCGCACCCAGAGGAATCAGTCTTTGTTCTCCTCAGGCCTCCAGAGACTGGATGGGGCCACCCACATTTTGGAAGGCAATTGCTTTCCCGAGTTCACCCATTTAAGTATTTAAGTATCTCAGGTTGGGGGTGGCTCAGTGGGAAAGTGCTCCCCTAGCATGCTAGGATCCTGGGTTCCATCCCTGGTCCTGCGAAAAAAGAAAGAAAGAAAGAAAAAATTGATTTCATACAAAATACACCTTCACAGAAACATCCAGAGTCATGCCGGACCAAATATCTAGGCAACATGGCCCAGCCCAGTTGACACATCAGATTAACCACTACATGCACGTTGATTTAAAAATGCTTTTTAAATAATAGTAAATGCAATAGGGGCTCAACACAGACATTAGAAAATTCCATTACCATCCTTATTATCTTAATTCTAGGCATATAAACACCCTAGGAGTACATTTCCACACCCCAATGGTACCAGTTCACAATAATGCTTTGCAGTCTGGTTTTTTTTTTTTCCCCAGGTTAATAATATTCTTCTACATCCTGATGTTTAGTTGGCACGGCGCTCTCTGATGAGACCTTCCCCTCCCGACTTCCAGTCCGTTTGGCTCAGGGGCTGCTGGGGCTTCCTTTTGACCCAAAGGATTGACTTGGGGCCAAAGCTGTGGATAACAGGAACGGGGTTTTCCTCTCTCCAGGTTGATGGTGTTGTACTCCACAGGTCAGGGGCTGCTGGAGGTCATTCTTGTTAATACCTGGACTTGATTTTAAAAATAATACCAGTACAGAGGAAAGCTAGGAGAGAAATGGAGAGAAGTGGATTCCTGATTGGATTGGACCACCTGGATCCAGTCATGCCTGAAGCTACCCTCCTATATAGTAATAAATAATACATAATATATATATAATAAGTCCCCCCTTTTTTGCTTGAGCCAGTAGAGTTAGATTTTGTAACTTTCTCCTAAGAGAGTCCAGATTTCTATCTGATATAACCATCCTTCCATTTAATAAACACCAGTTTATAACTGCTGTTGTTTTGTTTTCTGATGGGTAATAGGTGGCAAATTGCAAGAGGATTTGGAGATTCCACAGATAACTAAGACATATTCCCTGACCTCAAGGCGTCTGGGATTCAGTAATTAGAGGCAAGTGTATTTTAGTTATCCACGAGGATATACATTCCAGCAGCATCTGGGGATCAAGGCAGAATGAGCACTTGACATTGACCTTGATGGAGAGAGAAACCAATTCCAAATTCCTTTCCAGGGTCCTCCAGGTCCTCTATGGCTGGGTCCTGAGCCATGGATTTACAGGCCATTGAAGGGCCTGGGGATCTTATTAAAGACATCTCCGGGTTCCGCAGGTCACCGTGAGAGTGAGTTCCCAGGCGATCGGACGGAGGTGGGGAGGCCACCTGTGAGCGGGAGGGTGGCCCTTGCCCTCTGCTGCTGGCCTCACCCTGTCCCCTCCTAGTCCCACAGCTCACCCTCAGTGTCCCACAGCACCTGCAGCCCTGGCCTCGAGGTCCTGGAACCTGCAGGACTCTGAGTGGACAGTCCTTCCTGGCCTGGCTGAAGGAGGGCGGCTCCTGCAGGGCTCCCCCCATCTCAGCTCCAATGGCAAAACTCAGGGGGGCCACGGACGCCCCTGCTTCCCACGGGACCTCCCAGCGCTCATTAACCTCAAGCCTTCCCACACCCTGGCAGAGGCAGGAAAGGGCGCTCGCAGGACTGACCAGGGAGGCAGAGGTGGCGGGGAGACACCTGGGCTCCAGAGCAGGACATCTTGGTCTCCCTCCAGCACGTGGTCACTCCTCTCCCAGGACAAGGTGCAAAGCCCTGAGGGCAGAGCCCTGCTCATCTGGGCCACTGCTCCGCCTCAGAAGCGTCCAGCTCACGGCAGGTGCTCAGCAACCTTTCCTGGTGTGGACAGAGTGGACCCCTCTGCAGGGGTGGGGGTGCAGGGAGCAGAGAGCAGGATTTTCATTTAATTTCTGCAAAGGAAAGACCATGACAGAAGGAGGGGAACAAAGGGAGGCACTCTGCTCAGCTGGCACCTGATACAGCCGTCCCCTCCTCCCCCTGGAGAACATCCCGGGATCCCAGTGGTGCTGAACCCAAAGGTGCTTATACACCTCTGATTAAGCTTAATTTATAAGTTAGTCACACTACGAGGTTAACCACAGTAACCAGTAATAAAACAGAACAATAGCAACAACATACGGCAATGAAAGTCCTCTGAGTGTGGTCTCTCACTCTTACAGTATCTCACCATACTGTACTCACCCTTTGGTGATGTGGGATGACACAATGTCTGTGTGATGAGATGGAGTGGGGTGACACAGACACTGTAACATGTGTAAGTGACTGTGTGAGGGTCACTGGAGCACATGCACATGTTGCTGGACAGCAATCTGATGAAAGAGGTAGCTACTAGTGACTGACGGGAAGGTAGCATATACAGCGTGGATCCACTAGGAGCAAGGGGGGAGTCCCATCCCGTGTGGAATGCAGCAGGCTGGCTCGAGGTTTCAACAGAACACTCAGAACAGTGGCCAATTCAAAATCCATAAATTGTTTATTTCTGGAATTTTCATTTAATATTTTCAGACCACAGCGGACCACAGGTGACTGAAAGTCCAGATAATGAGACTGTGAACAGGAGGGGATCTCTGTGCGTGTTGGAGCTGAGAGGTGGCACAGAGGGTTGGCAGGTGACGGGAGGTAGGAGCCGAGTGCAGTGTGGAAGGACCCTCCTGGCCAGCAGGGACAGGGTGGGCTGAGAATGGGACACTGGTGAAGTGGAGGTGGCAGTGGAAAGGAAGAGCAGATGTGATGGCAGGTGAGGGCAGTGATGAAGGGGATCGGGGGGGGGGGGCATGATTTGGTGACAGTGGGTGCAGGGGACCAGGGGTGTGGCTCCAAACAGGGAGTTTCTCCCAGCAGAGAGGGGTGGAGAGAGCAGGGAGCAGGTTCAGAGGAACTGGGAGTGGGGGGGGTTCTGGTTCTCTGGTTCCCATTAGGAGGGCTGCTGGGGCCGTGGAAGCCCAAATCTCAGACTCAGGCCTATAGAGCTCGGCAGTGGGCAGCGTGCGGGGGAGGGAAGGCCACCCAGGAGTCCCCAGAGCCCAGCGCCCCCGGGAGCCCCGTCCAGCTGGCTTAGCTGAGCGTCTCTGCGTTCCCAGCTGCAGTTTCTCAGTCAGACAGTGGGTGGTGGCGTCCCTTGGAGAGCCCGGGGGTTGGAGAGCTCGTGCACGTGGGGGACTCGCGGCAGGCTGTGGAGAGGTGGTGTGGCCATGTGCTTTGCCGTCCGGTCCCCTCCAGGCCCAAGCACTTGTCCCTGTTGTTGGGCTCCTTGGTAGCTGAGCGCTGAATCCCGGCAGACCTTTGCCCAGAACACCTTCTCCCCTGGGGGCAGCAAGAACTCTGCTGTGACCACACAGAAGCCCAACTTCCCCTGTCCAATCCTGCATCCTTGGTCCCCTGCAGGGCAGGTCCCCAGTACACTTCCTGCATGCGAATCTCCGGCTCAGAGGCTGCGTCCCTGCCCAGAATAAAATACGCGGGATTGTCAAGGAAGCCGAGTCTATTGAAGCAGAGTCATGGAGCTATTATGTTATTTATTTATTTTTATGTGGTGCTGAGGATGGAACCCAGGGCCTGGAATGTGCTAGGCGAGTGCTCTAAGGCTGAGCTACAACCCCAGCCCAGTTATGGAGCTATTATAAAGCAAACTATGACACAGTAATTTATGACACGGGAATACAGAAATCATTGTGACACATTGATAGAGTTAATGAAAGATGGATCTGTGGGTCTAATAATCTAGAAGCAATGAATAGTAATGATATTTCAAGATATACAGCAGCTGCCATGTGATGGGAAAACACGATTTCTGCCGATGATGAAGTCAGGGGTTTTGCAAATACTGAGGTCAATGAAGAGAAAAGATCTCGTTTTCCCCATCGGAAACCCTGGGCCCTGGATTCTAGGCATGGTCTCCAGGGTAAGGGGTCATGGGACCTCTGAGCTGCTGTAAGACACCTGGTTCTCGATGGGATAAATGAGCTGGTGCTATAAAAGGAACCAAGTGTCCCTCTGAAACCCCCAGTTGGCGCCATCCCCAGTGTGACGCTGCTAGGAGATGGGGCCCTTGTGAGGTGGTAGGTTACAAGGCTGGGGCCTTGCGGGTGGGGTTAGTGCCTTCCTACCGAGAGATCCGAGAGCTCGTTCACTCTCTTTCAAGAGAAGACGAGAGAAGATGGCCGTCCGCAAGGCAGAAAGCAGTTTCACCAGACACAGGATCTGCCAGCGCCCTGATCTTGGACTTCCAGCCTCCAGAACTGTGAGTGAGACATGTTTGTTGTGTAAGCCACCAGCTCGTGGTCTCTGCTCTGGTGGCTGAACTAAGCCAGTTGGGAACCCACACTCCAGGGGCGACTGATTAACATCAGACCAGAGGGGCCACACCTGAAGTCACTGCGGGACGTTCTTCTTCCACGTGCTGATCTGCACCAGGTGTCTGGTGAGCACAGAGAATGGCAGGGGTGTGTGTTTTTGTCAGTGAACTGGTGGCTGATAACCCAGTGGGTGTTAGAAATGGATTCTTGTGGTGCACGCTTTCTCAGCTACTAGGAGGCTGAGGCAGGAGGATGGAAAGTTTGAGGTCAGTCTCAGCAAATAAGAAACTGTGAATGCCTGTAATCCCAGCAGCTCTGGAGGCTGAGGCAGGAGGATCATGAGTTCAAAGCCAGCCTCAGTAAAAGCGAGGTGCTAAGAAACTTACTGAGACCCTGGCTCTAAATAAAATACAAAATAGGGCTGGGGATGTGGCTCAGTGGCCAGGTGTCCGTAACTCAATCCCTGTTACCACCCCCAATCTAAATAAATAAATAAATAATAAAACAAGATAAAAAAATAAAAAGGGCTGTGTCTGTAACTCAATGGTAAAGCACCCCCTGGCTTTAATTCCCAGCACAAAAAATAAATACATAGATAGATAGACAGATAAATAAATAAATAAAACACACCCCAGAAATCATATTCCAGCCGAGGGGCTTGGATGACGGGTGTGAGAATCCAAGGCTTGTCCTCCTCCCGCTGACTGGAGCCAGGGTGTACCCCTTCTGTCTGGGCCAGCCGGGGAGTGGGGGGTTGGAGGAAATCTGAGAGCCTAACATCAACCCCATGCAAAACAAATTCTTTTTCTGTCTAGTGCTCAAGAAATGTGGGAGCAGATCACCTAAAAACTTAGGGAACTGAAACTTTACCAAGTTTGTAATTATAGCTTGGGAACCATTAATTAACTGCATGCTTGTCAATAAATGGAAGTCTGTAGGGTGCAGCAGCTCTGGTCTGAGGTTTGCTCTCAACATAATGATAGTAGGTTGCAGAAAAGTAGCTAGCCCTTGCCCACCTCCGACATTCTGGAAAATATTTTCACCTGGGTGGTGATGGTGGGAACAACCAGGAGATGGTGCCTGACCATATTGGCTTAGGTCAGTTGGTAAGAATGACAGTTAAATTTCCAAAACACTTCTGTCGATCTAAAATCATCTATATTACCACCCATAATTTAGGAAAGATATTCTGTCTCCTTCTCTCCCCTAAATCTATCAATAAATGGGATGGATTCAAATTGAAAAGCTTCTTCTCAGCAACAGAAACATCAATGAGGTGAAGAGAGAGCCTACAGATTGGGAGAAAATCTTTACCACATGCACCTCCAATAAAGCATTAATCTCCAGGATATATAAAGAACTCAAAAAACTTAACACCAAAAAAACACAAATAACCCAATCAATAAATGGGCTAAGGAACTGAACAGACACTTCACAGAAGAAATACAATCAATCAGCAAATATAGGAAAAAGTGTTCAACATCTCTAGCAATTAGAGAAATGCAAATCAAAACTACTCTAAGATTTCATCTCACTCCAGTCAGAATGGCAATCATCAAGAATACAGACAACAATAAATGTTGGTGAGGATGTGGGGGAAAAGGCACACTCATATGTTGCTGGTGGGACTGCAAATTGGTGCAACCACTATGGAAAGCAGTATGGAGGTTCCTCAGAAAACTGGGAATGGAGCCACCATTTGACCCAGCTATCTCACTCCTCAGTTTACACTCAGAGGACTTAAAATCAGCATATTACAGTGATGCAGCCACATCCGTGTTTATAGCTCAATTCACAATAACTAAACTATGGAACCAAACTAGGTCTCCTTCAATGGATGAGTGGATAAAGAAAATATGATATACGGGCTGGGGATGTGGCTCAAGCGGTAGCGCGCTCGCCTGGCATGCGTGCGGCCCGGGTTCGATCCTCAGCACCACATACCAACAAAGATGTTGTGTCCGCCAATAACTAAAAAATAAATATTAAAAATTCTCTCTCTCTCTCCTCTCTCACTCTCTCTTTTTTAAAAAAAAGAAAGAAAATATGATATATATATGATCAATGGAATATTAACTTTAAAGAAGAATGAAATTATGGCATTTGCTGGTAAATGGATGGAGTTGGAGAATACTATTCCAAGTGAAATAAGCCAATCCCCCCAAACCAAAGGCCAAATGTTTTCTCTAATAAGCGGGAGCTAATTCACAATAAGGCGGGGGGCACTAGGGAAGAATAGCGTTGCCTTAGATTAGGCAGAGGGAAGTGATGGGGGGGAGGGGATGTGGGGACAGGAAAGACAGTAGCATGAAGCAGACATTGTTACTGTATGCACATATGTGACTGCATGACCAATGTGATTCTGCCACATGTACACTCAGAAAAATGGGGTGGGGATGTGGCTCGGTGGCCAGGTGTCCTTATGATATATTAAAGTGCATAGATGCATTCTACTGTCATATATAGCTAATGAAAACAAAATATTAAAATTTTTAAAAATGATAATAAAAAAGAAAGATTAATAAAAAAAAGACTCACAGTCATATCCTCTAAAACGTGGGTGGAGATTTGCCAGTTAATTGCCTAATGAACGTTCTCATTAGCCCTCAGGGGATCAAAGGAGGCCAACGATGCTTTACTCCAGTGGCCCCTGAGAGGGTGTCCGCGACTCTGAGCCTTGTCTCTCTGGCTGAAGTGGACAGTGCTTCCTGCTTCGTGGGCGTTCCAGCCTGGACGGCCCACAGGGCCCTGTGAACGGCCCCCAAAGACACGGATCCTGAGGAGGGAGGGGAGTGCTCCTCGTGTCCACGGCTGCATGCTGAGCCCCTCCTGTTTACAGGAGAAGAAGAAAAGTCTCAGGTTTGGAAAAAACGCAGGGTGTACCAGGACGCAGCCCAGTCCCACTAGTCCTTCCCTTCGCCCGGATCCCTTTATGGAAGGTCAAGTGGCAATCCCAAAACCCGGAGGAAGGAACCAAACCCAGGTTCACTGTTGAGCTACAGGAAGGAGGGGAGGGAGCAGGAACCCAGCCCTGAGCGACCTCTCACCTGCCCGGGAAGGTCCCTCCAAGAGGATCCATGGCACTCGCCATCCTGAGCACCCACCTCCTTCCAGTCCACCTGGTGTGGGCAGAGTGAGGGTCTGGGTGTGGGACTGGTGGGAGGGAGGGACGTCAGACCTCCACAAACTAGCACAGACTTCTAATAATTGTAATCATAAGACGCAGAAAGGAAGAAGGTGGGGGTTATAGAAGAATAGGAATGAGGGGGATCCAACCCAGCCTGGGGGACCAGGGACAGCCCCCCAGGGGCTGATGATTGAGCTGAGGCCTGAGGACTGGGTCAAACATCAGACCTGGCCCCCAGCAGGGGAGGCCAGGGGAGGCCAGGGGCGGGCAGGGGCATCCAGGGCCTGCTGCACTCAGCTCATGTGAAGCTCTTAGGTAGGAGGAGGCCAGTCAAGTTGGAGAAACAGCCTGCCGTGTGGCTGGGGTGAGGCTTAGGGCAGACTGACAGGAGAGGCAGAGACTGAGCTGAGGATACAGTGTGAATCTTTGGGGGCTCCCCATTAAGTGGGGGAGGCCGCTGTGTGACTGCGTGAAATAGCCAAATAGAGGCCTGGGAGCAGGAGGGGCCTGTGGGACTTCAGAGGACAGAGTGGCTGATCTGCCTGGAGCCAGCAGGGCAGGCTGCCCAGAGGAGGTGACATTGGATCTGGGTCTTGAAGGTTGCACAGGAGTTTGTTAAGCTGAAAAAAGAGGAAAGGCTTAGGTGAAGCCATGGAGCAGTAAATAGAGAGGGCTGTGTGCTGTGGGAACACGGGGAATTGAGGGAGACGAGGAGGGTGGTAGTGTTCTAATTAGTTTATCCATCCAGCACAGTCTGAGAGCTTACTCTATCCTAGGCACTCGACACAGCCATCAGCAAGACATGGTTTGCTGCCCACACACAGCTCACATTCTACTCAGGCCGGGGAGAGTCGAATATTTTTCAAATATTTTTTTAGTTGTTGACGGACTTTTATTTATTTATTACTATATCTGTGGTGCTGAGAATTGAACCCAGTGCCTCACACATGCTAGGCGAGCACTCTGCCACGGAGCCACAACCTCTGTTCAGCCTTATGTATTTTTTCAAGTACAATATATATATATATTTCCAAATAATAGTTAAGCTCTAAAAAGACCAGTAAAGTTGGAAATAGGGACAGAAGTACAGCCATGTAGGAAGGTTTCCAATGTGATGTCTGAATGTTCAGGAAAGATTTATTGAGAAGTAGAATTTGGAGCAAAGATCTGAAGGAGGTAAGGGAGAGGTATGCAGATATTTGAGGGAAGAGCCTTCAAACAAAGGGAATGGCAAGTGCAAAGGTCCTGAGGTGGGAAAATGTCTAAACTGTTCAAGACAACAAGAAGGCCCATGTGGTTGGTGCAGAGTAAACAGTGTGAATACTAGGAAGTAGGCACAGTGAGGTGGGGGCTTAATTCTGGAGAACCTGTAGGCCAGCGTGAAGACCTTGGATCTTCCTCTGAATTGGAAAGATGTAGAGGATTTTGTGCAGAAGAGAAATGTGATCTGAGAGGTCTTAAAAGGATCATTTTAGCTGCTTTGTTGAGACAAGACAGAAGCAGAAGGGCACAGGGCATCTATCGCAGTAATCCAAGGCAAAGGCGAGGGTTGACGGGATGCATCCTTAAAGACGGTGAGAAGTAGTTGAATATATTTCAAAAACAGAGTCAAGCAGGATACCCCATTTGAATCAAATGTATGATATGTAAGATCATTGTATTGTCTTGAGCAACTAATAAAAAAAAGAATTTTAAGATGTCAAATGAAGACGGCAAGTGGACAGTTGCTGTCTAGATGGGACCATCACACACAGGAGTTCTCTATGTGCTCTTAGTGCTAATCCCCTCTGTCAGGTGCACACACTGTCTCCTCTGGGCTGTAGGGAGTGCGTTCACTTTCTTTAATCATTAGAATCTCTTCATTCTAATGTGATCAAAATTATCAACCTTCTCATTTATGTCTGATGCTTTCTTGTTTAAGAAAAATCTTTTCTGGGCTGGGGCAGTGGCTCCGTGGTAGAGCACCCGCCCAGCATGTGTGAGGCCCTGGGTTGGATTCTCAGCACTAAATGTCCGTCAACAACTAAGAATATGTATATTTTTAAAATTAAAAAAAGAAAAATATCCTCTCATCCTGAAATTAGGAAGTTGTTAGCCTAATTTTTCCCTAAAAGTTTCCAAGGTTTTTTTTTTACATTTAAAGTGTTAATACTAAAATAAATACAAAAGGCGCTTGCGTGGATCAGTGTTGACAGGGTGTCATAAACAAAAGACTCTGGGCCCTCGAAGTGGAGGAAGACACAAAATTGGCGACCAGGGACAGGGGTTGGAATTCTCACTGCTCTCTCCACCAGGTGCCGTGCCTCTCAGCTGGTCTGTCTGTCTGAATGCCATCTTGTCTGTCTTTCTGCCCACGGAGTTGAGCATGTCCCTGGGCCTCTCAACAGTTCAAGAACTACTTGTGGCACATGTGAGAAGGGAAAGGTCCTCGACGGGACACAACTCTGTCCCTGAGGACTCTGCAGTTGGTTTTCCTTTGACCTTCCAAGGTCATGATCTCTAAGTGGGAACTGCGGCCATCTGCGTGAGGTGCTTAATTCAAAAGGAAGTCTCTCTCCCGGGCCTTGACCCAGGTCCACCAAATCGGGTGGAGCCTAGAACCTTTTTTTGTTTTAAGTTTTTAAAATCAGCTTTATTGATGTTTAACGTACACCCCACAAAGTGCACCCTATGGGCTTACACTTCAGCAAGCTTCGACAAATGTATACAACCACAAGCACCACTCCAACCAGGGTATGAAACGTGCCAGGGCCCCCAGGTGCCCACCTGTCCCTGCCGGCCTGAGGGAGCTCTGGCCACCCTTTGCTCCAGCCATTTGTTGGCGGTGTGAATACTAGGAAGTAGGCACAGTGAGGTGGGGGCTTAATTCTGGAGAGCCTGTAGGCCAGTGTGAAGACCTTGGATCTTCCTCTGAACTGGAAAGATGTAGAGGATTTTGTGCAGAAGAGAAATGTGATCTGAGAGGTCTTAAAAGGATCATTTTAGCTGCGTTGTTGAGAATTGATTATGTAGAGACAAGAATTGATGATGTAGAGACAAGTATTCACTCTGCACTTGCTAGGGGTCAACACCCGTGGCAACACGGGGTCGAGTCGGTCACAGCATGTCCTCAGGAGCTCACCGTCTAAGGGGACAGAGGGCACATGGAGGAGGAACCCCCGGGCTCCTGTGGATCAGGGAGGAGGTGCTCTCACCAGGTGGGGCTGGCTGGGAGGGTCGGTGGAGGGCGGAGGAGAGGGAGACGGTGAAGAAGTGGAGGAAGGTCCCCTGGATCCAGCCGTCCGCTCCAGGTGGACCTGAGCAGCCCTGGACGCAGCATCTTGGAGGCAGAGGGCGCTCCTCTCCCTGGGTCTCCCTTCCACACACTGGCATGGTGTGCGCGCCCTGACCCTGCACCCCAGGTGCCCTCGGAGGCTTCTTGGTGCACATCTGAGGGCGCTGCTGCTTCAGGAGTCTGTCCCCTCAACCCCTGTACGGAGTGAGGACTTTAATACCCAATGCTGTGTGGACAGTATTCAGTGAGCGTTTAATAGGGAGTTTCAAGGTAATTTAGATCCCGCCCACCTGTAGAGCCAGCCCTCATTTTCAGGGCTCGGTGTTCACCTGAGATTTGTCATTTTCCCCAGTGAGAGGGCCGATTGTGTTGACTGAGCCTGGATCCTATGCCATGGACGTGCTCTTGCATTTCTTCTCCGTAGAATCCTCCAGAACGCTCAGCAGGCAGACTGACTTTCATTAGATACCAGCAAAGGCTGCTTTGTTTTTGTTTTAAGACACAGGGGAAAAATAATCCAATTCCGATAGAACTAGCAATATTGTCCTGCTACGGGTTTTCATGGCTCAGGACACCAGCCTGTGGTCCCCCGGGAGGGTCAGAGCGTACACTGGGAATCCTGGTTCTTCACTTCCACAAGGCCAGCAGGGTCAACTCCCCGCAGCAGAGCGGAGGCACGTTGTAAGGATCCCCTCCTGTACCACACTTCAGTGCCAGGGCCAGGTGGGAACTAAAAGAGAGAGAAACCGAGACAGTCTTGGGGTCCGAGTCGGAGGAGGGGTGATCCAAGACCCACACCGCGAGCTGAGACGAGGATGTTTGGTTTTTATTTATTTTACTGTTCCTTCAAGTGTGGATTTCCTCTGCATCACAGACACACTCGGCTCCAATCTTCTGACTTTAAACACTGTAAAAACATTGCCATCCCAAGTGTTTTCCGGGTTTGCAATTAGACTAAATTCTTGCGCTTGGCTGGGTGGAAACTTTTCAATGACCCTGAAGCGAGGCCGTGCATGTGCAAACATCTTCAGAACAGTTATATTCTTGCAAATGCCTTCTGTGCTACCCCATCCCGAGGTGTCTGATATTTACATAGCTCAGATGTCTGAGCTGGGGACCACGACACTGATTAAACTTTGAGGAATTTACATTTTTCTATTTGGAGATGTCAGGAAACTCAGGCGATTCTGGTTGTCTCTTTAAAAATCCCCCTGTTACAGACTACTTACTACCTTACCCGGAACTGTCTGGGCATTTATTCTTTCTAGAATATTCCCTAACCCCACCGAGTTTCCCTTCTATCAACAACACGTCTGGTTTACCCTTTCCCATCAAGAGCCCCCTATAATTAATTGTTGTGGTTGACTTCGAGCTCGTCAATCAGGCCAGTTATTTGCTACTCGAGGGGTGAGCTGGTTAGTGGGGTGGGGAGCCCCGATCTGTAGCAATCACCTGTTTCTGCAGCGTTAATATTACCAACACCCTAATTTCAAGCTACCCCTGCTTATAAAAGGACCCAGACAATTCCTGAACTCTTAAAAATCGTCCCCCACCTGTCCCCAGGAGCCGTGTGACCTTTGTCAATTTACTTAGTGTCTTCAGGCTCCCTCCTCCATCTGTGCATGGGGCTCATAATGACAGCCATTTCCCAGGATGTGTGTGAATGTCAAACAGGGTGATGATTTAAAGAATGACACCCCAACAAACAGAACCACACTCGGCCTCCTGTTACGTTGAAACCCACAGGTTGTCAGAAAGATGGGCCACGTCTAGGGTTGTATTCATTTCCATTTAGTGAAAGATGATTCTGTAACTGCTTCCACAGGGTCCTGGGTGAATGGTTGGGCTTTCATGACTTCATCCTCTTAAAAAAAAATACTTTTTGCTTTGCATGAGTTGAAAAGAAATACCCTACGAGAACTTGGAAAACATCCCTTATGATTTTTCTCTTTAATACCCAGAAAAAAAAACTGATTACACCCCATTCCTTCAGGTAGCTCAGAAGGAAGAGAAATGAACTAGGAGGGTGTATGATGCAGCTAATAGGACGGGACAGTGCACCGTCCAAACAGTGTCACCGATCAGCAGTGCTACCTGGAGAGGCCAGGCCTGTCGGCAGAAGAGGAATTGATGGGCAGCTGCTGAAATTCTGGCAGAGGAAGCTGCTGAGATAATGGTGCTGGTGAGCGCTTCTGGAGACTCATGCGATGCTTCCAGAAAAGCAGACTAGGGGTGTAGTAATTGTTCATTTTGATAATAATGTGTCAAGATGTGTCTGGCTGCATATTACCAAATACCTAACAATGGCTGGAGCAATAAGGACGCTTAATTATCTCTCAGTGCCTGGTGGTGGGCAGTTCCAGATCAGTGTGGTGGCTTACTGAAGACTCTCTGTCTTTCCCCTCTGTCCTACTCAGCATGTGGCTCTTTTCCTTAGGCTTGTTGTTTCATGGTTGCAAGATGGCTGCTGCAGCTCCAAGCATCATGTCCTCCTACAACCATATTCAAGGCAAGAAATGGGGAAGGGATGGTGACGGGGAATTCTCTCGTGATTTTTTTTTTTTTTATCAGGAAGCAAAATATTTTCCAGAAGATCCCTAAGTAGACATCTCCTTGTACCTCTTTGGCCAGAATTTGGGTAAATGCAACAGAGGATGGGAAAGTACCTGGCCAAGGGCAGAGGGAGCGCCATGATGAGTTTAGGACAATGGCGACCTATGCCTCTGAATGGGGCGAGGGTGGCACCCATGCGTATCGGTGTCCTCCGACAGCCAGAGCAAGTTACCACAAAGTCACTGGCTTAACACAGCAAGAGCACTTAACTGACCGTCCCAGGAGGTGGACAGCGACCCAGGTCCCGGGGCAGGGTCCACACGAGGCTGAAGGGACGGTCAGCTCCTGGCCCTTTCCCGTGGCTCGGGCAGCCCGTCTGCCTTGGCAAGTGGCTCCCTTTTTCCATCTGCAAGGCCATCAAGGGAGGGCAGGTCACACGGCTTCACGCTGACCTCATTTCCGTTGTCACATCCCTTCCTCTGCCTCTTCTGACTCCTTTTCCCACTTTTGGGACTCGGGTGACTGCATCGGGTCCACCAGGATGATCTCCCTGTTTTGAGGAAAGCCGACGAGCAGCCTTGACTCCATCTGGGACTTCAATTCCCACGGCCACCTACTAGAACAGATTCACACAAACGTGACTGTCCCATAGCCCCAGGAATCAGCGTGTGGCACCTCTGAGGGTCCATCATCCTATGTCATGTCATATTTGGGGGGGGTACCAGGGATTGAACTTAGAGGCACTTGACCACTGAGCCACATCCCCAGCCCTTTTTTGTATCATTTAGAGACAGGGTCTCACTGGGTTGCTTAGGGCCTGGCTAAATTGCTGAGGCTGGCTTTGAACTTGCGATCCTCCTGCCTCTGCCTCCCAAGCTGCTGGGATCATGGGCGTGTGCCTCTGCACCCAGCTCCCTGTCACAGATGTTTAAGATGGAATCATCTATGGTGTGGGCCACAGGAGCACTCAGTACGCGTTGGCTATCACTTCCCCTCCCCTGGGCGTGGCGTATCAGAGGTGTTGGTGGAAGCTATTTCTCCCATTGAGAAGTGGACTCTAAGTCGCTTTTCTTGGCTCTGGGCTATGAGATCGCTTGGCCATAGATAGAGAAGTGACTCGGTGTCAGTTTGGGGCCCAGGCCTGAGAACCTGGCAGGCTCTGCCTCCTCTCTGTGTGGCTGCTGCTCTGGAACCCAGCTGTCCTACAGAGAGGCCGACCTGGCGAGGGAGCCGAGCAGCACTGATGGACGGTGAGAGGTGGCCCCCGGCCCCGGGAGAGCCAACCTGGAGGGTGCCGAGAGGAGCAGAGCCCAGCCAGGGGGCCCAGCGAGCCCTCATCAAATCGCAGATCCATGAGCAAGAGAAGCCATGATCATTGCCTCAGTTTGGGGCGTTTGTTAAGATAGCAACAGTCAGCCAGAGCTCCAAAGTCACTCCAGGAATGACGAAAGTAAGGATGCCATTAGGACACCTGGTGAGGTGACATGTGCCTGTAATTCCAGCTCCTGGGGAAGCTGAGGCAGGAGGATCACAAGTTCAAGGGCAGCAACTTAGAGAGACCCTGTTTCCAATTAAAAAACAGAAAAGGCTGAGGATGTAGCTCAGTGGTAGAGTACCCCAGGGTTCAATCCCCAGGTCAAAAACCACAACACAAACACCTCTCGAGGGACAGAGGACGCTCCACTGGGAGCCTGGAACCTGTCACTCGGGGATCAGGCTAGAGCCTACGAAGCAGCTTCACAGGCCGAGCAGTGGGTCAAAGCACGAAGGTCTACGTGTCACCCAAGCTGCGTCTGCATGGTGTTGCAACAACCAGTTGGAAAGTAAAATAGTCCAGACGGAACGGCCGCTTCACGTTGGACGGCCGGGTTGCCTGCAGGTATTGACTGTAAACTGCACAGAAAGGAAGATTCCAGACAGAGCCGCAGCAGCTTGGGTCGCCAGCCCGGCCCAGCCCGGCCCAGCCAGGCAGCTGCATTTGGGTTTCCAGAGAGAGGATGATTTCCCACCCAATTCTGGAGTCACATGAAGTGACATTCTCATTCAGGTGCCACCCAGGTCAATGACATCCCTAACAAGGGGGATGTCTGCAGAGAGGAGAACACAGAATCCCCCTCGGAGGAGAAAGGCATTAAGAATGCAGCAAGAAGAGCCTGGTCTGTAAGGCTCACACGCACCTGCGTACCTGCCGTCGCCTTAGATACGCCTCGCCGTGGCAGAGCTGGGCTTCCGTCTGGATTCTGCTCACGTCGGGGGCTGGAAGCTGCAGAATTAAACAGCGGCAGCCACCCAGGGAGGCTGGGGACCGTAGCAGGTTGGCTGGGGAGACGCCCGAGAGCCTCGGGTCCTAAAGGGGCTCAGAGCAGGCCACTGGCCTTTGTGGCTCCTTCCCACCAGAGCCCGGGGCTTGGTGGGCCCAGGAGGCAGCTCCCAGGGTCCTCGTCACACCTTTCTCACTGTTGGAGAGGTGGCCGTGGCCGAGATCTGACCAGGCGGCTCGCTGTCTCTGTGGGCCTGGCCTTGCTCTGCATGGGGCCCACCCACCTGCCCAGGCCTGCGGGAGACTGCGGTCTTGGGGTGTAGACCCCTGGCCCCCCATTCATGCCCACCCAGGACCTCCAGGGGTGACTTTATTTGGAAACACCATCTTTGTAGAGATTATTAGTTAAGATGTGGTCAATCTGGATCCAGACGGGCCTCAAGTTCAATGACCAGGTCCTTCCAGGAAAAGGAGTGACACAGAGACAGACAGACAGACAGACAGGGAGGCCAGGTGGAGACAGAAGCAGATGCGGGGGTTGGGATGGCACCGACAAGCTGAGCAAAGGCAAGGTGGCCAGGAGCCACCAGCAGCTGCCGGGAGGCAGGGGACAGTTCTCCCTGGGAGGAGCCATCTCTGCCCACCACCCTGGCCGTGGCCGTCGGTCGGCCTCCAGGACAGTGAGAGGAACACGTCTGTTGTTTCAAGTCACCTACTTTGTGGTCATGTTTTTGGAGCTCCAGGCCCTGATAGAATCGTCGAGGACAATGGTGACGTGGGCAGCTACCGAGTGAAAGACCAAGGGAAGGACAGATGCAGGGATGACCTTGCCCTCGACCAACTCCCTGGGGACTCGCTCCCTTCTGCAGGGGCCAGGAGGGAGATGGAAAGCAGCTCATTCACGGGAGAAACCATTTCTCCCGACACCCCATATAAACCCCCACCGTGGAGCAGAGCCGTGGTTAAAGCTTGAATCTGACCAAGCTCAGCCCTGTGTCGCCCACCTTCGTTCTGTGCTTCTCCAAAACTGTGAACACGTTACTCAGGTCTGTCCACCAAATGTGACCACAGCAGGGGGTCTCTCGTGGCATGGGCGTCAGCATATGCACTACTGGTTTTGAGAAGAGTGACCACAGCTATTCAAGGTGCCAAGCCCCAGGGGTACTTGGGTGGTCCGAGCGATGACTGGTCTCTCCAGGTAGCAGGCGACTCAGTCTGTGCTCCGGCAACAGCACCCTGGGGTCTCCTTCTGTATTTCCCCACCGGCATCTGGCATTATCCCACTTTTTAATGTATCCCAATCAAATAAGAATAAGGTAAAAGCTTGTGTTTTTAAAACTGACATTTAGGGCTGGGGTCATAGCTCTGTAGTAGAGTGCTTGAGCGCCTAACATGTGTGAGGCACTAGGTTCGAGTCTCAGCACTACAGATAAATAAATAAATAAAATAAAGGTCCATCAACAACTAAAAAAAATTTTTTAAATAACAAAATAAAATAAAACTGGTGTTTTTCTGATGACTTATGGTTTTGAACCTTTCTTCCTACACCTGTATTTTTTTAAACATTTATCTTTCAGTTGTAGGTGGACACAGTACATTTATTTTATTTTTATGTGGTGCTGAGGATCGCACCCAGTGCCCCACGCATGCTAGATGAGCGCTCTTCCTCTGAGCCACCACCCCAGCCCCTACACCTGTATTTTTGAGCTACCACTTTCATAAACCGCCTGTTCATATTTCTCACCATTTTCCTGCTGGGTGCTTTCCTCTTGGTGGTTTATAAGGGATTCTATGTAGGATGAGAGTCAGCCCCTTGCAGTCTGAGACATTGAAAATGCGTCCCCTTTACCTTCAGCTCTGTCCACAGTGGCCTTTGTGGATCAAAGATGCTTAAGGTGATGCACCTCTGGTCTGTAGAGTTCTGAAGACATCTGGGGACTCCCATCTCCTGGTGATCCAACCAAACCTTAGGGGCTTTGCAGACGTAAGTAGGGCTCTGGACCTTGAAATGGGAGATTCTCATGGATTTTCTGGGTGGGCCCAATTTCATCACTGGAGTCTTTAAAAGCAGACAGATTTCTGCGGCTAGCACCAGAGAAATGAAGGAGGAAACAGGAGAGAAAAGGACCCAGAGACTGCAATCATGAGGAGGCCTGGACTAGATCTTTCTTGCCTAAAAGACCGAGGAAAGGCCAGGCTCAGTGGTGCGTGCCTGTAATCCCAGCGGCTTGAGGGGGCTGAGGCAGGAGGATCATGAGTTCAAAGCCAGTCTCAGCAATTTAGTGAAACACCTAGCAACTCAGCAAGACCCTGTCTCTAACAGAATCTAACTAAAGGACTGGAGATACGGCTCAGTGGTCAGGCATCCCTGGGTTCAATCCTCGGTACAAAAAAAAAAAAAAAAAGAGAGAGAGAGAGAGACTGAGAAAGGAGTCCATAGACTAAGGGTTGGGTACAGCCTTGAAAGCAGCGAGGACCCCTAGGCAGGCAGCCAGCCAGGAAATGGGGACCTCCCTCCCTCCACTATACCTTGGACTGATTTTGGCCACAACTTGAGCCTAAAGCAGATTCTCCCCCAAATCCTCCAGAGAAGAGCCCAGGCCAACTAACCCCCAATCTGACCTAGTGAGATGGAAGCAGAGACCCCCCTGCTGCACCCAGGAGACTCGTGACCTAGGACCCCAGGCAGTGGGCGTGCGCTGATGAACCCAGGGATGTCACCACAGCAGAAGGAGACGGTCAGGAATCCCTCTGTCAGCCTCTGCCCGTGGCTGACGCTTCAGGATGTTTTTAAATTTCTCCTTTCACTCCGTGCTGCCTGCGTTTTCTGCTGGTAGGTGGGGAGAGGACGTCACCCCCAAGAGGGTGAAATGGAGTCTTGGCAAGTGAAAAAACTTATCTTTTTTTATGTATTCAGTTCAGATCCACATACAGTACACAGAAAGAAAATCAGCACAGCTGATATTACAGTCTATGATCACAATTGTATACAACTGGCTACAACCATTACTATCACCTCCTAAGATTTTTAGGACGTTGTTTCTAATTGGGACCTCTCTCCTGGGCTGGTTACAATTAGGAAAAAAAAAATATCCTAAAAATCTTAGGAGGTGATACGAATAATTTTTTAAAAAGTCACAAAACACTGGCCCAGATCGCAATGATATTCTTCTGTATTTTCTTTGATTAATTTTACAGTTTGTCTTTCATATGGAAGTTTTAGATCTATATAGAATTTTAGTTTACTAAGTTCCTCTAAAAAATCCATATAAAATTTTTTTTAAAATTGAGATTGCATTGGATTTATAGGCTAACTTGAGAAGCATTGACAACTTTATAATATTGATATAAATATTAATATAATCATCCCATCAAAAACAGAGAAAGTCTCATCACTCGTTGGAATCATCTTCTGCTGTCTTTATTGGAGTTTTAAAATTCCCTCCACAGAGGGGTTTATATATTCTTTTGTTATTTTCAAGTATCTGTGACTATTGTGAACAGTATTTTTTTTCTCCCTGTATTTATTCAAACCTAGGATGCCATCAATGTAAGAAATGCGTCCTAATTTTAGAGACATTAAAATTTGCAAACAGGGCTGGGGATGTGGCTCATGAAATAAGGTGCTTGCCTGGCATGTGCAGGGCACTTGGTTTCGATCCTCAGAACCACATAAAAATGAAATAAAGAAATAAAGATGTTGTGTCCACCGAAAACTGAAAAATAAATATTAAAAAATTTGCAAACAATATGTGTCTTACAGTTATTTTTTTTCCCTGTGGATCTATTGATGGTTAAGAGAAACACTATTGATCTGTATGGGCTCAGAGAGAATTTTCAATATTTATTTTCTAGTTCTCGGCGGACACAACATTCCCGTTGGTATGTGGTGCTGA
The DNA here is from genome assembly GCF_045843805.1 of Urocitellus parryii. Classification (NCBI taxonomy): domain Eukaryota; kingdom Metazoa; phylum Chordata; class Mammalia; order Rodentia; family Sciuridae; genus Urocitellus; species Urocitellus parryii. The sequence continues at coordinate 17,175,874 of NC_135535.1, read as the reverse complement.
GGATCGAACCCCGGCCGCACGCATGCCAGGCGAGCGCGCTACCGCCTGAGCCACATCCCCAGCCCCTGGGCTAATCTTGTATCTGGTTTGTTGGCTCTTGGTTCTCATAGGTAAATGATGGCAGGTTAATTTCTTCCCTCCCAATTTTTGCTTCCTCCTTGGCTAATCATTATGATCATTAGTGGTGAGAGTCAACTTGAACTTTCTTTGTGGGCCAGTTATTTTTTTTTTTAAGTCAATGTGGTTGGGTTTTTCTGAAATTTCATAGAACCCTTATATATAAGCATAGCAACTTCTTCAAAGATTCCAAGTGTGGAACTATAGCCAGTTCTTGAAGGAATTCAAATTTTCAGTCATCTATCTTGTCTATACCACTTGGTCCAAATGGAGTCGACTGAACACCACTTTGGTTTGTGGAAAGGCAGGTTCTCCTAGAAGAGGGATGTGAACAGGAAGAGAATAATTGGTGGGTTTAGGACAGTAATAATAATAATTAAGATAATTGCAAATTCAATGAGGCTCCATCTATCTTTATGACTTTAAGTTCCAAAGTCATTCTTTATCACATTTGGCTCATAATAGTTTTATGAAGTTGGAGAGGAGAAGGATCATTATCTTCATTTTCCACACAAGGAAAGGATTTTCTACTTGGGCGTGTGGGTGGCTTCGCGGGGGCTGACTCTCAAGGCTGGGGGAGCAGGGCAGGCGGGAGGTGGGCCCCCGGAACCCACAGAACTGGGAGGGATGTTCCTTTAAGACCGTCTGCCAACCACGGCTCAGATCAAGGACTAAGGTGGAGGAGGGTGGGCATGCAGGGAGAACAGGCGCCCACAGGAGAGAGGTCCAGGGGGTGTTTAGAACCCACCTGGGGCCCGTGTGTCAACAAGTGTTCTATAGAACCCGCTTCAACAGGACATGTGTAACTGGAGAAAAGCCCATGTCATATTTTAAACATTCGGGGCTGGGCCTGGTGAGCATTGCAGTAAAGGACTGTGACAGAGCAGCCTTGGTTGCAGTTTTGCTAAGGGTCCTTTAGCCCTGGAATCAGCCAGGGCTGCCCTGGAGAGGAGAACCAGCAGGTGATCAAGAGACTCATTGTGAGGACTTGGCTGGGCCTCGCGGTGGGGCCTGCCAGGCAGCCTGAAGTCCACACAGGAGGCCCGGGGAGAGGCAGGTGGGAGCCAGGGCAGCTGCAGAAGCTGGTTCCCCCCGGGGGAGGCCACGGTTCTTCTCTCAGCCTTTGGATCCGGCCCATCCAAATTGTCTGCCATAATCTTGCTTCGTCCAAGTAAACTGATTAAGAAACGTTAATCCCCGGGACAAACACCTTCATGACATAACTAGATTGGTGCTAGCATGAATTACTGGGGACCGGCATGTAGCTAGGTTGACAGAGAGCTCAACGTCACGGCCCCTGTGGCAGTGTGCTGAGGGCTGCGCTCACCCAAGTGTTCCCCTGACGCGGGGTAGTGGCCGTAGATAACTCGTGTTCTCACCGACTGGAGGGAAGGATGTCAGTTGATGACTCAGGCTTCTCCACCCAACCTCCCCTCACTGCTGTGGTAGCAAGTTAACTAGTCTAACATAAAGCCAGATAAATGGGTTAGACTAAGAAAGTCGCGTCTTCCCACTGTGACTCAGCTGCCTCCAGCTGCCTTCGCCATCGTGATAAAATCGTGCAGAATGGAAACTGCGGATAGGTTAGAAGACAAGCACACTGCGAGGCTTTCTCTTTGTGCAGTTTTCTAGTTCAGCTATTTATGCCCTCTGTTTTATCAACGTTTCTGTTGTGTTCTCTCTTTGAGGATCACGTGGTGAATTTTGAAGATGAGTGTGTAGTGGAAGGTTCTGGATCTAGACCTCTGGGCCATACCGACAGGTTCATGATGAAGAATCAGACAGAAACCAGAAGTGAAGGATGAGCTCAATGCGTAGGCCCCACCCACATTGATGTGTTAGAGCCCTGCCCCCCCATGCCATGGTGTTTGGAGGTGCAATCTTGGGGGGTGGTGATGAGGCTGAGGATCCTCAGAATGGGGTTCGTGTCCTCATGAGAAGAGACAGGAGGGAGGTGATCTCTGACCCTGTCTCTGGCTCTCTTACGTGAAGATACAGCAAGAAGGTGGCCATCTACAAACCAGGAGAAAGACCCTCCCCAGGAACCCACCAAGCTGGCCCCCAATTTTGGATTTCCAGCCTCCAGGACTGTGAGAAGTAAGTGCTGTTTAAGTCATCGGGTCTATGGCACTTTGTCACAGCGGCCTGAACCAAGGTCGCAAGCTGCAGGGCACAGACACTGTTCCTTGTAATGAAGCCCCTCGTCCCTGAGCTCCACCCGGCTGGTGACCCACACGGCCCTGCCCGGCTGCAGGTCTCCATGGCAAACGCCTCGCAGGTGCCCAGCCACTGAGAGACACGGAAGGACAGGCCACGGCCACTTGATAAGGAACGTTGTTGGGTGGTGGTTGTTATTGTGGTTTGTTTGTTTGTTTAATGGCTATTGGAAGCTCAAAGGGTATTAAGCATTTGTTAAAATATCACAGGAAGAGCCAGACTTTGTGGGGCACACTGAAATCCCAGCGCTGTGGGAGGTTGCGATGGGGGGATTGCAAGATGGAGGTCAGCCTGGGCAACTTCGCAAGACCCCGTCTCAAAACAAAAAAAGAAAATAAAGAGTCACAGGAAGCAAGTTACCTAGTAGCAGAACTTGTCACCAGAAAAGGAAAGGTCACCACCCAGTGGGTGAGAATCTAATAATGCCAGTCAGATTGCGCTGAATAAAACGGGGAAGATTTGGTGTGAGCAATGGAAAAGGTTTCACTCCCAGAGAATACAATTCGGTGATCTGTCCCCTGAGGCCGAAGACACTTGTGCAATCAGCTGAAATCTACAGCTTCTCTTTGGGTTGGTGTGTCACAGATTTTGCCAATACATGTCATCATGGAGCATTTGTAAGATTTGTAAATAATTAAGTTAATAATATATATATATATATATATATATATATATATATATATATATATATATATATAATTTTCCTGCTGCAAAGAGCAGCCACAAACAAAGTCAATACCTATTTCTACATACTATTTTATTTTCCATTATAGCTTTATTGAGGTAGGATGGGTGTGCAATATGTGCCTCATTTGATGAGTTTTGATATATCTGTACATTTGTGAAACCATCACCATAATCAAGATAATGAATCCACCCATCACCTCCAAAAGGTATCTCATGCCCTTGAGGATCCACGGCTCTCCTCTTCCCACCCTGTACCAGGCAGTCATTGATCTGCCTCCTGCTGCTGTATTTGAGTTTGCGTTTTCTAGAATTTTATACAATGGAGTCGTACGGAATGTGTTCATTTGTTGGGGTAAAAAGGCGACCTTCTATTCTGGTGGAATGCTGCCCTTGAGACCCAGTTGCTATGTAAAGAAGCCCAAGCCAGCTGTGTGGAGAGACCTGGCGAAGAGAGAGCCCAGCCGCCCAGCCCTCTCCACAGCTGGGACAGACACTGAGTGAAGCCATTTTGAACCTTCCAATCCCAGCTGCTCGTTTACTGAAGCCCCAGGAGAGACTCCAAGAAAGACCGGCAGAAGTGAGCCAGCTGGTCGACCTGCACAACAGCAAGATGACATACAGTGGTTTAACCCTAAGTTTTGGGCTGGAGGAATAGATAATCCAGCAATCTAGTACCAACGCCCTCCCGAAGCTCCCAGATACTGGAAAGAACCTGGTGGCAGAGTGTGCATCTGCTCTCTTCTGGTCTTTGGTGGTGGTGTCCCCATTACTGAAGAGGAGAAACTTCTCCGGTCCCACCACTTGTCCCCAACCTCCTCTGTGTCCAGAGCACGTGCCTGTGAGGGGCAGTCTGGGCAAGGACTCGCAGGGGCCCCGCGCCCACAGGGGCAGCTTCCCTCCATCCTCCGCCCCTTCCTGACTCCTCCTGAGAGGTCGCTGGCTCTCAGATTGGGGTGAATAAAGTCCCTGGGGACATGTTCAAATGCAGGGTCCTGCCACACTGCCACAGACTGCTCCAGGGGTCCAAGGTGAGGGGATTGCAGAGCTTGGCACAGCAGATGATCCATCGTCACGCACGGCAATGATGGGACGAGGCTTGAGAAGCTGCCCAGGTGCATGAGCCTGTCCAGGTGGACGGGTGCATTGGCTGGAGCTGAGTCGTTGCCCGTGAGTGTGAGCGGCAGGACGCGGGTGTGCCAAGGTGGGACCGTGAGCCGCAGAACTGTGGACGGGGTGGGTGCTGGGCCTGGGGCAGGGCACTGGGTTGGATGGCACTGGAGCAAGACCCAAGCAGGGAAGGTGCCCCGTGAGGAGGAGGGGGGTAGAGTGGCACCGCCAGCCAGGGCTTGGGTGTGGGACACAGCGGGCATCGTGGCGGCCTGCTCCTGGCTCTGTGGCCCGCCGCTCGGAGCAGCTGCTCTGCTTCCCCCAGAACACATGTGCCTGTGCTCAGGCGGAGTCCAGAAGCCTCGCTTTATAAAAAGGTGTCGTGTGTGGGTAACGGGAAAAAGGACAACCCGCAGCCATATGGACGGGGGAGAGCGCTGGGCTGCGCGGGCGCTTGGCAGGCGGCTTGGCTCACCCTTGGCCATGCTGGGGGGCGGCCTTGGCCTTGGCCCCTCTTAAAGGGGACTCCTGGCACTCCACCTGGGTCCTGGTCAGGGGGCGTCTTTCAAGATTCCCCACTGTCCTCTGGAAAATGAGTGACGTGGTGATGATCAGATGTGTGGACGGAGCAGGGTCCTCTGTTCCAACACCACGCTGAGAGATTTGGGGGCATTAGCTGTTTAATTTCAACTTGGATGATCCCAGGATTTTTCCAGAATACTGATGCTGAAACGAATGTTTAGCATAGCACAGATAACGCCACTCAAAACCAATCCTTTAAATCAAAATATACCATAGCAAAATGCACAAGGCACAGGTCGCCGTGGAGTTCCCACAAGCGAACACAGGTGTGCGACCGGCTCCCCGGGGCAAACGGAGCTTTCCCAGGCCCCAGGAAGCCCCTTCTCCTTCCCTAAGCTGACTGCTGTCTGGACCTCTTCTGCCACAGCTTATTCCGGGACGTGCATGAACTGAGGGCACGCTGCAGATTCATGCTGGCCTCATCGCCTTGCCATTATGCTTGGGAGACGGATCCGTGGTTGTAGGTGACAGTGTCTCCTCCCTGTTCTGGGCTGTCTGCTATTCCACTGTGATGATGCCATATTTCATCGATCCACTCTGCTATTGGTAGAGGCATTCCCCCCCAGGTTTAGTCATTTTTTTTTCCCCGGTTTGGGTGACTCCACTTCCGATATCTGGGTTCAGGGACTGTTACCTCATGTCCCTGTTCAACTCAACATCTGATACGCTGGAGCCTGGTCCTGGGCACACTGCTTGGACTCTGGGAAGCGACTTAGCCTCTCCAGGGCTCATCATCCCCAGAAGTAATAATGCCTACCTCCCCGTTTCCTACTCGATGAGCAAGTATTTCCTGAGCACCTACTGTGTGCCAGACGTTTTCCAGAGGGGTCAGCAGTGACCAGCACAGGGATCCCAGCCCCACTTGTTGTCTTCTTGTCTGGTCCCCTCCCTTCCTTTCTCTCCACCCCAACCCCTCCTCCTCGTCCTCCTCACCTCACCCACATTTTTGCTTAGCTGTGCCTGCTTGTCCTTCTAATCTCAAGGGAACCTTCCATGGCCCCCGTGGAGAGGGGCTTGGTTCATGGACGCGCTGGGAGCCCTGTCTGCATGCCTGTCTCCCTCCCTGTGAGCAGCTTGGAGCAAGGGCCCCGTTTCCTGCCCTTCCCATCCTCAGCACCTGTCTGTCTCTGGGCTCAGCTCGTGGTAGAAATTCTCAGCAAACAGTTGAAGAGAGCTTGGGTAGTGCACGTGACCAAATAAGCTGGTGTGACAGCCACTCAGGCCACGTCTGCAGAGGTCAGTCCTGCCTTGAAGCCCGTCCTTGTCCCACCTGGTTTGCCAGGGGCTCGGCCACATGATGGAGGTTTTGAGAAAGAAAGAGCCCGGAGCCGCCTGGCCCTCCCTCCCCGCGCCTCAGCGTGCTTTCCTCCTTGCAGACCTGGGGACTGAACCAGGGCTGGTGGCTGAGCCACATCCTGGGCCTTTTTCACTTTATTTTTGAGACGGTCTTTAAGTTGCCCAGGCTGGTTTCAAATCTCCGATCCTCCTGCCTCAGCCTCCCCATGAGCTGGGATTACAGGCGTGTACCATCAAGCCCGGCTCCAAGACTGTTTTCTCATCAGTGAAACAGGAACAGCAATAACTGCCTCCCCAGGGGTATTTAGAGGGCTTTGGGAAAAAAGAAAAAAAGAAAAAACCTGTGAAGTGCACAGCCTCTAATGACAACGCCACATCACATGCTTACTCTGAGTCCAGTTTTAAAGGGACTTTCCTATTTTAACTAAATGAATCCTCACAACACCCCAGGAGGGAGGGGCTGTCCCTATCATCAACGTACAGATGGGGAAACCGAGGCCCCTTGGGTTTAAGGAACCTGCCTGAGGCCCCCCTGGCACAGCCGTCAGGGGCAGAACTAGAGAGGGGTCTGCTCTTGACCACTACCTGCAACCTGCCCCAGGGGGACCACAGCCACCCTGGAGGTCGGGACGGGAGACTTCCCCAAGCGCCTTCGCAGGGGCTGCCAAGCCCCGGCTCATCTTCCTCCCCAGCCGCTCCTTGAGGGCTACTTCCTGCTTCCCGTAGAAAGTCAAAGCCAAATTCAGCTTCCTTTGAAGTCCAGAGTCTATTCTCTGTCTCTCCCGATGGGGCCTCAGGGAAAATGAATGATTTCCTTATCTCAGCAGCAAAGGAACAACTGTCCAAAGACAGCAGCCGCTCGTCCCCGCGCCGAGCTCAGAGAATATTGATGATAAATTGAATTGATAAATTCAAGTTCACATTTGCGGATGATAAAATGAATGGATAAGTTCATCCATTCATTGAACAAATATTAGCGGCCCATCTCCTGTGTGCCCATGAACTCTAAATCAGACGCTCCAGACCCTTGCCCTGGGGAGGCGGGAGACGCACAGGGAACAATGTGAGACATGGTCAGGGTGACAACTGCTTTGAAGGAGAGAAAATAGGGGCATGTGATTGACAGTGGCTGGTAGGGGGGACACTGCCGTAGAAAGGGTGATCAGCGAGGCCCCCCCGGGAGGCCCCGGCACTAGCAGAGGCTGAAAAAATAGTCTTGCTCATCATGGAGGATACGCCCCAGGGGAGCAACTGGCCAGCGCAGGGTGTTCACAGAACGTTAGAAAAGGCCAGTCCTGTGGCCCCGTGTTGAGCAAGGTCACCAGTGAGAGGTCACAGAGGAGGCAGGGGCAACACCAGGGCTTTACAAGCAGAAATTGCTATTCACACCCCCCTGTATCTGGTCTGTCCTTCCATAGTGATAAAGTACCCAACTTTTACACAGCTGCCTGGGATAAAGACCTCATTTCCCAGCCTCTCTTATGCTTCCGTGGCACAGTCAGGAGACGAAGTTCTGCCCATGAGGCTTTAGCCCAATTTCCTTCCTAGAAGGAGAGCTAGCGTATGCTCTTCAGCTCTCCTCATCCATGTGGCCTTTCTTCCTATGGCTTTGGCCATGGATGTAATGACTGGTGCTTCAGCTGCCATATTGTGTCACGAAGAGGTAGACAGCACCCTGGGGTGGTGGACCAGTGACCGAGAAGACACCTGTGTCTCCGAGGACTTCATGGAGTGGGACCTTAGCTAGTCTGGACCACCTCCCTCCCTCCTTACAGGAGGAATCAGTAGCATACATTTCTGATTTAAGTCATGGTTATTTGGGGTCTTTGTTACCTGAATTGAACAAGACCGCCTGGCTATTGGTCTCCACGGTGGACACTCTGGGTGACTCTGTTTTTGACTTGAGCAACTGTCTGGGTGTTGCCATTTAGGGAACTGTTAAAGATTAGGGGAAAACTAAAGCTTTGGGGACAAATCCAGAGTTCTCTTTGGTGACATCCAGGCAGCGAGGCCTGGGGCACACCTAGCAGGGGCCCGAGGAGCAGGCAGCTGAGTTGGAGTTTGGGCCTCAGGGACTGGGCCTTGACCCCCCTGGACACAAATGGACGAACGTGAACCTCCTTCACCATGGCCAGGCCGACACTGTGACCGGAGCAGCTGTGTCCCGCAGGAACCCAGGTGCTGTTACAGGAGACGGAAGGGGACAAGCAGACGCCTGCTCAGAGGCCCTCAACCTGGGGCTGGGGCTGGGGGTCCTGGTGGGAATGCTGGGGCGGGTCTGTGCTGGTTGCAGCCCCCGAGAGCCGTCCATTTTCACAGCAGTGGTCAGGGGTGTGGATATTTTAAGCCAGGCCTGGTGGTCACCCCCGTCATCCCAGAGATTTGGGAAACTGAGGCAGGAGGATCACAAGTTCAAGACCGGCCTGAGCAGTTTAGCGAAAATCTGTCTCAAAATGAGAAATTAAAAGGGCCAGGGATGTGGCTCAGGGAGGGAGCACCCTGGGCTCAATCCCTAGTACTGCCCCCCCCAAAAAAAATCATTCCAACTTACACCTGATGGATGAGGATGCGGAGACGTAATGGGTACAGACATGGATATATACATCATATGCACTCGATCATGTGTCACTTGAGGTCAAGGACGTACCTGGGACCTGTGTCCTTAGTGATTTTGTCCTGGGCAAACATCAGCGTGCACTTACACACACCAGGACAGCGCAGCGTCACTAGGCAACACAATCTGTGGGACCACCGCGGTGTGCTGCGTGGAGCACCGTTAGGCAGTGCACGGCTGCACAGGTGTGTGTGTGGGAATCTCTCCACCTGTGCTAGACTGACGTGCTCTAGATGAACAAACTGTGTTAAACAAAAATGTGTGTGTGTGTGTGAGCATATGTGTGTGTGTGCGTGTGTGTGTGTGTGTGGTGTGTGTGGTGTGTGTGTGTGTGGTGTTTGGTGTGTGCGTGTGTGTGGTGTGTGTGTGGTGTGTGGTGTGTGTGTGGTGTGTGTGTGGTGTGTGGTGTGTGTGTGGTGTGTGTGTGGTGTGTGTGTGGTGTGTGTGTGTGTGGTGTGTGGTGTGTGTGTGGTGTGTGTGTGTGGTGTGTGTGTGGTGTGTGTGTGGTGTGTGTGTGTGGTGTGTGTGATGTGTGTGTGTGTGGTGTGTGTGAGCGTGTGGTGGTGTGTGTGTGGTGTGTGGTGTGGTGTGTGTGGTGTGTGTGTGGTGTGTGTGTGTGGTGTGTGTGTGGTGTGTGTGTGTGGTGTGTGGTGTGGTGTGTGTGTGGTGTGTGTGTGGTGTGTGTGTGGTGTGTGGTGTGTGTGGTGTGTGTGTGTGGTGTGTGTGTTTGGTGTGTGTGGTGTGTATGTGGTGTGTGTGTGTGTGGTGTGTGTGTGATGTGTGTGTGTGAGTGTGATGTGTGTGTGAATGTGTGTGTGGTGTGTGTGGTGTGTGTGTGTGGTGTGTGTTTGGTGTGGTGTGTGTGTGTGTGGTGTGTGTGAGCGTGTGGTGGTGTGTGAATGTGGTGTGGTGTGTGTGAGCGTGTGGTGGTGTGTGTGTGTGGTGTGTGGTGTGTGGTGTGTGGTATGTGGTGTGTGGTGTGTGGTGTGTATGTGGTGTGTGTGTGTGTGGTGTGTGTGTGATGTGTGTGTGTGAGTGTGATGTGTGTGTGAATGTGTGTGTGGTGTGGTGTGTGTGTGTGTGTGGTGTGTGTGTGATGTGTGTGTGTGAGTGTGGTGTGTGTGTGTGGTGTGTGGTGTGGTGTGTGTGTGTGTGGTGTGTGTGATGTGTGTGTGTGTGTGTGTGGTGTGTGTGGTGTGTGTGTGGTGTGTGTGTGTGTGGTGTGTGGTGTGGTGTGTGTGTGAGTGTGGTGGTGTGTGTGAGTGTGTGGTGGTGTGGTGTGTGTGTGTGTGGTGTGTGGTGTGTGGTGTGTGTGTGGTGTGTGTGTGTGTGTGGTGTGTGTGTGATGTGTGTGTGTGGTGTGTGTGTGTGTGTGGTGTGTGTGTGTGGTGTGGTGTGTGGTGTGTGTGTGGTGTGTGGTGTGTGTGTGTGGTGTGTGGTGTGGTGTGTGTGTGAGTGTGGTGGTGTGTGTGAGTGTGTGGTGTGTGGTGTGTGTGTGGTGTGGTGTGTGAATGTGTGTGTGGTGTGTGTGTGTGGTGTGTGTGTTTGGTGTGTGTGGTGTGTATGTGGTGTGTGTGTGTGTGGTGTGTGTGGTGTGTGTGTGGTGTGTGTGTGTGTGGTGTGTGGTGTGGTGTGTGTGTGAGTGTGTGGTGTGTGTGTGTGGTGTGTGTGAGGTGTGGTGGTGATGTGTGTGTGTGTGTGTGTGTGAGCGTGTGGTGGTGTGTGAGTGTGTGTGTGGTGTGTGTGAGTGTGTGGTATGTGTGTGTGTGGTGTGTGGTGTGTGTGTGTGTGGTGTGTTGTGTGTGTGTTGTGGTGTGTGTGTGTGTGTGTGGTGTGTGATGTGTGTGTGAGTGTGTGTGTGTGTGGTTGTGTGTGTGTGTGGTGGGGTGTGTCGTTGGGTGTGTGTGATGTGGGTGTGAGTGTGGTGTGTGTGTGTGGTGTTGTAGTTTGGTGTGTGTGTGTGGTGGGTGTGTGTGGTGTGTGTGTGTGTGTGTGTGGTGTGTGTGATGTGTGTGTGTGTGTGTGTGTGGTGTGTGTGGTGTGTGTGTGTGTGTGTGTGTGTGTGGTGTGTGTGTGTGTGTGTGAGTGTGTGGTGTGTGTGTGTGTGTGTGGTGTGTGGTGTGTGTGTGTGTGTGGTGTGTGTGTGATGTGTGTGTGTGGTGTGTGTGTGGTGTGTGTGTGTGGTGTGGTGTGTGGTGTGTGTGTGGTGGTGTGTGTGTGGTGTGTGTGTGTGTGTGTGTGGTGTGTGTGTGAGTGTGGTGGTGTGTGTTTGTGTGGTGTGTGGTGTTGTGTGTGGTGTGGTGTGTGAATGTGTGTGTGGTGTGTGTGTGTGTGTGTGGTGTGTGGTGTGTGGTGTGTGAGTGTGGTGTGTGGTGTGTGTGTGTGTGGTGTGTGTGTGTGTGGTGTGTGTGTGGTGTGTGGTGTTTGTGTGTGTGGTGTGTGAATGTGTGTGTGGTGTGGTGTGTGTGTGTGGTGTGATACAGTAGTTCCCCCCTTATTCCCCTTTGCTTTCTGTGGTTTCAGTGTGAAGACATTAAATGGGAAATTCCAGAAAAACAAAGACAACTCGTAGTTTGAAGAACTCTTGTTGCAGTGTGTTGCTGCAGTTGTTCTGTCTTGATTATTAACAATCTCTGTGGCTCCTAACGTATAAATCGAGCTTTGCCACAGTTGTGTGCGTGCAGGAGAAAGCCTGGTATCTACAGGGTTCAGTATCATCTGTAGTTTGGGGGCCACTGGGGTCTTAGGAGGTGTCCAGGAGGTGCAGGGAGACGGCCGTGCTTGGAGGAGTTGGAGCTGTGCAGTTTCTGGGGAGTCCAGGAGCTGGCCTGACCCGGGGGCTGGCTGTGCACCTGTACATCTTCCTGCTTCTCTGGAAGATACCAGTTGGGTGAAGGAGGGGCCCTGCATAATGGAGGTAGGGAAAGGGCCTGGGGCAGGGGAAGGGCCTGGGGCAGGGAAGGGCCTGGGGCAGGGAAGGGCCTGGGGCAGGGAAGGGACCTGGGGCAGGGAAGGGCCTGGGGCAGGGAAGGGCCTGGGGCAGGGGTCCCCAAGACCATTGTCAGTTTCAGAGATTTGCCAAGAGGGACTCACTGAGTGACTCTGCACTTGGTGGTGTCCCTGGTGATGAGGTAGAGAACGAGGTCAGCAGAGGGAGAAGGCACCCAGGTGAAGTCTGAGGAAAGTGGGGACAGCTTCTGAGCCTCCCCGGGGGCCTCACGGCATGCACGCGGTTCATCTTACCAGGATGAGATGACACATGAGTGCCGTGCACCAGGGAGGGCGACAGCCTGGGGGTCAGTCAGCACCTTGGGTGAGTGGGGGAGAGGAGGGTAAATGGAGATGGGGAGACAGGGACCCTGGGCCCAGCACATCTCAAAATCGCAGTCCTGTGCTCCACGTAGACCGAGATCTGCACGGAGTTGGGTGCGGCCAGCGACTCCTCTCTGTCCTCCCAGTCCTGGGGATGGGCAGAAGCCCCCCAGATCCACGTTCCTTGGGCCAGGCCAGGGCCAGCTCAGCAAGCCACCTCAAACTGGCTTTTCTGCAGGGAATCTCAGATCTGCTTCTGTCTACCTCCTCCCTGGACGGGTGGTGACCGAGTCACAGCAGGTTCTGAGTGCTGCCAAGCCACTTGCCTTCTGAAGCCCCGTGCATCCCGAGCAGGACTGGGAAGCCAGGAGTGGCCATCTAGCCAGACAGACCATCCTTCCGCCCAGGCTACCACCCTGGGATTCTTTATGCCACTCCCCACCCCCAGTTGCCCATGGGATCTTTGGCATGAGTCCCTTCACCAACTGGTGTCCTAGATGCCCCTTGGATACAACCATGCATCTGTGGCTGGGTCTCGGGGCCCTGGGAAGGGGTACTAGAGCCTGCAGAGCTGCTGCCTGTGCTCTCCTCTCCGCTCCTCCTGCAGCCCACGGAGGTGGGGACACATGCCTCCCCGTGTCTTCAAATCCACAACCGCACACCCAGAGTCAGCACCAGGGCAGCTGGTGTTCCCGTGTCAACACATCCTATGATCTGATACACAACGGGACCCAGGGACCCCGGGGAAGTTTGAGAAACATAGGAAACCCTTTCTCTCTTGGCAAACCTTGGCTTTCAGAGCTATTTTGTTGAAGGTAGCGTTCATGGTGGATGGATGACCGTTTTGCTCTAGGTGGGACCTTTCTGCAGACAGAGGTCTCACAGCCGGGGCAGGCGTGAGCGACTGCCCAAGTGGGTGAGATTCAACGCCCTCCACATTTTATTCCAGAAATGATGATTCACATTCGTCGGAGGCTCTACGACGTCGGTGTGCTTGCGTGAGTCACGCTATGTCACAACAACTCAGTGACGAAACAGACTCGAGGAGGGTGAGTGAGTGGGAGAATTGGGGACTTGATTCATGTCTTAGACTTGAGGTCCAGTAAGCTGCTTATGACAGGATGTTTGTTGCTGTGACAGATCTCCACTGGACTCTTGTCACCTACGGGCAGGTGCAGATGCTGGGGAGATTATCTGTGAAGATTATCTGTTTCTATTTTCCCATCCCTCGGGGCAGGCTGAAGAATGGCCCTCCACGGTGTCACATCCTAATCCACGCAGCCTGTGGTGATGTTGCCTTGAATGGCAAAGGGGACTTTGCAGATGTGACTAAGGACATTAAGATGGGGAGTTTATCCTGGATTATCTGGGCGAATCTGATGTAATGATAGGGGTTCTTATAAGAAGGAAGAAGGGAGAGAGACAGGGAATGAGAGAGGTAGAGAAAGGGAGGGAGGGAGGGACTCTGCTATGGCTTTGGACAGGGGACAGGGCTACAAGCACAGCATGCTGATGGCCTCCAGAAGTTAAAAAGTCAAGGAAACAGACCCCTCCCTTGGCCTTCAGAAGGGACGCTTCTGCAGACACTCAGATATTCGCCCACCGAGACTGAGTTTTGGATTTCTGATCTCCAGAACTATATGATGGTACCTTTCTCTTGTTTCAGGCCACCGAGTTTGTGGGGACCTGTTCCAGCAGCAGCAGGAAGGCGAGGCCCTTCTGTAACAGGTCCACCCAGGTCCGCTCATCTTGGCCTCCCAGGGTCATCCTGCCTTAGTCTACTCTGGGTCCTCGTGGTGGGATGGTCTCTCCCCACTTGTCACTCCAGAAGGAACGTGTCAACCAGGACCGGTCGGCGAGGATGCTCGTCCTCAGGTTGGAGCGACAGGGAAAGGACCAGCAGGTGACCCCAGCTGGGCCAATCGGTCTGCAGCTGCGGGCCATCTGGGCTGGACTCCCTGCTGAAGAAGGGAGCTGGGGACAGGTGGCAGCCGCCCAAGAGCCAAGAAAACACAAGGGAAAGCTGAGCACAGGGCTGGAGGAGATGCTGCCCTCAACACACAGCTTGGAACAGAATCCAGGCGTGTCCCAAGTCAGCTTTGCCCCTCGAAGGTCCCCGTTACAGCCTCTGAGACAGGGCCTTTGGATGGGAGGTCGTTGGTGATCTGAAGCCCCATGTTCCTGACGACTGGGTTGATTCCTTGGAAGTTCAACATCATGGAACATCATCCAGTTCTCCTCAAGAGAAGGCACGTTCTTATCCACATGGCACTGACCTCACGGTTAAAGACAGAAGAAGATGTGAGTCCCCAGAAAGTCCCCGCTGAGAGTTACGGCTTCAGTTCCTGTTACTTAGCAGGTCCTCACGAACCAGCATGTTGCTTTACCAGCTTCATCTCGTGTGGCTGTGGGGCCCCTGGGCGAGATGGGACCACCTGTCTGACTCTGTCCCCTGCACGCAGAGGCACACAGCTGCAAGCTCCCCTCTGAGCAGGATCACTTCCCTTTCTGTGGCTTTGGAAATTCACATCCTGCTGTGTTGCAATTAGCCCCTGCTGTTCTCCCTTTGCTGATCAGCATTCTTAATTTCATTTTCGGTGCCCAGGTTAATCATTATCATAAAGAGATTATTTAACATCTTGAATATTAAAAGTCCAACTCCACAGTATAAGATTAATACGCCGAGGTGGTTGCTTGCTGTCTACCAGCACCTGACATCCAACTGCTCTTTCATCTTTGAGAAATCATCACTTTGAGGGCAAGAGGCATGTCCCTACCCGCATGGGGACATATGCAAAGGATTCTGCATTTGAGTTCCTGATATTGATGTCACTGATCTGTCACATCTTCAGGAACCAAGCTCAGTCGATAAGTCAAGAGTCACCCAGAGTCAGAACAAGAGGGGATGTTAATGCTTCCTTCATCCACTTCTTGCATTTCCAGTTGGAAAAGTGAAACTTGAACAGTTAAGTGTGTCTCAATCCAAGTTCTTGGTAAAGGCAGTTACTCCACTAAAGGAGAAGGTGAGTGTTTTAAAGAAAGCTGTCGCTCTGAATAACCAGGTATGTACCTGCTCACCTGGAAACAAGAGCGTCAAGTCTGCTCCAGGAAGACATCGCTATTGCTATCTGCAGTGGGTTGAGTTGTGGCCACCAAAAAATATGTCCATGTCCTAATCCCTGGTACCTGTTAATATGACCTTATATGGAAAAAGAGTCTTTGCAGATGTAAGTAGGTTGGGGATCTTGAGCTGGGCACAGTGGTGCATGCCTACAATCCCAGTGGTTTGGGAGGCTGAGACAGGAGAATTGCAGGTTCTAGGCCAGCCTCAGCAACTTCGTGAGGCAGGCTCTAAGCAACTTAGTGAGACCCTGTCTCAAAATAAAAAAACAAAAAAGGGCTGGGGATGTTCCTCAGTGGTAAAGCACCCTGGGTTAAATCTCCAGTATTTAAAAAAAAAAAAAAAAAAAAAAAAGGTCTTGAGATGAGATTGTCCTGGATATTTCTGGATGGGCTCTAAACCCAATAACTGTCCTTGTAAAAGTCAGAAAAGAAGTTGCAGGTGCTGGGAAAGCCATGTGATGATGGAGGCAGAGACTAGAGCTGCGATCTATGAGCCAGAGACCCCTGGAGCCACCGAGGCTGGAAGAGGCCCAGAGAGACCCCCCTGGAGGGTTTGCAAGGAGCCTGCCCCTCCAGCGCCGTGAGGCCAGACTCCTGGCCTCCAGGACTCCGGAGAGGACACACTTCTACTGTTTCAAGCCACAGGAAAGAAATAGCTAGCACTTGGCACAGACGCCATGGCTCACCTGGAGGAACCTGGGACTGGTTCCCGCGGACTCTTCACAGCTTCTCTAAAGCCAGACACCTCTGCCACCACCCCTACCACACAGGTGTGCATTTGGGGGGCAGAGCCTGGGTTGCAGGCCCTGTGCACCGGAGCTGCAAGAAATTCGGTGGGTGGCACTCAGCAGGTAGGACGCTGCAGGAGCTGGGGAGCCCCCAGCGTCACCATGTCCTCTGCAGAGTGCCTTCAGCTGGGTCACCATGTTGGTCTGCTTAGCCCACCAGGACAAACTACCACCAGCCGGGGGGCTTAAATGACAGACCTTAATTTCCTCACAGCTCTGGAAACTGGAAGTTCAAGATGGGGTTGCTGGCAGGATGGTTTCTGGTGAGGATTGTCACTGGCTGCCTTCTCCCCGGGTCCTCGTGTGGCCTTTCCTCTGTGCACGTGCAGAGAGAGAGAGATCTCTGCTTCTCTTCCTCTTCTTATGGGGACATCAGTCCTGTTGGATTAGGGGCCCATCTTCATGACCTTGTTTAATGCTGATTATCACCTTAAGGGTCTTGTCCCCCAAATACAGTTACATTGGGGGCTGGGACCTCGATATATGGCTTGTGGGTGACACAGTTCAGTCCATAACAGTAGCATGGCTAGTTTGGGGTGTGCTGAGACCTGGGCAGGGGCCTCCTGACTCCCAAGTCACCTGTTAGCTCAGCCCACATCAGAACTGGGCATGCTGGTCCCAGCACATGGAGAAAATCCAAGGGAGATCGAGAGGATTCAAAATGATCCCTCGCCTGACCGTTTTAGGGGAATGCTTAGAAGGGGCTGTCAGAAGGGAAGGAATGGGCCAAATCCCCTTAGACATGGCAGTCACTGTAAGGCCTGTCATGGTTTGAATACCAGGTGTCCCCCAAACGCTCACCTGTGAGACAATAGAAGGTTTGGAGTGAGATGTTTGGGTTATGAGGACCTTGACCCCATCAGTGAATGAACCCCTGATGGGATGAACTGGGTGGTGACTAAAGGCAGGTGAGGTTCGGTTGGAGGAGGTGGGCCTTGGGGGCAGCCTTTGGGGTGTATATTTGTCCCTCAGGAGTGGAGTCTCTCTCCGCTTACTGCTTCTCTCTGCGGCACCCTTCTGCCAGGTTGCTGCACCTCACCTGGAGCCCGGAGGAACGGAGCTGGCTCTCTAGGGACTGAGACTCTGAAAGTCCCCAAATAAACTTCCCCTCCTTCCATTGACCTTGTCAGGTCTTTTGGTCACTGTGGCAAAAAAGCTGACTAGAACAGGGTCTGCCTCTCCACTCCCACCTGTGACCTTTGGGGCCCGAGGCCTGAGCTGCAAGCAACGGAGACCATCATGCAGGCAGAAGAGGGGGGCACTGGGAGGACGTCGGGTGACTTGGAGGACTTGAGGAGGGCTAGCTCCCGCGTCAGGGAGAAGGGAGGCCTGTGGTAGTCAAAACCGCACCAGTCCAGCGAGGCTCCTGAGTGTCCCAGCCCCTGACTCAGCTGCTGCAGTGGGCATCTCTGATCAGCCTGACTCCCCCAAAGAGGAATCATCATTCCCATTTGACGGGTGAGGACACTGAGGCTTAGAGATGTCCCGTGGCTGACTCCCTAAAGGCACATTCAGATGGGGCTGACTCCAAAGCCCACTTCCCAGAGACGGTGGCCTGGGAAGTGGAGCTCAGCCCCCTGGGGGAAGATGGGACTTTCAGAGTGAACTTCCCAGGGTGGCCCAGTTGCTTCTCCCAGCACCACCTGGGGGCCCCCTCCTCATTCTGTTCTTTCCGTCGTCACCAGGGGAAAATGTATCCTTTAATGAAAGCCTTGGCGACTTTGGTGCACCAAAGTGGTGTCTTGCTTTGGCTCGCCTCTTTGTAATCATTGGGGTTGCGTGTTTCCCCGTGTTTTATTACCCAGTCACCCTTCCTCTGTGCGTGTGAAGAGTTCTTTGTTCCTGTGTCCACTGGGTCTGGGTCGTTCTCCGTATCCACTCTTTCGATACAGCAAAGAATTTAACTTTGCTCATTTCCTTTGCCATCCAGGAGTTCTCTATCACAGGGGCAACTATTTAACAGCCATTTCTGAGGCTGCCCACGGAACACCAGGGATTGTTTTAGGGGGAAACATCTCAGGCTCTGAATCCTCCCCCAGTTCCTCTCTTGGACTTCCTTCACTTCACAATGCTCTGGGGTCAGCAGGTTTACAGAGAGTCCTTTCATATCAAAAGAGGGTCGTAAACAACTCAAAGAGGCTTTTTCATTACACCCCAGGGCAACCCGAACAAAGGTGAAGACTGTTTGCATCACTCATTTGCAAAGATTCTCACATCCTCTCTTCTAAACCGCCACTTGCAGGGCAGGAGGAGAGGAGGGCAGAGGGCAGAGGGCCCAGACTTGGCAGGTTTGACCTGCATGGAGGACATCTCTGGACACACAAGTGTCTAAGGCGGAAGCCAGAGGACTGGAGAAAAGTCCTCCTTTAACTCCTTGTTGCCCACCCCTCTGAACTTGGTCTCAAGCCGCTAGAAAGGTTAATGTTGATAGGACATGATTTTTTCTTTCTTTCTTTCTTTCTTTCTTTCTTTCTTTCTTTCTTTCTTTCTTTCTTTCTTTCTTTCTTTCTTTCTTTTTTTTTGTACTGTGGATTGAACTCTGGAGCACTTAACCACTGAGCCATATCCCCAGCCCTTTATTTTTTTTTTTTGGATTTTATTTTGGGACAGGGTCTCACTGAGTTGCTTAGGGCTTCACTAGGTTGTTGAGGCTGGCTTTGAACCTGCAATCTTCCTGCCTCAGCCTCCTGAGCTGCTGAGATTACAGGTGTGCACCACTGCACCCAGCCTAGACCCGATCTTGGTAAGAATCTAGAGACGGTGTGTGCCAGGTGCTGGAGAACACGAATATGGTTGAGAGGTTCTGAAGCATGGGCCTCGGTGCCCGATTCCTTGGTTCAAATCCCACCTCTGGCTGTGTAAATGTGAGATGATCCCTTGATCTTTCTGAGGCTGAGTTTGTCATTTTGGATACACGTGCCGTCCCTGAATGATGGAGTGTGAGGATCAGTGGCGGTGTATGTAACATGCTTAGTGGCACCTGACACACAGGAGCAAATGCGTGCTACGGAGCACAGCTCAGCAACAGAAAGGAATACGACATTAATACACGTGACAAGATGAATTCATTTCAAAACGATGTTGCCAAGTCTAAGAAGCCAGACATGGGAGGCTTTATACAGTGTGATTCCATTTATATGCAATGCTTTAGAAAAGGCGAAACTCTAGCCAAAGCAACACAATCACTGATTGCCTAGGAACAGGGTCTGGGTTGGGAGGTGAACAGCAAAGGGGCAGGAGAGAACTTTCTGGATGATGGACACGCTCTGTATCTTGATTGTACGGATGGGGGTTGTACACAACTGTATTCAGTTGTCAAAACTCAGCAAACTTCATACTTAGGACAAGGAGATTTGCTAGAAGAAAAAGCATTAGAAAAACATCTGAACTTTGAGCTGGGCACAGTAGAGCACTCTGTAATCCCAGCTACTTGGGAGGCTGAGGCAGGAGGATTGCAAGTTGGAGGCCAACCTTGGCCACTTGGCAAGATCCTGTCTTGAAACAAAAAATAGAGTAGAGGTATAGCTTAGTGGTAAAGCACCCCTCAGTTCAGTCCCCAGTACCCAAAAAAGAAGAAAAACACTCTGACCTTCGTTGGCGTTTTCGATATGAACTTCCTGTCTGTGTATTATTTATCCATGGAAGTACATGTGGGGTGCAGCATCACAAGACTTCAGGTACTCAGGGCTTCTCAGAGCCTCGCTTTGGCCCTGGCACCGACCGGGTCATGGGAGGCCGTCTTGGTCTTGCGTCAGTCACATGGTCACACCCCAAGGCGTCTAGTTATCTCTGTCGTGAAAGCTGCCTCAGGTCAGTGGTTCTGCAACTTTTGTACTATGTTTAAGAAACTGGAATCTCTGGTGACACCAGGGTCACTGTGCCAGGGGAGGCTGGGACCCACAGAGCAATATCTGCTTGCCAGGGCAAAGGGCAGGAAGACAATGGCGCCTCCCTCCCCGGAGCCCGCGTCCTTTCCCTGGTCTGGTCTCTTCTGTAGTTTAAAATGTTTGTCCCCAAAAGCCTTTTTGGAATCCCTCAGGCAAGGTGTCACCCAGCTGCCCAGAATGGAGGGAGAGTGAAGGAGGACAAATAGGAGGAGGACAAATGCCAGTGAACGCTGTGCCAGGAAGGTCACAGGGCGCTCCAAGGTGCCAGTGTCCAGGAGGAGCGGCAGGGGCAGCCAGGGGGCTGGAAAGGTGGTCAGGCAGGGGCTGGTCAGAGGGCACAGGGCGTGGCAGCGTGGAAAGGAGGAAACGCAGCGAAAGCACCAGACAGCCACCGAGTGCCACGTCACCCTCCCTGGTGTCCAGGAGGCAGCTCTGACCATCTTCGTTTTATAGGTGCAGAAAGTGGGGCTCAGAGAGGCGAGGTGACCTGCCTCGGGGACCCACGGGCCCACTGGTCTGTCGGTGCCCACCAGCAGACAGTCTGGACAGGAGGTGGAGAGCAGGAGCCACTGCCTGGCACCTGGCTTTGGGACTGTGGGCAGGCCGACCGCCGCAGAGTGCTTCCTGCACGGTGACGTCACCGCCTTTCTTTACCTCCGTTTCTGTAAAAGGAGGACAAGGATGGCCTCCATCAGGAGGCCAGTGGCGAGGGGAGATGTCACGCCCTGACGGGGCAGAGGTGGCACCCACTGGAATGGCACCAAGAGAGGGGGCACTGGGGTGGGCAGGGTCTGAGGTCATCAGATGGGACCCAGAGAGCTCTGGAGTCTCAAGCCAGAGTTTAGGGGTGGACCAGGGCCAACTTCAGAGCATCTGGGAGAGGTGAGCAGCTGGGGACCTGGTTTCTGGGCTGTGTGTGGACATGGGCCAGCTAGGCAGGGCCTGGGGCCCAACAGACTCGGTCCTCAGCCACGGAGGGAGAGGGGACTCTGGGGGCTTACACAGGGGAGGAGAGAAGGCAGCATCAGAAAAGGAGGACCAATAAGGATTTCTGCCTCGTCTCCTCCTCCCTCCATCTGCCCCTCCGTTCCCTTCCTCGCCTGGCTTCCCTCTCCCCTGCATCTCCCTCTCCGTCTCTTTTCCCTTCCTCCCTCTCTCTGCCCCCCGTTTCTATCCCTTCCTCCCCTGTCCGTTCTGAAAGGCCTGCTCTCAGGGCCATGTCATGAGTGACCCACTGTGTATCTGCGGTTTACCTACCTGGAGAAAATCTGTGCCCAGGATCTCCGCATGCTGTAGGCAAATGGTTTTTAATTCAACTCCACAAATATTGACTGTGCTCTGGTTAACTGAGTGTACTTTGTGCTAGAGGTGTCACAGAGATGCAAATGGGCCCAGCCAGTCCTCAGAGGAGCCGGCGAGGGGCCCCTGGCTGGTGTTGGCACAAGATGTACCCCCCCCTCCTCCCCAAGGATGCTAGAGAGCTCTCTGTCCACCAAGAGCCCTGGGCCCATTTCTCTCACATACGAAGTTCAGGAAGGGGCGTCGCTGCCAATTTTGCAAGATCTTAACAAGACAGTACATTGTAGGTGTAGTCTAGAGGGAGGAGGTCAACTTCAGCCTGCAGGGATCCAAGGGGTTCTGTATATATCTGTCCTTCCACTGCTGACGGCCCATGAGCTGGAATTCTGATTTTTCCATCTATTTCTTCCCCTCGTATTTACCAGATTGAGAAGATCATCCACATCATAGGCCTCTCTCTTCCACACACTTTTCAGGGCCACTCCGGCCTTGACCTAGGCAGGCCCCAGCTTCTTTGGCATGGTGTTGGCTTTGGAGAGTGAACTGATCAAGCCAGTGCCCACCGCCAGCACAGCGTGGGTTGCAGAAGCTCTCAGGGCAAAGACAATGGAATCTGAGGATTTAAAGCAGGGGATGCAGTCAGAGACGCTGCTGCCCAAGGACTTCACACTCAAGACAGCACTGTATTTCCTGGTGGAGTTTGGGAGCTGAGCAGCCCTGGGACAGGTCCTGGCTGAGCAGAGACCACATGCACCTCTTGAGGGACGGCTCAGGGGTTTGGGTGAGACCTCCTAGCACCTGCTTTGCCACTAGCATTGCAACCAGCGTCTTCTCAACAGCTGCTTCTCCATACCTGTGAAGAATGCCTCAGATGCCACCCCTCGGCCACCCACAGTGGACACATTGTGGAGGGAGACCACACCTGGGTGCTTTAGGCCACTGAAATTGGGGCTTGTTACGACAGCCTTGACTTTGCCTGTCCGGAGCAGTGCTCAGGGAAAACCAAAAGCCTGATTTAGAGACCCTTACCTCTCCTCAGTGTTCAGAATATAAACATCTCTTTCCTGCTCAGTCTTATCGGCTCACACTGTCCTTTATCTTGTCCATATTTATTATGTGGCGTGAATAAAAGGTGTAATAAAGTTTTGCGAGCCTAGCCATGGAAACAAACCAATGACCTTGCTTCTAATTGGCCAGTCTCCAGGAGGGAGATAAGAAACTTTTCCCTCTTCCTCTGAGTGGGCCAAGGACCATAGGGTCCCAGGTCACTATCAATGGCCATTATACCCTTCAGCGGTGGTCTAACTGACCTTTCTAGCCCAAGAGGGCATCGCCTCTCCATCTCTGATTTTCTTCTGCCCACCATAAGCCAGTCATTATGCTGGGCATTAGAGACACAGAGGGATGAAGAAAAACTGGCCCTCAGAAAAGAGCTCAGCACAGGGCTACAGTAGTGGCCTGAGGGGAGTTTGGACTAGTGCTCACAACCCAGAGGAGGAAAGAGGCCATTTCAGGTTAAAAATCAGAGGAGGCTTTTGGAAGAGCCTTCCCTTCCCTGTAGGTAAGGGCCAATTCTAGATTGTGAGACTGCAAAAACGGATTCTGCCAGTGCCCCCCCCCCCCATCCTCTCTGAGCATGGGCCAGCACAACCCTCCACTCTGCACAGGACTTCCACTCTGACCTCTCCCTTGGCCCTGTGACCTGCGTGTCTAGGTGCTGTATGCCTGCCAGTGTGGTCTCATGCCCTGGGAAGTGAAAGGCCATCTGAGTGACCTGGCAGCCCCCCTCCCCCTCTGCTCTGTCAAACCAGAAGTTAAACCTGGCATTTCGGGTTAAGTCTTCCTGCACGTGCTCACCCAGCCGTGCCCTTGCAAGGGTGATGGAGGTAGGTGTAGCTCCCATGTCCACCCTCCTTTGGGGGAATCACTGGAGAGTGACTTTTCCTGGAGCTTGTTCAGCTCAGCAGCCTTTAGCAAGCAACTCATTCACAAGTGAGCACAAATTAATACAGTACAAACTGGCTACATAAATATTGTGCTGTAATTGACTGTCTTCCCTAATCAAAGGCAAGGCTGCTGACTTTGTTACTTCTGACGGCTGGAGAAGGACTCTGGGGGAAGGGAACTGAGGTCCCTGTGTGTACCAGACTGCAAGTTGGGTCTCTGTCAAATCAAGGTGGGTGGGGGGGAATAAGGCCCTAATTTACATTCAGATTCAATAAGAAAGTACCAATAATGACTTGATAATAAGGCACTGAAATTAGTTTTCACAGTAACAGCTTTTTTTTTTTTTTTTTTTTTCCTGGTGTAAAAGGGATCTCGGCACCATTTCCTTGGTTTCCCTCTATTGATTGCCAAACAACCTAAATGCATGGAACTGAACTTTTCCAATCACTTTATACAAGAATGCATCGCCATCTTTCCATTTACCTACCCGTGCTAAGGCTGGCTTGGGTTTTTTTCAACAGTTTGTTGGACTGGGATGAGGGTGGCTTCAGCCTAGGGGCTTCTTCTCACATCCACCCCAGAAGATTTTTGTGCACTTTGGATAATTTGGAGACAGCTCTACCCTCAGGGAAAACAGTTTTAAAATCCACTAACCCCCTTTGCCTTGAGGGGCTGGGGTGAGGGTGTCCGAGACTGCAAAGTCCCGGGGAAAACTCCATGGTCGCCTGCCCCCCCGCCCTGCGGTTTCCCCTAACCTTGACTCTAAGTCGGCCCTCTTTAACCTCTTTCCAAAACAACGCTCCAGCTGGGCTGTCGTTGGAAAGAAAAAACGAAACCGCCGAGGTTTGATCGTCGCGAAAAGGGCACTCGCTCCCGGGGGGATTGGGGCAATTTGCTCGCTACGTCGTTCAGGGATTTAAATAATCGCGTGCCACCAGAAGCCCCCCTTCCCCCTCAGACGCCCAACCCGCTCGCTGCCACTTCCCTCTCCAAACGCTGGCGGGGGTGGGTGGCAGCACCGAGGCGATTTTATTCGTATTTTTTTCCTCCGGGTTTTGTCATGGAAACGCTGACACAACCTCCAGACGGCGGCCGAGCCCGGCCGGGGACTGAGGGCTTTTGGGACCCTGCGGGAGCGCGGCGCACTCCGGACTCCCCGGGAAACAGCTGGACGCGACCATGTCCCGGGCAGGGGCGGGGGGAGGCGACGCTCCGCCCCGGCGCGGCCCCGCCCTCCTCGCCGCTCCGCAGGCTCCCTCCCCTCGCCGGGGGCTGCGAGTTGCATTTGGTAAAACCCAGCCTCGGAATCTATAGATCATTGGAGCGCAATGAAGTAGCCTTTGGAGAGGAGGGAGGGGGCCGTCCGACAGCCACAGCGGCCAGTGCAGCGCAGCGGTAGCAGCGGCGGCAGCACCATCGCCGCTCGCACCCCAGCCGCCCGGCCCGCGAAGAGGCAGCGGCGACCGCCGGAGCGAGCGGAGGAGGCGGCGGAGCGCGCGGAGAGGCGGGGAGGAGCAGCAGCAGGGGCGCGCGGACGCTGGTCCACGCATCTCGGCACTTCCAGACCAACTCCGGCGCCTTCCACACCCCGGCCCCGGGCTGGGGGCTCCGAGAACCGCCGCGAAGCCACCCGATCCTTCCCCGATCGCTGCCCAGCCCTGCCCTTAGCCTCCCGGGCTCCGGTCCGCGCGGCGGGGTCCCCACTCCTGCGCCCCGGGCGCGCCTCCCGGACTCCCCGGTCCCTGCAGCCAGGACAAAAGCCATGAAGCCGGCGCTGCTGGAAGTGATGAGGATGAACAGAATTTGCCGGATGGTGCTGGCCACTTGCTTGGGATCCTTTATCCTGGTCATCTTCTATTTCCAAAGTATGTTGCACCCAGGTAGGGGGCGCGTTAGCGTGGTTTTGTTGGATATTTTCTTCTCTCTCGCGCTCTCGCTAGCTCGCCTCGCCTGGTTTCTGCCTCTTCCAACCTTACCTCTTTCCCCTCGGCCTCTTCTTCGGGAATCCTGCCGCCGGGATCCGCCCGGGTCACCGAATTAGGATGGGGAGGAGGAGAGAAGGTGTGATTCTTCCTCTTCTTCATCCCAGCCCCAGACTGGAGGATGGGACCAGGAAGGGTGGTAGAGGTTTCCCCTCCTTCTTTCTTTTCTTTTTCTTTGTGTCTCTTGCCTGTCTGCGAGGTAGCAGGGAAAGGTAGAGGTTGTGGGGAGCTGCCAGGGGTGGGGGCTAGTTTGAAAAGGAAAAAACTCGGTTCCTGATCCTACCGAGATCTGAGGATGAAAAGGCGCCCGGAGCTGGCCGCTCCCGAGCCCGGCGCGCTGCCTCTTCCTGGTTGGGGGCCCTGGGGACGAACGGAGCAAGCCCCGGCGAGGTTGCGAGTCCCTGCAGCGAACTAGGCAGCCCCAGGCTCAGCTCCCACGTGTCCAGGGCTCGGCAGCGCTGCGCAGGTCGCGGGGAGAGACTGGGTTCCCGGAGCTGCCCTCCGTCAGGCACCGGCCTTTTGCAAAACACCCGAGGGTCCTGCTTCGCGTTGATCTTGCGGCCAGTACCCTGGGTCCTGGCCCAACCCTACTACACACCCAACCTACCCCCAGACCCTAAACTGGGGACCCAGAGCTCTTGGGTCACCCTTGGCCACAGTTTTGGAGGAAACTTTGGCCAGGTCTTGGGCGGATCGTCAGGTTGCATCTCCCTCTTCCTGGGTTCCAAGCGGAGGAGTCCCGTCCTTGGTGTGTGTGTGTGGGGGGGAAAGACCTTTTTCTCGGTTCTCCCCCCTGGCTTAGGCAAAGTTCCAGATCTGAAATCTAGACTAGGACAGGGACGAACAGGGCTCGCTGCTGCTTCGGAGGAGCCAGAGGAAAGTTTGAGACCAGGGGGAGGTGGGTGGGTGCCCTCCTGCGCTGTGGCCCCGGACTTTGCTGCTGGTCTCCAACCGGTAGAACCTTCCCAGAAGCCGCCTGGGGTTATGAGTCTCTCCCCGCCAAGCCTTAGTCCCCACGCCACCTCCTCATTTGTCACCTCTTAACAGATCCCTGCCAGGCCACCTTGGCTCTGAAATGCATTTTTAATGTCTCAGAGTTGCCTTTCCCCGTGTAGTCACAACAATGATTTACTGTTCGAATTGCAAGGAGTAGGGAGGTGGAAACACATTTCCTTCCAGGGAAATGGGGTTGGTGGTTTTCATTTTGCACCCCCCCTTCTCCCCTCAGTGTGTATCTAACACTTGCAGCAGACGCAGCCCCGAATTCATCAAGCCTGCGCCTTGGTGGAGGGCAGAGGAATAAAGCTGTTCTCTGCATCACAGGCAGGGCTGCCGGCTCTGGGATTCCTTGACAGCCAGGGCACAGAGGGCCCCACTGCCCTGCTGGGCCTGGACCGGTCCTTAAGGCAGCCTGGCTGCCAGGGATATGGTCCCGCACTACCCTCTGGAACCTCAGAACATCCCAGCCAGCCCTTGTAAAAGATGGCTTTTGTTTGCAGCTGGGTATTTTTAGTTTAATGTCAGCAAACTAGAGCGGCGTTTGTCTCCTCACCCAAACCTGTGGTTGTGAAACTTCTAAGGGAATTTAAAAATGGACCTTGCTCACATTCCCCTAGCCAGGCCGCGGTTGCAGCGGGCATCAGAGAGTGCCAAACTTCTGGGGCTGCTGGAGACCAGGCCAGACTCTCCCCAGAGGGTTAGAGGACAGGGTGGTGTGCGGATATAATGGAGCTCAAGCAGTTCGAACAAAGGGCCTGATGATCTGGTCTAGACTCGAGAGATGTGTTCAGGCCCATTCAAGTTTTGCTGGAACTGAGCACGCCAGGTAATGCTCTGCAGAAAT
Organism: Urocitellus parryii; assembly: GCF_045843805.1. Classification (NCBI taxonomy): domain Eukaryota; kingdom Metazoa; phylum Chordata; class Mammalia; order Rodentia; family Sciuridae; genus Urocitellus; species Urocitellus parryii. The sequence goes on along the minus strand of NC_135535.1, from coordinate 17,149,073 downwards.
GCCTCAACAGGGATCAGTGTCAGCCCCCAGCGGGAATGCACATTAGCTTCCCTGTACCTGTGAATTGTCCAGCCAAAATCCGTTTTCACAGATCCCAGGAGAGAACTGGGACATAACTTTCTAGCTAAAGATAGTGGGAAGAAACTTGCAACTTGTAATTGGCTCTTTGCTAAAATTTCCAGCTCTAGTCAGAATATTTAGTCGACTTGGAAGTAGATGGAGCTCTTTTCCGTCTAGCCTGTTGGAACTAGCAGCACAGCCTTTACTAAGCTTGGGCTGGTCAGGATCCTCTCTCTTGGATCTGCCCTGCCCTTTGCTTCGCTTTCTGGTCCCCTTTCCACACCAGAAATAACGTTTGTTTATCTATGTATTTATTTGGCATTTTTAAAAATTCATATTTCTATGAGGATGCTTTTCAGCTATTTCCCCCCAGTGCACAGCAAATATGACTTTTAAAACATTCTTTTGAATGTGGAACTATAGACAGTTAATTTGAAAGGTCTTCCTTGTTTGAAATTACATGTAGTTCAGCAAAAATTCTGCATCAACAGTTTATTATTACCTGGGGCATGCCAAATGCAAAAATGGTTTGGAATCCATTTAAAACTTTTTTTTTGGGGGGGGGTGGGGTTCATTTTGTTAGAGTATGCTTTTGATGACAACCTGTGCTACATCTTTTTTCCTATGGCTTTGAGTTTTGTGGTGCTGGGGATTGAACCCAGGACTTCCTGCATGCTAGGCAAGGGCTCTGTCACAGAGCTACATCCCTGGCCCTTTTTATTTTATTCTGAGACAGAGTCTGGCTAAGTTGCTCAGGCTGGCCTCCAACTTGCCATCCTCCTACCTCAGCCTCCCTAGTGCCTGGGATTATATACGCGTGCCACTGTGCCTGCCTTGAATTTCTTTAAATGTGACTTGATTTTTGCATCTCTGAAGAATCTCAGGATGAGGAGAGCTGATACTGGTAGCCTGGCTTTGCAATTTCGGTTTCTCCAGGTCACTCTGGGAGAGGCAGTAGGGACCACAGCATGGTACAGATTGTCTTGCTAAAAATTTGGAGCCCTCTGGCAGGAGTTCTAGATGTGAGTTAGAAAAATAATGTTCCAAAAAAAAAAAAAAATGGACTTCAGGCTTCACTAGTGGCTGGAGGGTGTGAAGGGGAGAGGATCATAAAAGAAGACAGCTGTCAGGGTCTTTCCCTCCTGTTCTGATCCGGGGCCATTGTCTTCTGTACTTTTCTAATTCATAAGCTTGAGTAATTCACGAATTTGAGTAATCAGCCATCAATTAGTGGAGGGTTTAGAGAAATGGGCCTTGCCAGGCAGTTTTCTTTAGGAGTCTTTGACCCTCTGAGTTAATCATCTTTATTAAGAATACTTTTTGAGGCAGGCCTCACATTTCAAACTCCGTTCCCATCCTGATGTTTTACTCAGTGCCCGACATGCAGCAGAGTCTCTGTAAAGTCTTCGCTGCCTGAATGCTTGTGACGTCTAGGAGTCTGGAAACAGACCCCTGTCGCCAGTTTCCAGGAAGGTGACTTCAGGCCTTGCCAAGAATGTCTCGCCGGTGACTCTGGCTCTGTCGGTGGGGACATGTCCTTGCCTTCCGGAGTTCCCCTGAGACCTAGACCCATTTTAAGCTGATCTGGTACCAGAAAGGAGCTCTCACCGGGGCCTCAATTTTTCGGCCCCTGAGGTGTCAGGCAGAGTGTGCCCTGGATGCTGAGGAAGGCTGGCCCCTTTTAGCCACGGACTTGAAGAACCTGTCCTCAGGACAGGCACCGTGTAGATGTGAACCACTCCCCAAGGCAGTGCGATTGGAGGCACATACCTGTGGTTTCTGCACTCTTTTCAGGCCCTCTGTGAACTTGTGGAAGTTCATCCCCTTACATTAAAATGTCTTGCATACCTGCAGCAGGCCCGGCTTTGATGGAGCAAGTGGGGCTAGGGCGGGGGAGGCCTCGGGCTGCCTCTGTGCTGAGCCTCCCACCTCCTTTTGTGCTGTGGGGTAGGATTGTGGTTTTTGTTTGAAGGCTACGGTTTGTAGAAGAGAGACCTGCCTGCCAGGAGAAAGGCTTTTCTTCTCTCCCTCTTCTCTCTTTTTCCTTTTGCATGATGTTGACTTTCACTGTCACCTGGGATTTCTTCGCCCTGGTTGAATGTAGAGTCTTTCTTTAAAGACTTCTCCGGTTACCTCCATGTAGTTTCATTGGACCAGGTTGAATATAAAATGCAGTTGGTATTGAACTTTTAATCTAATTATAAACATAATGGTCTTTGAAAGTTTGGATGCCTGAAGATAAACAATTATCCGTTGTTTGATCACTCAACGGCAAACTGCCAGTTTTTCTCCACTTGCTAGAACATATATGCAAATGAACACGCCTCATCAAAATGCTGCAAAATCTGAAACTTTTTGAGAGTCGATGTGGAAAATTCCACACCTGACTTCATGTGATGGATCACATTCAAAACACAGATGCACTAAAAATATTGTATTAAGCTACCCTCAGGCTATGTGTGCAAGGTGTATGAGACATAAATGGATTTCACATTTATATATGAGTCTGACTCCCCAAGATCTCTTATTATGCATATGCACATATTCCAAAAATCTGAAAAAAATCCTAAATCTGAAACACTTCCGGCCCTACACATTTCAAATGAGGGATCTATTACCTATATGTATTAAAAAATTTTTTTGAAGTGACATCATGCATTTTTTTACCTTGACTGATAAAATATTATTTTAGATAAACGAATCACTATGGTGACTAGGTATTAAGTTTGAAGACAGTGTGTTTAGCCACAACCTCTTAAACTCATAGACCTGCGTGTGTCTCTGGCAGGGAGACCACCTACCCCCTTTGCAGGATATCAGGCCAGAATTGTTTCATTTCTTTTTTTCTTTTTTGTTATTGTTTCTGCACAAATTTGTTTTACACGAGAGAATCTTTTTGCTTAGGCACAGAATGAGTTTGGGGTCATAGAGACATAGTGACTGTTTTTGTGTCACCTATCTGAAACTTCCTTGGGAAAAAGTGTCAAGGCAGTGTTCCGTATGAAGCCCTTCTTCATGAACCCTGGAAACAGCGTTAAACAACTGAAAGACAAGACACATCCTCTGTCCGGGGTCTCCCCTGGGTGGTTTAAACGTTGGTGCCCTCACGGCCCGGTTTCCTTACAGCGGCTGAGATGAGATAGACTCTCTGACGCAATTTCCTTTGACAGTTAGAACCACTGTTGGTTCCAACTGATTGTCTTGTGAAATAAGCCGGGTGAGCAGGCACCTCCGAAGGGGAGGCTGGGGGTTTGTGTGGGGTGGGGAGTGAGGGGCCGGGGGATCCCTCCCCTAGCAGAGGCAGCCCCGTTTCTAGGTGTCTGGTGGAAGATCATTTTGCCTAGGACTGGCTTAGCACAGCCATTTAAAAACAGGAAATCAAAGGCTCAGAAGCTCAGGCGCCACCCTTTCCCTTCTAAACCCCACCGAGGGACAGACCCGGTCTTATTCTGGAGGTCAAGTGACAGAGGTTGTCACGAAAGCCAGGGCCAGCAGGCTTCTTTTCAAAGCGTTGATACAGAAAACCCAGGAGTCTGGCTGACACATTTTTCTTTCTTTTGAGTTTTGCTTTTGAATCAGGGGGACCCCATCTTTAGAAGAAATCAAAGGGCGGGCAGTTCTTCGTAGGAGGTCACTGGGCAAGCCGATCCGTCAATTAGAATTTCCTGGAGCTTGTAATCGGATGCACCTGAGATCGGATGTGGCGGATTGAAACCGGCAGAGTTCCTCTCGGGTTCTAGGTCCTGGGGACGCACCGTGAGCATCTGTCCCTCATGGAACATGCACTCTCCTGGGGCGGACAGAGGCTGGGCTGCCAGTGGAGAGGTCGGACGTGTTTATGGTCTAAGGAGACACCAAGCAGGGAGGAGAGTCCAGGGGCTGTGATGTCACAGAGAGGTAATTAGGAATGTCATTGATAAGATGACATGGGAGAGCAGAGACCTGCAGAAGTGAAGGGGCAGGCCATGTGTCCACTCCGGGAAGCATGTTCCAGGCGGGGAGCCCCCGGGGCCAAGTCTTGGTCCCAGAGTGAAAGAAAACATCCTTGGGAAGGAGGTCAGCGTACCCAGGGCAGAGGGAGGCAGGGAGACCATGAGGAGGGGTGGATGACCGTGTGGGCCTTGTCCCTGGTTGTGGCAGGGAGGCCAAGCCCAGGAGGCTTCGTGCACAGAAGCCTGGAGCAGAGGTGGCTTGGAGCAGGGCTGGAATCTCAGGTCTCCTGCTCGCACACTCAGATGAGGCCTCTTGCTCCTGCAGTCTCGGGCGCCCACCGTGCACTTGGTTGAAGTGTCACCCTGTGAAGCTCCCCCACCTGCAAACTAGACGGGCTCCATTTTCAGTTTTTAAAGCAGTAACATTACAGACCAGAAAAAGAGATTGAGCTGAGTTTGTTGGGGGGCATCTTAAGCTCTTCAAGGTCCAATGGGTGGAATCAAATCAGCCCTAAACAGCATCGGGCACAGGTTGTCACTCCGTGAGCACAGAGGGGTTAGATGGGCCTGGGATTTGGGAGGGAAAGGCCTGGGTGCTAGTCTGTGTCCCCGACTCCCTGTCCTCTGAGTGCCTGTTTTATGACACACATTTTAATACTGACATTTGAACGTGTCCTGGTTGGTGGCATCTTTGCAGGGTGCTGACCTTTAATGAGCAGGTTGGTTTAGAGTCAGGAAGGGAAGGGAAGGAAATAAGTTATTTACTCGGGCCTTCAACCTGGAAGTTCAAATACAAGTAGACGCAGACATTTCCTGGAGAAAAAAAAAAAATCCACCCATGTGAAATCCTTTCATTTTTTCCCCCAAGGCCTCTGAGCTGTCCCTGGGCTTTAGTATTTCTCTAGTCTTTTCAGAAACGTGTTGCAGTTCTTACTGGTACCCCTTCCCCTTTGGCTCAGCAGGGTATGCATCCTGCCCTGATCATCCTTCCTACCCCTGGGCCTAGCCAGGGGGTCTGAGGAAGGCTTACAGAGTGACTAAGTGAATGTCAAAACCACCCCTTCCAGCCAGCTCCACCGATGGAGAGGGAGGAGCCGCCTCGGGCCGCTGGTGACCCAACAGCTTTCTCCCAAACCTCCCTGCTCCTGTGCTGCTCTAGTGCAGGCAGGTAATAGGAAGCAGCCCAGGTATTTGAAGCAGAAAGGGACTGACGGGAGGGAATTTTGTGCTTGCGGCTACCGGGAGCAGGGCCTGCATTAACTCATGAGTGGGTGTGTGTTGGCATGACTTCTCCAAACAGCTGACGCACCCGGGGTGCTGCTGCCTCTCACACTGGGCCTGGGGCTATTTATTAAGTTCTAGATAAAACCCGTGACGGAGCTGGAGAGCGGGCCCTGTAAGGCCGTCTACAAAATCCTGGTGTCCCATCACCGTGCTGACCAGTAGCAAAATAGCCCTGCAGGCAGGAAGGTGGCCTCTGCTTCACGTCTGCTTTCTGCATTTCGAATGAGTGCTCCTCACAGGGGGACCAAGTTCCTATCCAGAACCTTCGCTTCCAACGAGCACGGGAAATGCAGCTTCCCAGTGGCCAGTCTGCAGCGTGGAAAGCATTCTAGAAAGAGAGTAGAATGAGTAATGAGCACCCACGTGCCCCATTGGTAAAGCACCCCAAGAGCTCTCTCCAATATGTTTTGTTTATGAATAATCTAAACACGTCCCTACCATCCTTATCTAACTTCATGGGACCCTGTCTGCCACGGTGAGTGGAATTCCACTAATTTGTTATCTTCTGGATAATTCTGTGGGTTCCATTCTTTCTCTGTGGTCCTTTTTACTGTGTAGTGTGACCCAGAAAGAGAGGCTCAGTGCTTTCTCGCGGCCCTGCATTGGGACCATTATCTCCCAACTCTGGCTTCCCGGCCGGGCCCCTTTGAGCCTCTGTTACGTTTTTGTGAGTTTTAGGATAGTTAAAGCAGGTCTCACGCCGTAGACCGGACCACAGCAGAATGGCGGCTCCTTCCTCTCCTGATCCACTGAGCGCAGGTGGCCACTGTGGTCCATGGTCTGCGGTTGCCCATCTTGCCCCTCAGGTGGCCTGCCTGCCTGTTGTAAATGGCACGTGACTTGAGGTGACAGGTGAGATGGGGTGCTTCTGACTGTATAAGTAACATTACTTAAGTTTCACTTTTATTTAGATCCTTCCCAGACTCCTTTGAGGTCCACCGTCCCCTGACTTTGGAACCCCAGGCCTAGACTCGTCTTGATGTAACCCGTTACCCTCAGACCCGCCCTGGCCAACGTCAGGCAGAAGTACAGCCTTAACCCAGCACCGCTGAGCTGAGAGGTTCTGATAAGCAGCAGGGGAAGGGCCGCTATCTCAGGTAGATAGGGACAGAGAGAAAGAAACCTGGCAGCTGAAGTGTTTGAGCTCTTATCAGTCCCTGACTCTTATCAGTCCCTTTTAAGTAGTTTTCTTAAAAGCTCTGGGGGAACAAAACCCACAAAGTCAACTTAAGGGGCACGGGCTAGTGACCGGGTTGCCTTTTGAGCGGCTAACTTCAAAGAATCCCCAAAGTGGGAGAGCGCATAGGCCCCCTTGACATTCCTTAATGGTTGACGTATGGTAGCGTCATTGTATGTGGTCGCCGGCCACCGTGAATCTGAGGCCAGAGACCAGTTTCCAGGCTGCGCCGCCCGCTGTGCGCCTCTGACCCCCTTCAGGACATTCTCGGTGAATGTTCACTTGGCACTGGGCTCTGTTCTAGGTGCTGGGGACAAAAGACACAAAGCTCCGTGCCCCTGTGGAGCGCGGTCTAGTGGGGGAGTCTGAATGACGGATGCACGCTGAAGTTGTCAAGTAGCTCGGTGGTGACAAGTGTCCTGCAGAGCACGGTGAACCAAGGACGGGGCTGTGAGGTGGCAGTGCCACGGGAGGCTGTGGCCGTTTTATTATTTATTTATTCATTAGTTTGGTACCAGGGATTGAACTCCGGGATGCCTAACCCCTGGGCCACATCCCCGTCCCTTTTTAAAATATTTTATTTAGAGACACGATCTCGCTGAATTGCTTAGGGCCTCACTAAGTTGCTGAGGCTGGCTTTGAACTTGTGATCCTCCTACCTCGGCCTCCCTGAGTTGCTGGCATTACAGGTGTGCACCACCGCACCTGGCCAATTTTAAATAGAGGGCCAGGGGAGGTCTCTGGGAAAAGGGGGTTTTAAAGATGGAAGGAGAAGATATATCGGGGATCCTCCTATGGTGTAATAAGGCTCTTTATTGGCTATTATTCAATAAGGATGGCCTGGGGTCTGGCAGTGGATATATATTATTCCTCACAGGACCTTTTTGAGGTCCACACAATTGTTATCACCAGTTTATTAGAGAATCGGGTCACAAGGATCGGGATTGATGGAATCAAAACTCACCAAGGCGGTCTGACCTCGTCTCTGTTGCTCTAAACATCTCGTAGGGCCTGTCAATTGGGGGTCCTCTTTGCACTCACCCCAAGGATTGATGACAGCCATTGGAACTCAGTGCCAAGGTGGGACCTTTCTGACCCTCAGAGTCACCTCCCCAAAGGCCACAATCTTGAGAAAACCCTCAGATCTCGGTGTAAACAGCACCTGGCCTCAGACCTGCTGCACCCGTGACTTGGACAGGTGCCCAGCACACGGTAGGAGCTTCATAACGGATGGGCTGAGACTGAGGGCAAGAGACGGGCTCACAGGTTTGGCCCTCGGGTGCCAAGGGAGGGCAGAATAACGCCCACCTCTCCTGCGGGTGGCGGGTGAGCACCAAATGTGACAGGAGACGTGAGAGTGCCCTGGTGGCGGGCGTCGGGACCCTGTCCACAGGTGGTGGTTAGGATGGCCACCTGTGGTCCCTCTTTCTGAGACTTTGACCTTGGCTTGTTCTGCAGCCCTGTTGTTCTCATTCTGGTGCCAGTCTTTACCCAGACTCCTAGGAAGCCCTGCCCCGGGCGCTTCCGGCCTCGTCTACTGTGCTAAATGGCCACCCCACCGTCATCGCCAAAGCCCAGCTGCCTCCAGGATGCAATTCTGTGCAAGCAGAGTTTATATTGGGTGGGGAAAAAAAAAAAACCAGCTTTGTGGTTTCATGCCGAGTGCAAAGACCATAAGCTTTTTTCCCCCCAATTATGCACATCATTACCCCTCAGGTTCCCATTAACTTTAAAAAGTGACACTTGGAAAACAACAGCGCAGGGCACCAGTCAACGCCATTTCTGAAGCTGAGCTCCGAGGAGGGTGGAGAGCAGTCATTTGGGAGAGACCTCTCGAGCGATGGCAGCCCTCGGGGGCACGAGCAGTGGTCAGGTGGTTTGCACGGCTCCTTGCACAGGACAGAGCTGCCCGGGCCTTCTCCACATCTGGGCCTGTTGCATGCGGTGGAGGACCTTGTGGGTTCTTGCTCAGGGGCCTGTCACTCAGTCCTTGGCTGCAGGTGTCATGGAGCTTCTGCATGGAGGGCCTTCCTAACTGGCCAGTCCCCCCCCCCCCGCCACGTCATCAGATGCTGACATTTGGGGCAAAGGTTCTGTGACCCTGTTTCAGGTGGGGCCTTCTCGTCCTCGGCCGGAGGCAAAGGGCATGCTCAAGGCAGTCTCTTGGGGCCTTTGTGCCTAACACAAGTGGAGAGTGACACTTCCTATGGGCTGAAGCGGCCCACCATGTCCATGCACCTGACCATGCGTCAGACCATCGGCTCTCAACTGGGGCTGGTTTGCCTTCTCCTCCAAGGGACATGTGACAATGTCTGGAGAGATTTGTGGTTGTCTCCTCTGGTGAGAGATTGCAACTGGCGTCCAGTGGGTGGAGGTCGGGGTGCTGCTGGACTTCCTGCACAGCACAGGATCCTCCTTCCCCCGACAGAGACCAACCCAGCTCACAATATCAACAGTTTGGAAACCTTTATTTAGATTCAGTGTTTATCTGAGGCTTTCCTTAAAAATAATACTAGCAACAATGGTCACTTACTAAGTACTTACTCCCAGATGACAGTCAGCTGCAGTCCTTGGACTATCCCATTTGCTCTCTCCTGCAGCCTCTTGAGGTTGGCCTCCCATTGTCCAGATGAGGAGACTGAGGTTTTGAGAGGCCAGGAGCTTGCCTGCCTGGGAGATGGGAACAGGACCCTGACTCCGGGATGATGACACCCAGGACTGTGACAGTCACTGGTATACTCTGTCAACTCGTTCTGGGTTTCAACTAATTAGGTCAAGAGGTAATTATTTCATTAGGGCCCGAAGCTCAGCCGTGGACTTGGTGCCTGGGCCATTCAGTGATAGCCTCTTCTCTTCTTACCTGCACTCTATCCTCGGTGAGCTCATCCCCTCTGGGGACCAGGGCTGTCATCTGTGTGCCTGTGACCCTCATCTCGCTTCAGCCTGGCTGTGTCCTGAGGTCAGAGCCCAGTTCCTAGGATCCCTCCTGTGTGATTCCTCTGTCCCCTTCTCTTGCTCAGAGTCTGGGAATGATGGCCTTTCTCTGCATCCCAGACTACTTAGTGCTGGGCCCTCTCTGATCCTACAGGCACTGGTGACTGGCTCCTTCAGGACAGGGGCCATGCTGTGTTCCCCACAGCGTCTCCACATCGGGTGCCTCGTCCTCACTCAGGAAGGGTCTGTTGCAGGAATTCGCGTTAGTGATCACGGCCGCCCAGGGTTCCTCCTGCCTGGGAGGGGCAGGTGTGCACGTCTCATTACAAACTTGATCTACAGTTGGATTCCACAATGAGCCGCCGTTGGAAAGAACCCAGCAGCCACCCTTTTGATAACCATGGTCCCCAAGTGAAGGGACAGTGTCAAAGCTGTGGTGATTGCCTCACCAGAGTCACGAGTATGTCCCAGGAAGCCATCTGATGATTCCGGTTGCAGGGTAAGGGTCTCACATCGGACCCTTTTAGGGCGTCACTGGCCAGTAGAAGCACGTGGCCCACCACAGACGTAACTGAATTTTCTGGTGACCACATAGGAAGAAGTAAGAAGAAAAGGGTGGGATTAATATCTGAACTAACCAGTGTTAAAATTATGATAATCATCTTCTTTTTTATTATTTCTTACATACATCATGATAGAGGGGTGCATTACATTCGTAATTTTTTTGCATTACAATTCTTAATACACCTTTATACCACAGTGTATCAAATCTCTGTTTGTATGTCAGGTATGTTGACACCAAATTCACATCTTCATACATGAATTTTGTATAAGGATGACCGTCTCCTTCCATTATCCTTACTATTCCCATTCTCCCTCCTTTCCCTCCCACCCCTATTCCCTATCTAGAGGTAATTTTTCCACCCATGCTCTCCCTCCCTACCCCACTTTGAATCACCGACCTTATATCAGAGAAAACATTCGGCATTTGTTTTTTTGGGAATTGGCTAACTTCACTTAGCATAATTTTCTCTAATGCCATCCATTTCCCTGCAAATTCCATGATCTTATTATTTTTTAGTGTTGAATAATATTCCTCACAATTCACAGTAGCTAAACTGTGGAGCCAACCTAGATGTCCTTCAGTGGATGAGTGGATAAAGAAAAACGTGGCATTTATTCTTTCTTTTTTTTTGATATCAAGCCTTCAGAAATCTATTATGTATTTGACACCTACTTTGTGTGGACTAGCCACGGTTTACGTGCACAGCAACCACAGGTGACTGGTGGCTGCTAGCATGGCAGGTGGCACCAACGGACTGGAGCACTCTGGGTGCTGTGGACTAGGGTTGTGTTTTTCCCCTCCCCTCCCCCACTTTTTTAAAAGGGAACCTTGTCTTTCCTTTTTGACTCTATCCTTTGAGAAGAAAGAGCTTGACTCTCCTGGGCCTCAGTGTGTTAAAGGGGAGATTTGGTGGGGAAGTCGTGTACGTCTGTCTGAGGTCATGGCAGGCTTCTAAGCCTGGGAAACTGGAAGAGGATCCAGGCCGTTGGCTTCTCAGTGGCCCCTGAGGTGTGGCTCTCCCTTGAGATCCTAAGGAGCTCCATCCACAGATGAGGCCTGGGGGTGAAAGCGGTGGATCAGGGAACTGCCTGCGTCTGGTTTGCGGTGGTTCTGATGCGGAGGTTGGAGGGCCACGCCCCAGCTAAGGAGGGGTTAATCCTCTGGATGGACAGGGGACTGGGGATTTAAAGAGAGTCAGACTGAAGGGGAAGAAGCAGGGAGGGGGAAGAGGATTTCCACTGGGGGGTGTCGAGAAAGGCTTCAAGGGACAGGTGACATCTACCCTGGGCCCTGAAGGATGCGTAGCCGTCGCTGGGGGCATGTGGGAAGGAACAGGAAACCGCCCAGGTGAGCTGCTTGCTCATCGGGGAGGGAGGCCGTCAGAAGGGATGTCTGGGACCACTGGGGGCCCAGGGGTGGAGGGGTCGTGGCCGGAGACCCGAGGCCGCTGAGTGCTGCTCTCCAGTTTGAATCTTATTCTTGGGACGAGGGAGCCATAGAAGATTCAGGGTCTCTTGTTTTTCAGAAGTGACATTTAAGCTTGATTTGAATGTTCCCGTTTCAGTGGAAAGGCACAAGTTTCAAACTCACTTTCTCAAAATGAACTCGGGGACATTTTGGAAGAGTTTCTGTTATCCTTTAGCGGGAGGTGAGATTATTCATGAATGTACCGAGTGCAAAGTAAGACGGGGTTTCAGAGCACTCTGGGGTGGGATTTGAAACTCCGGGTTTGCATTGCTCAGGCCAAAATTTTAGGCCACAGAGGTTGAGTTTCAGTCTCTTGGTTGCTAATGGTGCCCCCAGGTTCGCCCTCCAAGGGCCCTGAAAGAAGTGGCAGGAGGAAGGGAGAGTGTGTTGCTCCTCCCAGGGAGGAGAATTTCTGGTTTCCTTGTGAGCTCAGGGTGGATCTGGGGTCGGGTTGCAGCTGGGGGTGCCACGGGGTGCACCCTGCAGATGAAGGCCCAAGTCCACCCTTCCTCCTGGGAACCGAGACCCAGGCACAGGGTGTGTGGGGCCTGAGCTCATTGTCCCCTGGGAAGATACTGTGCTCTGCCCTCTTCCTGTCAGAACTCCTGGTAGGCAGCTGTGGGGAGAAGAGGGGTGCATGGTCCAGCTCATACTCCACACAGAAAGGCACCCCCAACTTTCAGGATTGCGTGCAAGGCCCCTTCTCTGCTAGACAGCGGCACTTGGCGCTGAGTTGGTTTTCTGGTGTGGGGTGGTCTCATCACCTTAGGCCCCCTCCCCCATTTTCCCACTGACCCCCCCCATCACCAGGAGACCCATCCCAAAGCGTAATAATCACAGAAGTCACAGTGTCTTCACCGACGGCAGCTTGTTTTTAAAGGGGGTGTGTGGACCGGCGAGCTGGGTTTGTGCCCACAAGTTGGAAGGATCCGAGATTCGGGATCGGAAAGTCTTAATTAAAGCAGGGCTTAATTTTGGGAGCCTATGGGACATATTGGAATGGAGATTATTTTGAAAATGGAGGAATTAGTGAAATCCTTTCAGAGCTGAGCATTCTTGTGTGTAGGGCTCTCGGCATAATTTTGCTGTTCAAAAACAGAAGTCCAGGTTTACAACCAGACATCCAACAGGTCATCTGTTCGTGGCTCGCCCTAGAAGAGCTTTCCTTGGGAGAGTGTGGACCCCCATCCCAAAGACAATTATGCGCCTAAAAATCTTAGCCAGGGGGTTGGGGTGTTGCTAGGCTGGGAATGCGGGCCTCCGCCTTATAGGATAATCCATGTCACTCTGGGGAACGGCCTGGGCTCTTCCCTGCGGGACTCTGCAGAGAATCCTTTGGGGACATATGCTGTCTCCTGTGCCTGGAAAAGCAAATTGAGATTTAAAGAATAAATACAGGGTCTGATCATAAGTGCCTTCCTACAAGTGAGATCCGAGGGATGTGAGGGATGTTGTCATTGGAGAGTCACAGCGACATTCCTCTTCTGTCTTCATAGGAAGCAGCCATAAATGGAGTAAGGAGTTCAGCTGGCCAGCCGCTGTCATAAAACCCCGGCAGGAAGGGGCTGCCGTTCAGTGGAAAGGGCAGAGGGTGGGGCGACCTTAGGGAACTTGTCCGCTGCTTCTCCCGTCTGGGAAAACCCCACGTTCAGCAAATGGCAGTTTTCATACTACCCCTGGGAGCCCAGAGGGTCAAGACAGACAACTCAGGGTCAGAGAGAAAACGGGAGGGCCCAGAGGCACCCATAACCTCACTCCCATCAGACTGGCCGCGTGTCTGTTTCATGTTTGGGGGTTCTGAGCAAGATTCTGTTAGAAGGAAGCCTTTCAAGGCTAAACCCACTAACAATCTTGCCTTTCACCGCTTAGACAAGTTCTAAGGCCTCTTTGCAGCCTTGATCTCATTCTCTTAGTGGTTCTCCAAATTGATGCACATTTCCAGGAGAGTGGGATTGTAATTAAAATGAAGAATCACTGTTACTCTCGTATGAAGAGGCTCAGATCCTCCGTCCACCCCTCCATCCATCACGCCAACGTTTATTGACCAAACGTTTATCTGGCTAAGGAGACAAACCTAAATAAGGCTTGGTTCCTGCAGCGGAGTAACTTGCAATTTAGCAAGTGCTGACAGACCCGTAATTGTTGGCTGTGATGCTTTGTAATAACGGCGGCGGGCGGCTGGGAACAAAAAGTGTGATTGGTTTAGGGGGGTCAGGGAACCTCGAAGAGGAAGAAACGGGAGCTGGGCCTGGTCCTTCATTCAGTCCTTCACGAGCATTTATTGAATTGCTCTCCATGGGCACGGATGCTCCCTTCTGAGTGCTGGGGACAAAACAGGCAAGATCTGTGTCTCAATGGCGTCCACCTTGTTGGCATAAAATGTATCAGATCTGGTAACCCCACTGAGCTCCTTTTCCGCCGTTTCCCTCTTGCCTACCCCACAGGGCCTCAGAGTAAAGCTGTGTGTGTGTGTGTGTGTGTGTGTGTGTGTGTGTTTACAGAGACGACGTCAACCTGCGTATTATGGTGGGTCTTGCTTTTGCCACTCAGGACTGAGACGTGGGCCTTTTCTCATGTCAATTTTAAACCCCGTAACGTCCCATCACATGGATGTGTTTTCATTTAGTCATTTTCTTTTGTTCAGCAGTTTTGGAAAGGATTTTTTTTTTCTTTTAAGAACTGCCACGATCTACCTTTTGTATTTACATCTTTGTCTGAGTTTTCTTAATGCTTCTTTCAAATAAATATTCAGGAGGGAAAGTCACAGGTTAGATAAACTTTCCGAGGCTCCTGGTGGGTATAGCCAAGTGGCTCTCTAGGAGGCTGTATCTGTCTATACCGCAGCCCGCGATGTATGGAAATGTCTTATCCAGACTCCTGCCAGAGCCTCCCTTGGTCTCAGCACGGATGCTCCTTTAGATTTTGGTCCATGCCAGGTCCCAGGTGTCTGGAGGGCAGACTGTGTCCCCAGTTGCTGACCTGTCACAGACTTGAAGTAAAAGGAAGGTTGAGTGCGTATGATTTGCATGTCTGGCTGAATGAGCCAAGAAGGGTCAGGAGAGGTTTCGCTAGACAACTGGGAAAAATCTAGAACTTTCTTCATTGTCACAAACTACTCTACCCACAGGTTTTCCAGGAAAGGGGAGCGCTTCAGCGTGGTGGGTGGTCCTAGGCCACCCCCACAATCTCAGTGCATGATCGAGAGGCCTGTGGATGGTCCTCAGCATAGAAATGCTACAAAAATGTGTGTCTTGACTGCTTTCGTGCTACGTGTCCCTCCCCTGTGCTGAATCAGCCAGGCTTCTCAGCAGCCTGGTGAGGGAGCACTGTCCTCAACCTCATTTTTGGGGGGAACTCAGAGAAGGTTTGTAGTTCAGGTGACACAGCTCCTAAGTGGTAGAACTGGGATTTCCAGGTCCATGACTCCATGTGCCTTCTTCTTTCTGCAAAGTGTGGGGCTAACGTCTGTAGGAAAAACTTCCTTCTGTGACCTGGGAGGAAAGCTGTAAAGAGGAATTGCCCTCTGAGGGCGCAGTGAAAACCTGGAAATGGGTCCTCACCAGACACCACCTCTGCCTGTCCCCTGATCTTGGGCTTCCCAGGCTTCAGAACTGAGCGGTAGATTTTTGTGATTTATCAACTTCCAGCGTAAGGCCCCCAGACAAGATGTGGCCCCTGGGTGGCAAGGCCAATGGACGACTGATAAGACACAAGGACAGAGTCAGGAGGCACTGCGCACCCCGCGTCCCCAGGTGATGGAGGAAGGAACTCAGACGTGAGGGAGCACTTCCAGGGACAAGGCCCGGAGCCCCTGCTCACCTCTCAAGACATGTACCATATGAGCACCCCGACAGCGAGACCTCCCCAGGAAGCTGTGTGTTGGTGACGCTCTCAGGCTTGGGGGGACAGAGCCCACTAAGCAGGAAGTGGGGGTGAGAGTAGGGAGAGAAAAACAACCAACCCTTAACTCAGTCACACTCACACACACTCATACACACACTCTCACACACACACTCACACACACTCACACACACTCACACTCACTCACACACACACACACTCTCACACACACTCACACACACTCACACACTCTCACACTCACACACTCACACACACACTCACACACACTCACACACTCTCACACTCACACACTCACACTCACACTCACACACACTCACACACACTCACACATACACACACACTCACATACACACACAGACACACAGAGCTGATGTCACATCTCTGTCACCTGCACTTCCAGGGGGAGGCCTGGATTTCATCATTCCCTTGAACAGTTAAGAAATACTTCACCCTTTAAATAAAAAGCCAGGATAAACATTTTTATCCATAAACCTTAAAGTTGCATGTTATTTCTTTGAAATAATGATGGAAAGTCGCTTCTTGATATTAAAATGGAGCCCCCCCCATGTCCCCCAGGGTGGCTTGAAGTGAACTTGAGTCCCTCCCAGTCTCCACCACCCCACACCAGGTCCCCCAACGGGAGGTTGGCTGTGCAGATGCTGCCCGGCGCTGCTCTTCCCGGGCTTGGCTTTTTATATCTGAGTTCTGGAGTGGCCGTGGTCCCCTCCCACAGGCCCCGATGTGTCCAGCCTGACTTCCCAGCAGCTGAGCCCTGTGGTAAGGCGGATGAGGGGAAGTGAGAAAGGGTCGAAAATAGCCGGCTCTTAGGCTTCCTGTTAGGTAGGATGTGGTCAATTAGCCTGGGTTATCTGTGAGTCTGCTCAGACGCTGTGTTCACAGCCGCGTGTGCCGCGTGCCCCAGAGTGTGGGCTGCCTGCCCGGATGGAGGGCAGTGGTCAGAGTCCTGGACACCCAGGGACCACCTTGAGAGAGCCAGGGAGGCTTAGCCCTTGGAAAACAGAGATGTTACCCGTGGCCATCGGCAGTGACCGTCTGGTCTCTGGTTTTGCAGGGGGTGTCATGACTTGGTTTAGTTCTCGAGCTGTGGGTGAGGCGGTGAGCCCCTTACCCTACCGTGGGAGGGCTCTTTTTAGAGCTGGAAATGATGACCGCAGAGGAACCTTTAAAAGTGCCTGAGTGAGGGACACCTAAGGCAAGTGTCACTTTTGGTGTAGTTAGCTGGCATTGCCTGGGTTCCTGAACTTGTCTTAACCACTTCCTAAAGAAGTCTTGGAGTGTAGTCGGGAGTCTTTCAGGCAATGCAACTTCTTGCACCCCAAATTGCTGTAAGTGAAAAGGGGCCCCTCCCTCCCTTTTCCCCCTCAGAGAACGAGAAAGTCAGTGTGGCAGGGTCCTGGGGACTCCAGATCTGTCCTCTCGTGCTCTGGCTCGCTCCTCATGGTGCCAGAGTGGCTCCATCCAGCCTCCATCCCAGCTCCAGAGCAATCCCAATAGAAAGAAGTTTCCACAAACGTGGGCCCTGAGTCCTATATGGCTGTCGTCCTTCTGATAAGAGACACACATACACAGGAAGAGGCCCTGGGGTGATGGAGGTGACGTTGGAGTGTTGCTACCGCAGGCCAAGGGGTGGCAGGAGCCACCTCTAGGAGCGGAAGAAGCAAGGAAGGATCCTTTCCCAGTGTCTTGGAGGGAGCACGGCCCTGGCTGATGCTTTGATTCAGACTTTCAGTCTCCAGAGCTGGGAGGGAGTCACTTTCTATTGTTTTAAGTCCCCAGGTTTGTGGGGCTCTGTTATGGCAGCCCCAGAAAACCAGTGTGGTCCGAAGAACAGTCTTGCCCTGACCCAGCAGGGACCCATCCAGAGATGCTGGACTCGGGGGCTGTGGCTTCTCAGCTTGGCTCCTGTGCCCGGCTGGGACTCTGTGGAGACCATGCCACCTCTCTGTGCCCCGGTTTTCAGCTATGAGATGGGAAATATGGGAAATAGGAGGCTGCTTTTCAGCTCTGGGTGACCTCAAGGGAGAAGTTATTGTCAGTTTGCAGCGAGAGAAGCCGTCATCAAAAAAAAAAAAAAAAAAAAAAAAAAAAAGATCCACCGTCATACGCTAACATTTGTGGAGCAGGGATCAGGTCTTTTTAGGCGCTGAAAGGAAAGGTCTCCAACCCCAACAGCCAGTCACCGAGGTCCCCTGCTCCAGCTCTGGCTTCTTTCTATGGGGACCTTCCGTGGCTTCTCTGGTACTTTGGTGGGACAACACTATCAGAAATGGCAAAATGGGCCGAGAAAGGGGAAGGGCTTTGGAAAGGCCTTTGCTGCTCCTGGTACAGAGCTGTCCCATCTGAACAGAAGCGTCACTGCGAGTTGGGAAGACGTGGCGTTCTTCTTGCTGTGGTGGCAGATGGGATGGCTCTCTCGATTTTCTTCTCAGAAGATGTCGCTGGTGTAAAGATGGTTCCGATCTTTGTCTCATATTCTGTTCCGACTCCTGTCTTCCCCTTGCCCTCCCCTGTCCTTCCCTGTGTGTGGTCCTTGTTGGCTCCGGGAACATAGGATCCGGTGGAGGCTGCTGACCTGCTGGGCAGGGCCTCTTGAGGCGGTGGACCCAGAGCCACGTTCAGTAGGGAGCCCAAGGACATGGGAGGAGCAGTGAGAGATGGCAAGTATGTTGAGCTCTGTTAAATGCTGGCAGGCCCTTTTGTCCCTGAGTCCCCTTTGTCCCCTAGGCCAGTGGGCCCACCACTTTCCTATACCAAGCGGCCACTGCTTCCCTTCCTTGGACCCTTCCCGCAGTCTAATGTCGGCCTTTACTGAGAGGAAAGTCCAGGAGCTCCAAGGCCATTTCACTGTCTAAGACAGAAAGACGGGATTTTGGTCCTCGGAGGAGGTGGAGCTGCTGGAGTAAGAGCGCACAGGTGTTGGGCGCTGGTGCGTCAGGAGCTTTGCCCGTGGGCCCTCAGGTTCTCCCCGGGACCTGATGACATACCTGCTGTCCTCACCGTGTGGACAGGAGGGCAGACTCAGAGAAATCCCTCCACTGACCCTAGATGCAGATTTCGGCTGAGGTCCCACTCACTCCAGCGTGCCCCCCTCCCATTCAGTTCCGTGTCTCCGAGGCGCCCACTTCCCCCATCTCTTGAGTGGTTTCCATTCCGAAGTCTCTGGTGCTGCCTGGAACAGGGCCCGTCCTCGTGAGCGAGGCAGAATGGGAAAGGCCTTGTTGTAAAGTGCCTGGGTGCATCGGTGCGTGTGTACGCCCATCTGGTTCTGGGGAGGGAACCCGGGGCCTGGAGCATCCTGGTGCTCTACCCCTGAGCTACACCCCCCGCCCTGGGCCCACTAGAGGTTGGTGGTTTCTAACCTCAGCTAGACTTCAGAACAGCCGGGTCGTCTTCTTGTGTGTTTCATTGCTATCTACATCATCTTCTGGTGAACTAGCTCCGAATTCTCTTAGATTCACCCTCAATGCTTTACCCTGGTTGTCCTCCTACCAGCCATGCCATCACGGTCCCTCCCTTGGTGTTGGTGAAGCTGGACTTTGGCTTCCACCCTTGCCCACCCTTCACACCCCATCCCTGGCTCATACCTTAGCCCAAGCTATCTGCCTAGAGTCTCCCAGGCCCACTCAGTGCCCTCCCCTGACTTTTCTTTACATCCTTCATCTGGCCTCGGGAACCCACATGATCTGGTCGGGCTTCCTGCGACTTCACTGTCCCCCTTTCTACTGGACTCCCGGCCACTCTGTCTTCTTGCAGTTTCATTTTCTTTCTTTCTTTCTTTTTTTTTTTGGTGGTGGGGAGGTGCCGGAAATTGAACTTGGGGACACTTGGCCACGGAGCCACATCCCCAGCCCTATTTTGTACTCTATTTATTTAAGTTGCTTAGCACCTCACTGTTGCGGAGGCTGGCTTTGAACCCTGAGTCCTCCTGCCTCAGCCTCCTGAGCCACTGGGATTACAGGCGTGCGTCTATCACCAGCAGGTGCTGTGCGGGACCTGGCGGAGCTAAAATTCACATGTGTCTGGGGGGTCTTAACCCCTGGGGTTGTCCCTGGAAGTTCCCTGGTACCCTGTTTTCCTACTCACTGGGCTTCCATGCCGTTTTGGTCCACACACAGTCCATGGAAGGCTCTCGATCGACATCTGAACTGCTTTTTTGGCCAGTCAGCAGCTCACCCTTCAGCCCCCCTTGCTTCCTCGATTGGCCTTCTCGCTCTGGGTCCTCCGTTCCCGCCTCTTCCCATGTGCGTTGGCTTCCTTTGCTGCCCTTCATTTCTGCATACAGTCAGCCTCAGTCCAAACCATTCAGTTGCCCCCAGTTTTGGAGAGTAAGAGAAGGAAGTTCGTCCAGAGGGGTCTGTCCAAAAGTGTGCCTCTTGGGTGTGGACGGGGATCCCTGAGAGTTTTCCATGTCTCTGCATCTTCTGTTCCATAGGCTCCATGAGCATGTGTTCCTGGGTGTGGCCTCTTGCTGAGTAGATGCTCAGGCAGAGTCCACTGAGTGGCTGAGAGGACAGAGGAGGGACGAGCGAGCGGCGGTGGGGGAGGTGTGGAGCCGGGGAGGGCTTCATGGCTGCCCTTGTTGGGGACAAAGGTGGCCTGGTTGAGGAGGCAGGGGCTGGATGGACGCTCTGTAGCTTCCGCAGGCGCAGAGTCCTGCCTGGAGGAGACTGGAGGGTTGAACCTGGCCCGCCCGACTCTGCAGTCCCTGTTTGTCCACTACCGGCCGCCAGAGTCTGCCACCCCTCCTGCACCCAGGCCATCCTGCCGCTGGGAATTGGGGCAAGATGGGAGGATAGTAGATGGATTCGTGGTCAGAGTGGCCTGGTTCCTGTTCCCCTTCTGATGGTGGCTGGAGTGAGATGTCAGGGACAAACTGTCTTTCAGTGGGTCCTTGTCAGGGAAGTGTGCAGGTGCCTGGGGACAGTCATGGTCCCTGGCTCAAGATAACAAAGGGGCATCCCCACCTTGCTGGTCCATGACTGCATGAACATATTAAATGCCCTGAGAAGTCCCATAGTCGAGAAGGGTGCAGGTGATCTAAGGTGCAGGTGATCTAAGGTGCAGGTGATCTAAAGAGCAGGTGATCTAAGGAGAGCTGATCTAAGGTGCAGGTGATCTAAGGAGAGGTGATCTAAGGAGAGCTGATCTAAGGAGAGCTGATCTAAGGTGCAGGTGATCTAAGGAGAGGTGATCTAAGTGCAGGTGATCTAAGGTGCAGGTGACCTAAGAGAGGTAATCTAAGGAGCAGGTGATCTAAGGTGCAGGTGATCTAAGGTGCAGGTGATCTAAGGTGCAGGTGATCTAAGGAGAGGTGATCTAAGGAGAGCTGATCTAAGGTGCAGGTGATCTAAGGAGAGGTGATCTAAGTGCAGGTGATCTAAGGTGCAGGTGACCTAAGAGAGGTAATCTAAGGAGCAGGTGATCTAAGGAGCAGGTGATCTAAGGAGCAGGTGATCTAAGGAGAGGTGATCTAAGGAGCAGGTGATCTAAGGAGCAGGTGATCTAAGGAGAGGTGATCTAAGGAGCAGGTGATCTAAGGAGAGGTGATCTAAGGAGAGGTGATCTAAGGAGCAGGTGATCTAAGGAGAGGTGATCTAAGGAGAGGTGATCTAAGGAGAGGTGATCTAAGGTGCAGGTGATCTAAGGAGCAGGTGATCTAAGGAGAGGTGTCTAAGGTGCAGGTGATCTAAGGTGCAGGTGATCTAAGGAGCAGGTGATCTAAGGAGAAGGTGACCTAAGGAGAGGTGACCTAAGGAGAAGGTGATCTAAGGAGAAGGTGATCTAAGGAGCAGGTGATCTAAGGAGAGGTGATCTAAGGAGCAGGTGATCTAAGGTGCAGGTGATCTAAGGAGCAGGTGATCTAAGGAGCAGGTGATCTAAGGTGCAGGTGATCTAAGGAGCAGGTGATCTAAGGAGAGGTGATCTAAGGTGCAGGTGATCTAAGGAGCAGGTGATCTAAGGAGAGGTGATCTAAGGTGCAGGTGATCTAAGGTGCAGGTGATCTAAGGAGAGGTGATCTAAGGTGCAGGTGATCTAAGGAGCAGGTGATCTAAGGAGAGGTGATCTAAGGTGTAGGTGATCTAAGGTGCAGGTGATCTAAGGAGAGGTGATCTAAGGAGCAGGTGATCTAAGGAGAGGTGATCTAAGGAGAAGGTGATCTAAGGAGAAGGTGATCTAAGGAGAGGTGATCTAAGGTGTAGGTGATCTAAGGTGCAGGTGATCTAAGGAGAGGTGATCTAAGGTGCAGGTGATCTAAGGAGCAGGTGATCTAAGGAGAAGGTGATCTAAGGAGCAGGTGATCTGAGGTGTAGGTGATCTGAGGTGCAGGTGATCTAAGGAGAAGGTGATCTAAGGAGCAGGTGATCTAAGGAGCAGGTGATCTAAGGAGAGGTGATCTAAGGAGAGGTGATCTAAGGAGAGGTGATCTAAGGAGAGGTGATCTGAGGTGCAGGTGATCTAAGGTGCAGGTGATCTAAGGAGAGGTGATCTAAGGAGAGGTGATCTAAGGAGAGGTGATCTAAGGAGCAGGTGATCTAAGGAGAGGTGATCTAAGGAGAGGTGATCTAAGGAGAGGTGATCTAAGGTGCAGGTGATCTAAGGAGCAGGTGATCTAAGGAGAGGTGTCTAAGGTGCAGGTGATCTAAGGTGCAGGTGATCTAAGGAGCAGGTGATCTAAGGAGAAGGTGACCTAAGGAGAGGTGACCTAAGGAGAAGGTGATCTAAGGAGAAGGTGATCTAAGGAGCAGGTGATCTAAGGAGAGGTGATCTAAGGAGCAGGTGATCTAAGGTGCAGGTGATCTAAGGAGCAGGTGATCTAAGGAGCAGGTGATCTAAGGTGCAGGTGATCTAAGGAGCAGGTGATCTAAGGAGAGGTGATCTAAGGTGCAGGTGATCTAAGGAGCAGGTGATCTAAGGAGAGGTGATCTAAGGTGCAGGTGATCTAAGGTGCAGGTGATCTAAGGAGAGGTGATCTAAGGTGCAGGTGATCTAAGGAGCAGGTGATCTAAGGAGAGGTGATCTAAGGTGTAGGTGATCTAAGGTGCAGGTGATCTAAGGAGAGGTGATCTAAGGAGCAGGTGATCTAAGGAGAGGTGATCTAAGGAGAAGGTGATCTAAGGAGAAGGTGATCTAAGGAGAGGTGATCTAAGGTGTAGGTGATCTAAGGTGCAGGTGATCTAAGGAGAGGTGATCTAAGGTGCAGGTGATCTAAGGAGCAGGTGATCTAAGGAGAAGGTGATCTAAGGAGCAGGTGATCTGAGGTGTAGGTGATCTGAGGTGCAGGTGATCTAAGGAGAAGGTGATCTAAGGAGCAGGTGATCTAAGGAGAGGTGATCTAAGGAGAGGTGATCTAAGGAGAGGTGATCTAAGGAGAGGTGATCTGAGGTGCAGGTGATCTAAGGTGCAGGTGATCTAAGGAGAGGTGATCTAAGGAGAGGTGATCTAAGGAGCAGGTGATCTAAGGTGCAGGTGATCTAAGGTGCAGGTGATCTAAGGAGAGGTGATCTAAGGAGAGGTGATCTAAGGAGCAGGTGATCTAAGGTGCAGGTGATCTAAGGAGCAGGTGATCTAAAGATGCAGGTGATCTAGGAGAGGTGATCTAAGGAGCAGGTGATCTAAGGTGCAGGTGATCTAAGGTGCAGGTGATCTAAGGTGCAGGTGATCTAAGGAGCAGGTGATCTAAGGTGCAGGTGATCTAAGGAGCAGGTGATCTTAGGTGCAGGTGATCTAAGGAGCCTGACTATGTGCCTTTGCGTAGCCGTTTTTTCTTGATGCTTGTCTTCCTCTGTCTCTGTGTCTGTCTGTCTGTCTGTCTCCTCCGCCCACTTTCTCTGCTTCCCACGCTGTGAGTGCCCTGGCTGGGCTGCGTCCAGTGCACCGCCCTGCTGGTCATTCTTGTTTGACCTTTACATTTTTCTCTTTAGGGAAAATATGATCCTTCGTCTGTGTTCTCGGGCCCCTGGGTACCGGTCAAGGCCGGCTTCTCGCCTCCCTCCCTTCACATCCATGGGAGGAATGACTTCAGGTCGTTGTGCTGGTTTTTAATATGGAGAAGGGGTCTTAGATGAGAAGACCCCTTTCTTGATGATGCCGATGGACAGGAGTCGGGATGGAGCCGGGTGCTCGCAGCTTTCAGGAATGATGAGTCCCTTCATTTGGGGGAGGGGGTCTGGCTTTTTGCCTGTTGGTGACACAGCATGGCTGGACTGTGGGGCCTGCTAGCCAGAGCGTGACCCTGGGCTTCGTGGCCAGGCCTGTGAGTCGTCCGCCTGGTGACTGGTCTGAGGGTGTGTCCCTGGAACTTTGGAGTCAGGCCTCACCGCGGTGTTGATGACCACACATGAAAGGCCCCCTTGCCAGGGCCGCTCCCCGGGACAGACTGCATCACAGAGTCCTGGAGTCTCCGAGCTGGAAGAGCCCCTGAGCAAACTGGCCCGGGAGGGGGACTTCCCTGGAGTGGGAAGACCTGTGGAGCCCCTCCTCCATCCTGTGACCTGATGGCCTGGCCCAGGAGCCTGTCTGGTGGCCCTGGGGGAGGGGCTCACCAGGTCTCTCCCGTGGTCCCCTAGAGTGGGGTCTCTGTGAGAGGCAGCCTGGGTGGAGCACGCGTTGGTGGGGACCTGTCAAAGTCCTGGTGTCTGGTGAGTCCCTCGGTGGCCTCAATGACGAGCGCAGGCTGCGTGGTTCTAGTTTCGTCTGCCTTCTCTCTGCCCAGGACTGTTGGACATCTTGCTTGTCACGACCCTGTTGTCGTTAACGGTTACCAGACTGACGGTGAGGACCGCCTCTCCCTGCGCACCTTCCCTGTCGGTGTTGCGCCTTGAGAAAGAAGGGGTGTGGGACACGGTCGCGCCCCTCAGTGCCTGCGCGTCTGTGTGTCTGCTGGGGCAGAGGAGGCTGCAGAGGCCGAGGGGCTGCCGGAGCTCCCTGGGCAGCTTAGCCTGTGGGCTCCAGCAGGTTAGGAGGAGAGTCCCGTGAAAATGCACCGGGGAGAGCATGCAGCCATTTCTTTAAAAACAAAAACCAAAACCTGGTTCTCACTGTGTGGAGGTGGAGTTCTGTATGTCTTCTTTTTTTTGCAGGGGGAGGGGAGGGTACCCGAGATTGAACCCAGGGGCACTGAACCACTGAGCCCCCCCCCCAGCCCTATTTTGTGTTTTATTTAGAGACAGGGTCTCACTGAGTTGCTTAGGGCCTCGCCGTTGCTGAGGCTGGCTTTGAACTCGCGGTCCTCCTGCCTCAGCCTCCTGAGCCACTGGAATTACAGGCATGGGCCGCCACACCTGGCTCTTGTGTATATTCTCGATGGTTAAAATACAGGTACCTTTTTCAGAGAGCTACATGTGTAGCTATTAGGTGACTATTAGGTGACTGGTTTTTCTCTATAACTTGCCTCGCCAGCTGGGGACCTGGGACTTCAGGGAATTGGACTTTGCATGTTGGGGGGTACTTGATCGAAGGAGGGGGAGAGGAAGCTTCCTGTTGCCTGGTTGCCCATCAGGACCCCAGGGGAGGGGGTGAGGCCAGGCCCTACCAGCATGGGCAGCAGGGGCCCAGGGATTCGGGGGTGCTGAGTAGAGAAGTGTGCATGCGTGTGTGTGTGTATGTGTGTGTGTGTGTGTGTGTGTGTGTGCACGTGCCCTGTTTGGTTTTTGCTCCTATACTTGCCAGGGTTGCTGTAACAAAATGCCCCAGAGTAGGTGGCTCCGGGTTCTGGAGGCCGGAAGCCCTAGGTCTGAGCACTGGCTGGTCAGGTTCTGCTCCTGTCTCTCTGCCTCTGGCTTGCTCTGGCCTCCTTCATGCCGTGGCCTCCCATGGCCTCCCGTGGCCTCCTGTGAGTGTGTGCATCCCTGGTTTTCACGTACTTACCACAGCCTGTTTTGACCTGATTACCTTTAAAGTCTCCACCTCCAAAGGCAGTCACCTCCTGAGGTATTGGGGGGGAGGGCTTCACCGTCTGAATTTAGGGTGCAGAACCCAATTCTGTTAGAGTCTGCAGCAGTCACCGCAGGCTTATTTTGGCACAGGCCTGCAGCCGACAGGATTTGAGAGGAGCTGGGGCCGTTGGTCTCTCCATAAATCTCCCCCTTGTGGGAATGCTACGATGAGAACAAGCCCCTGGCCAAGGTGGACCTCATATATGTTTTCAGCAAGGAGGTGTGCAGATACCCACTATGGCTTGCACTCGGAGCCTGGGGACTTCTGAGTTGTTTGTCTGCTTGGCCCTCTCCTAGCTCTTGGCCTTGAAGTCTCCCTCCCAACAGAAGAGAAAGAACAGAATCCTGTGAAAGGTCTGCTCGCACGCAGGGCAGTGGTTCTGTAGCTGGCGCACCCTGGAGAATGTGGGCCTGCGTTTGCTAAGGAAAGCCGAGCTCCGCTCGCCCAGCCGCACATCTGGCTCCCTGCTCACCAGACAAACTTTCCCCCTCTTTGTCATCTGTAGGAGGTAAAGATGGCGGACGAGCAGTTAGACTCCCAGCAGCCTCAGGTAGTCATGAGCTGCGTAGTGACGTTTTGGTCAGTGACAGTGCATGTACATGGGAGGCCATAAGATTATAAGGGCGTTGAGAAGTCCCTATTGCCCGGTGAGGTACCTGTCACAACATCCTGGCGCCATGCATTGCTCTCGGGCCTGGGGCCATGCGGGTCTCAACAGACCCACTGCACCACCGGTGACGTAGCACGTGGCACGTACCGTTGGACTCGGTGCAGAGCACCTGGCAGTGACGATGACGACTTCCTAGTTTTGCCTTCGTCAGGCTACGCTTTTAGATCGTGATTTTAGAGTGCTCTCCTCTGCTCCTAAGAACTAGTTCACGTCGAACAGTCCGCCCTGTGGCGTCGGCAGTGGCCTCAGACGCTCATCGCATGCCTTGATGGCATCCGGAGGCCACGTGGAGTGACGGGCTTCTGTCGCCTGGGTTCTCGTGCGGAGACGCTGATGTTGGCCCAACTGTGAAACGGCCAGGCCCTGCGTTCTTGGGTGTGGGGGAGTCCGGGTCCTTGAGCACCGTGTGCACAGCCACGGCCTCTGGCGTGTTTGCATTTTCTCTCTGGGGACCTCAGGAACACCCAACTGCACCAAGATGAAAGTGGAGCCTGCCGAGTCACACGGGCGGGGCCAAGGTGTTTTAGGAAAGCGGTCAACAGTGAGAGTTGGTCGGAAAAGTCCAGCCCCTCTCTGCTTCCCCGGAGCCTGTTTTTACTGAGCGTCTGTCAGGGGACCTGGGGACATGGAAAGGGGGTTTCTCTGGCTCTTTGGAGAGGGGAGGGATTCCTCCAGGAACCTGCACTTTTAAAACATCACGTTCCAGTGTGTTGGGGGGAGTCCCTAGGGACAGATGTGGATCTCCGGAGTGCCTGTCCTCAAGCCATTTCCTAAACTCCAGGACTTGGGAGGTAATGAAATAGTGACCATCGTCCAAAGAGAAAAACCCAGGTCCCTCTCTGGCCTGTCCTGTGGCTTCTGTTCCCTGGCTTCTCCAGCTCCCCGGGCTCCTGCTGGGGGCAGGTGACCTGCTGGCCTTGAGGGACGTCTGACTTCCTTTGATCCCTGTCTTAGCCTCAGGCAGAACCAGAGCCCGTGAATTCGGTCCTTTGCCCTGTTATTTGGCAACGATTTCCGATTTCCGAGGCCCCGGCCCTTTCAGGCAGGGGGCTGGGCTCTCCCGTGTTAGTGAGTGTCCTGCTGGGTCTCCCTGGCCTCTCCCCTCCTGACCCTGGGAGGACCCCGCCATGGCCAGCCCAGTCCACCTCATTTGGTCTGGAGTTTTCTGAGAGTAGGCTGGGATGGGAAGGGATGGAGAATGTGGCAAGAGTACACAGGTAAAGATCTACCTGGCAGAGTGGCCCCTCGCCCTGGCTGTACTGGAAATTGAGCCCAGGGCGCTTTACCACTGAGCACATCCCCAGCCCTTTTTATTTTTTTGAGATGGGGTCTGGCTAAGTGGCTTAGAGCCTTGATAAATTGCTGAGGCTGGCCTTGAACTTGCGATCCTCCTGCCTCAGCCTCTAGTTGCTGGTGTTACGGGGCCAATGCTTTATTCCGAATGAGATTTTAAAAAATAGAAACCAACTTCCCTTCAGCCCCTGCTTAAAGCCCTCCTGTGCTTCCCCTCTGCCCAGGGGGAAACGCACACCCTGCTGAGCTGTCTCCTGCTCCTGCAGCCCTCCTGGCTGTGCTCCTCCACGTTCTCCAGAACCACCTCAGGACCTTTGCACCTGCTGTTCCCTCTTCCTGGGATGCTCTTCTTCCCAGGGGCAGCAGGGAGATGCTTGTCAGTCAGTCTCTCCTATATCACCCCTCGGGGACATCTTCCTTGACTGCCCATCTTATTACATCACCCTGTTTTATTTTCTTCCAAGTATGTATCACTCCGTGAAATTGGCTTTCTTCTTCTTTTTTCCCTTATTATTACTTATTGGCCCTCATCGGAATAGAAGCTGCCAGAGGCCAGAGGAACTTTTCTGTTCCTCCTGCCTCTGGATCTCTGACTCATATGCTGGTGCTGTTCTCAGTAAATGCTCCTGTTGACTGAGCGAATAGATCCCTTGTCATGACTTTGCAATAAGGAATGGGGTTCCTTTTATTTTGTTATTTGCTTGTTTAGTTATATCTTAAAAAATTGTTTCAGTTGTAGGTGGCCACAAGACCTTTATTTATTTTTTTAATGTGGTGCTGAGACTCGAACCCAGTGCCTCACACAGGCCAGGCAAGGGCTCTACCCCTGAGCCCCAGCCCCAGCCCCTGTTTAGTTATATTTTTAAAGGTAGGATCTCACTGTGTTGCCCAGGCTGGCTTTGAACTCCTGGGTTCAGGGGATCCTCCTGCCTCAGCCTCCTGAGTAGCCAGGACTACCGGTGCCCACTGTGGCTGTCCAGGGTTCCTTTGGAAAATTACACTTTTGGCTTTTGATCTGTGCTTCGGGAATTTGGCGCAGCTCTGAGACGGCCCACGGCACCTGACATCGTGGTGACTGGGGCTGGTCTGAGCCCAGGATGTAACTGAGGAGAACCGGGGTTGAAGTCACGCACCTCTAACTCTGTTTCCCGCCTCAGCCAGGTGAGAGGGAAACAAGACTATTGAAATGGCGTGTCGCTGCGTGGCGGGGTGTGGCCATGGCATTGGCCATGCTGGCCTCAACCCCCACACTGACGCAGAGCCTCCCACCCACGTGGACGTTGGAGCTGGTGGCTGGTTGTTAGGGTTTGGTGAGAGCTGCCCCCAGGAGCTCCTGCTTTAGGTGGGACCATCCAGAGGTGAAATGACCGTAATGGGTGATACCCGAGACTGGGTCATTTACAGTGCACAAAAGTTTATTGGCACGTGGTTCTGGAGGCTGGGAAGTCCATGATCAAGATGGTGTCTGGTAAGGACCTTCTTGCTGCATCATGGCTGAAGGGCAAATAGAGAAGGCACTCCTGCAAGAGGGGGAGGGAGGGAGAGAGACAGACAGATGGACCGACAGACACTGAGATAGGAAAGGTCCGCTTCATGCCCTGTGTGGTCTGCGTTAGTTCATCTGTGAGGCTAGAGCTCTCCTGACCTGAAGGCCTACCATTAGGCACCTCTTCCCAATATGGTGGCATTGGGATTAAGTCCCCAGCACGTGCTCCTCGGTGACAGAGTCACACCATCACCAATCCCATTGGAAGCCTTAGTCCGTTGGCGGGACCCTTCCTGCCGGATGACGTGAGCAGCAAGAAGCCTTTTGGGTGTGAACCCAGCCCCGTCCACTGGGACCTGGGACTCCAGACTGGGCGATGATTGGGGCTCATTTCCCCAGACTCCCAGGGGGGCCCTCGGGGAGACTCCGTGGAGGGGGAGAGAGCGTCCGTACCACACGGTGAGGAGCCGAGCTCGGTGGCCCGCAGGCCGGCCCTGTGGTGGGGACCTCCTTTGTGTCCATCTGTCACCACTGCCCTGCAGCCATCACGTCCCCTGAACGCTCCTTGTCACCAAGTGGCTCAGGGATAATCCATCAGAAATGACAGACGGGGTCTGCACCGTGGAGGATGGACGAGCGGTGGAGGCCGTTCCCCGGGGAAGGGTTTCTGCCTCCGAGCATTAAAGCAGAACCCACCGAAGCCAGGGCTCCTGTGGAGTGAGCCCCGAGGCCCTCGTCCCCATCCTGCCCCGCTGACGGGGAGAGGAGAGTCCGTGGGCGGAGGAGACTCCAGGTCCCCATGGATTGGGACCGTGACCAAGGGCTGGGGTGGGGAGTGAGCTGGTGGACCCAGAGGGCAGCCTAGAGTTCCTGCTTCCACACGTGCACGTAATGCAGGGGCGTGTGTGTGTGTGTGTGTGTGTGTTTAAAAATAGTGAACAATTTTTTACATGGTGGTAAAAAGAGTACAACGTAAAACTCATCATTTAAAATATTCAGAAGTGTCGGTTGGGTGGGGTCAGCATGGTGGTGCCGGAGCTCCCCAGAGCCCTTCCGTCTTGCAAAGCTAAAACTTTGCACCTGCTGAACAGTGGCTCCCCGGGCCACACCTGCCACCTTGCCTCTGGCCACTGACATTCTGGGTCCCCTCTCCATGACTTTGGGCCCCTGGTTTGAGTGGGATCGTGGCGTGTTCCTCTCCCTGGGTCTGGCTTGCTTCACCTGCCTCAGTCCCTGAGGACCACCTGCAGCCGGTGACAGCTTTCAAGACTGGACAACGTGCCATGTGTCTGCACCCGGGGCTTCTGTGTTGGTGGGTGAGGACGTTGGGGTTGTTCCCTGAGTCTCGCTGCGTGGAGAGTCTGGGAGCCCAGTACCTGGAGCCGGGCTGCTGGGTGACAGGTCGCTCTAGTGTCTTCTTAGGAGCCACGGGACGACGGGTTCCCAGGGCTGTTCCAGCCGACGTTCCTGCCGGCAGCTCAGGGGCCCACGCCCTCGCCCACACTGGCCCACACTCGCCCACACTCGATCTTCTCTGACTGTCTCTGCACAGTCCCCGCCCAGGGCTGTGCGGGGGTGTCGCGCTGGGCTCCGTCGATGAGGTTTTCTTTCCTTCCACTTCACTTGGTCACAAAGACACCGCCAGCACCAGGGACAACCAGCAGTCCTGCTCCTGGACGTCACAGAGGACGTCGTCGAGGCATGAGATTCAAGTCAGGATCCACACCTAGGACAGACCTGGGCCTGGGTTTGAGCCAAATGGCTGACTTCCTTTTCCTAGCCAACGGTTGACGCACATCTTGAGCCGACCCCCAGCCAGAGGTGGACCATGAGGGCCTTCCGGAGTGTGGGGCTTGGGGACTGGGACACTTGGGCGGTGGCCCCAGAAGGATGTCATCACGGAAGCCACAGGTGGGACCCAAAGCCAGGGCTTTGCAGAGTGGCCCAAACTCTGCCAACCTTGGCCTGCTCTTTTGGTTTGAATGAGTAATAGAGAACATGAGCAGAGACAGGATTCTGAGTGTATTTCACACCATTCAACTCCTTTCGATTTGGTTTCCTTTTTTTTTGTTTTGTTTTGTTTTTAGAACCAGGGATTGAACTCAGGGGCACTCGACCACGGAGCCACACCCCCAGCCCTATTTTGTATTTTATTTAGAGACAGGGTCTCACGGAGTTGCTTCGCGCCTGGCTTTTGCTGAGGCTGGCTTTGAACTCGCCATCCTCCTGCCTCAGCCTCCCGAGTGCCAGCAGGCCTGACCTGGGTTTGGTTTCTATTTTGAACTCGTGTGTGTGCACGTGTGTGTGTGTGTGTGTGTGTGTGTGTGTGAGCTGTTACCATTCTAGAGAGTTCATTCTTAGGTTTTCTGCAGAGCCATAGAAGTTATGGAGAGCTCTTCACACGAAAAATTAACATGAAATGATTGGCTTAGTTTTTGTTCATGTTTATTATATATCATTTTTACTTTTTGATGAGGCCTAGTCACCTCCTTCAGGCACTGTGGAAATGACTGCTGGCCACGGTTCCCTCGGCTGTTCTGATGTTTGTGGTTGGATTATTGTATTAACAAATGCTTCAAATTACAGGAGGAAAAAAACACAGGACATTATTTCAATTCCGCCTTCACATCTGTTAATCCTATCAGTAAATAATGGCACAGGGCCATTCTAACAGGACCGTAAGGCTGTGGGCCCACTCCCTGTTCTTTGATATGTTTTGTTAACATTTTTCTTATTTTGGTACCATAAAATGAAGTCTCCATTAAGAGCTCAACTCACAGACTAATCCTTGAAATGTGTGGGTTTTTTTTTTTTTTTTTAAACAAAACATGATATGTTGTTTCCTGTCAGAATCCTAGACAGAGTTTGTAGGATCTTTTATGGAGTGTTCCGAGGATTGCGGGTCTGAGGGTCGGCAGGAATTTACCATTCAGAAAGTCTTTCTCCTGGGTGTGGGGGAGAGAGGTCCTGCTGGGCCAGCCCACCGCGGGCTCAGGGTTGTGAGGGGTTCAGGCACCTTGTGGTGAGGGGTCCCATGGAGCCCCATCTGTGGCTCGTGGACCAGATTGGATTACCCGCCTCATAGGACGCTCCTGGACCAACCATCTGGTCCAGTGTGATTGTCACTTCAAAGATGGTTCGCCCAAAAGGACAGATACTGCCATTTTCCTTTGTTGGCAGCAAATTCAAATTCATATTTTGAAGCCTTGACCCCCAAGACCTCAGGACGTGACTATACTTGGAGATTAGGTCTTTAAAGAGGTGAATAAATTGAATAAATGAAGCTATTAGAATGGGCCTGATCCAGTCTAATCCAATCTGACGGGTGTCCTCGTAAGCAGAGGAAATTTGGACCCACAGAGACACCAGCAGGGTGCACACACAGAGGAAAGGCCAGAGGTGGCCACCTGCAAGCCAAAGAGAGAGAGAGAGAGAAAGGAGAAACTAACCTGCCAACACCTTGATCTTGTACATCCAGCCTCCAGAACTGTGAGACCATAAACTTCTGTTTAAGCCCCGCCCCCTGCTGCCATCTGTGAGGCATTTTGTTACAGCAGCTCTAGCAAACTGATACTTTGCATAACTCCGTTGATACTTTTAGCCACTTCTTGAGTCCCTTGTATAGTTAAAGAAAAAAATAAAAAAAGTCCATACCCATTTTCTCTACCAATGCATTCTTTTGAAGATTTCTTTTTCATTTCTACCCTGTGTTCATTTCTGACTTCTTTGGAGGACTCGGATCCATGACGGCGGGTGAGATGTGATGGAGAAGCCGAGGGCTGCCTGGTCACCGGGGCGATAAGCCATCTGCTCCCTTATAAGCTGTCCACATGCAGCAAGTGCACAGGGGCCTTGCCCAGGTCCCCCTCTCCCCGGTCCGTCTCCCCTTCCCCATTCTCTTCTCCAGCCCCTGGCTGTGGGGCTCTGCGGGTTGTCTCAGCCACAGTCTCCGTCTCTGGTGCTCTGCCCCCTCCCGGGGGCTGTGATGGGAGACTCCACATCCTGAAGCCCCTGGGTCCATTTTATTCTCAAGGCAGAGGGGATGGGAAGTGACAAGATGTAGGGGAATCTGAAACCGCCAGGGTGGGCTTCACTTCAGACTAGTAAAAAAAAAAAGTCTGGAGTTTGAAGGCTGGGGCTGGGGCAGCCCCTCCTGCCTGGGCCAGTCGACTGTGGCGGTTCACGGGAAGGCTGAGCCTGCTCTTGTTGGAACCGTTCCCTAAAAGCCACCTTTCGCTGAAGGTTTCAGAACATTTCAGGTCTAGGCTATCTGACGGAAGGGTCTTGGTTATTTGTGCAACCCTGAAGGATTTCTGAGAGCCCACTTGACCAGAGGTGGGGCTTCAGCTGGGAGATGGTCGCTGGAGTTAGCCATGGATTGTGACAATCTTTTGCAGCTGGTGACAATGTTCAAGTTTCCTTGAGGAACTTCTTACCGGCTGTGTATCCCTCCTTTCAAATGCTCTGGACCAGTATTTCTGATCTTGGATTTTTTTTTTTTTTTTTTTTGTCTTTCAGGTTTTGCAATATTTTCACCTACCTAATTTTGTACATGCTATCAAATTTCATGATGTGGAACTTTCCACCTGGGTCATAGTGGTGCTCACAAAATTTCGGATTTTGGAGCATGTCTGATTTCAGATTGTGGATTGGGGATGCTTAATCCCTACGACAGTGATTTTTTAAGTGATGGCCGGGAGGAGTTATTTTTGTCTTATATTCTTTCTAAGCAGTCAGAAGAGAGGCTGTTCTGTTGAGAATTTCCTGTGATCTTTTCCTGACACTTTTGATTCCATTTCAACATGGCCACTACTCTGCAGCTCCACAACCTTCAGTGGCTCACTAGTGCTACTTTTTTTTTTTTTTTTGCCGTGTCTTTTCCTCCCAAGACTAACTTAACCTAGGTCTCCCTTCAGGAATGTGATATCTTTGTGGGCAGGGGACCCTGATTCTTGTTTTTTGATACTAATAGATCCCCGGGTACAGAGCTGGCAGGCAGCCAACCTTCTTGGTTGGACTTTTTTAGGGTAAAGGAGGGTGGTGGCTTCCACCCTTTTCCTAGAGGCTGTTAGAAGGTGGGCTGGGTTTTGATTTACTGCTCCATACCCACGCACTTGTCACACTTGTCGAGGCCAAGGGGTGGGGGTGTCTGGGTCGTGGGCATAGCTGGGTCAGGTGAGGCCTGTGACCAGCTGTCAGGACCACAAGAACTGAGGCGCATGTGGCCTCGCAGAGTGGGAAGGACCCCATTCCAGGTAGGTGGCGGTTCCCTTGTTGCCCAAGCCTGGAGCAGCAGCAGGTATCAGGCCTTCTGCGGTTGGGGGCCAGACTGTGCCCTCTTTAACCTTGACTTCAATGAAGGGGGCAGACGTGGAGGAAATGTGCCCTGATAAATGGACACACATCCGTCCTGGTGGGTCGTGAGCCTTCTGAGTCTAAATAAGTGATTATTACGTAAATCAGAGGGACTCCAAGCTGCAAGAATTCAGACCAAAAGTGGAGGGGAAGAAAAGACCAGCAGGGTCAGGATCAAAATCTGCCGGCTGCCTGGGTCCTTGGTGCCACCTTCTCCCCTTGCCCCAGCCTTAATGGGGTCTGGGTGGCCCCCTCTGAGCCCCACCCCGTACAAATGACAGGCAGCCCAGGGCTCAGCCGGGAAAGTGCTCCATAAATATCATTTGACGGTGCTAAATAAGATTCACACAGCTCTGCGGTGTTTTGATTGTGGACTTTTAATCTGGCACCCAGGTGACCCTGAAGCTCTGTTCTCCCGGTAGGTGTCTTCTGAGATCCGCTTGCCTGGCCTTGTTAATGGTTTGTTTTCCCCTTTGATTTATTAGATGCGAGGCTCCCCCTCCACGGGGGCGGGGGGTGGGGAGTGTTTTGTCTGCATGGAAGTCGCTGTTGGGCTTTTCCTGTTTTATGACTCTGCATTCGTAGCTGGCTGCTCACAGCCCAGCTCCTTTGATTTCCGTAAGGTCATGGTATCAGGCCACTCCTTTGGAGGGCTTGGTGCTGGCCCGGGTTTGCCGGCCGCCCGTATTTTTACCTTGGCAGGAAGGAGATCAGATTTAACTTACGCCCGTTGAGGGCCAGGTGGAGAATTTTAAATGGTTTTAAGCCACCTGAGTGTTGCAGGCCAAGAAGACAGAAGCCACCCAGCCGAGGGGGAGCTTCTGCCCCTGGGTGTTTCACCAGCCCCAGGCTGAGTTGTGTTTGGCTTGGGGCTTCTCCGTGAAACGGGTAGAAAGGATGAAAGGAGCTAAGAAAGGCACAAACAGGCAGGGGACTGGGAACCAGGTGCCCCAGCGATGGTGGATGGTGACACTGGAGCTGCTGAAGTCATGCGCGTGTCCCTTCCCTCCCCAAACTGACCTCAGCAGGACCGTGCCCTGGCCAGGGAGGGTTAGCTGCGAAGCCCAGCCTCTGCCTGGGATCGTGGGGTTCTGATCTCTGACAGAGCAGGGAAGGAGTGGAGAGCAGCAGGGAGCAGCCGGGTCTGTGACTTTAGACATTGAACTGGGAGGACGCTCCCCCCTCCCCCATCTAGGTAGGCTTGATGGCTGTCCTTGTTGCTGGGGGGCTGGATGGAGCCTGGTGGAGATTTCCATCTTCAGCTCAGACGCAGCGTTGGCGCCAACAGAGCCTGCGGTTAAGGACACTTCATTCTACCCCCAGCCGCGAGGACCACAGGGTCTCCAAGTTTTTCAGCCTTATAGAAAGAGGTGGAGATCTTTTCAGAATATTCTGGAATCAGAGATCAGACGGATCGAATAGAAAGATGCTCAAGAACGGATCCTCTCCTGTGTCTGCAGAGGGACCATGAGCCCAGCTCTGTCTTTTGCCCTTGAATATAAAGCGTGACTGTCCCCTGGAGTGACCTGGAGGGACAGGTTTTAGAGTATGTCCTGGATGGACCTGTGTCCTGGGATTCCAGAAAGTGACAAGAGGACCCTCTGAGTCCCTGACGGCAGCACCCTGCTCTTGGCGGGTAGTTTTGGGGGGCGAGGTCCAGGAGGGGGCTGGAGCCCGAGTACTTTCCTCCTGCATGGTCTCGTGTTTGGTGGTCAGATCCTGCCCCGGCCACTTGCTGGATTCTTGACTTTGGGCAAATCACGAAGCAGGTGCTCAGCTGACCTTCAGAATGGGCTCCCTGATGATGCAGGCAAAGTCACCTGCCCAGAGCCTGAGGCAGGGATGTCACCTGGAGAAAGTGAGCTTAGGGTCATGGGCTGCACGGGTCACAGTCTTCAGGCCCCCTCCATCCCGACGCTGGATGAGGGAGAGGCTTCTCTTTAGCAGAGCAGTGGGCTGAGAGCCTTTGCAGAAGGTAGTTGGAGATTCTGACTTGCCTTCCAACAAACCCTGGTGGCAGTGTCTCGGTGGACACTGTGAATCAGACCCCAGGCCCCTGCTGGCTTGGCTGTGGGCAGATGTCCCTCCTCTTTCCCTTGCCCTGACGGCCAAGGGCAGGACCAGGCACCCAGGTCAACGCGTGGTGATCTCCGCTGCTCTCCCTTTTTGAAACAGTCCAGAGAATGGCTGGGCACATGGTTGAGCTCACGAAAATGCACCCCTGTTGGTGGACCTGGTGGTTGCTTTGTGTGTTCAGGGAGGGGGGACACGTTAAAAAAAATCCCAAACAATAAACCGTTTTCTCTGCAGATTGTCAGTGGCGGGTGAGCTGATTGAGATATCTGATCTGTGAGTGATAATGGAGCTGCACCCCTCCTGCAATTAGTCTTTTAACTTTTCCACCCCGCCCCCTGCCCGTGGGAAACTAGGTGGGAGCTAGCTGGAGACAGCTCTGGGTGCTAAATCGGGAAGCAGATTTACATTCCGAGGTGCTCACGTGCCGCTTAGACTTAGACCACCGAGTGTGAATTGAGTTAGAAAAGAGAGAGTCCCATGCTGGGAGTCACCAGGAAAGAGTTTACGGCAATGTAACCGTGGGGATCAATCCATCTTTAGTTAGAATCCCAAAGCTGCCAAGGCCTGGAGTCCAGGGAGGAGAATTCAGGGGCAGGTCCTTCCCTGAGTCAGCGCTTTGCAAACCTGAACTTGCAAGGGAGTCACTTGGCCTTCTGGGTCAGGTGCAGATCTGGATTCTGTCTCTGGGCTGGATGGGGCTCTGCCTTTCCTGGTGAATGTGAGTGCTGCTGCTGCTCCTGGTGTCTCAGGGCCCAGCTTGGGTAGCCAGGTTGGCACCCGGATGATGCAGGCGAAGTCACCTGCCCAGAGCCTGATGCAGGGATGTCAGCTGGAGAAAGTGAGCTTGGGGTCATGGGCTGCATGGGTCACAGTCTGCAAACCCTGGGCTCCTTCAGGCCCCCTCCATCCCGACGTGGGATGAGGGTTAAAGGTGTTGGTCAGAAGAGAGGAGGAACTGTCAGTAACTGTCAGGGACAGATAGGCCCCTCCATACATTCTCTGGGTGGCATGACGTGTTTGTGTTCAAACCGCAAACCGTCCACTTCCTGGTCGTGTGACCTCAAACAAGTCATTAACTCTCTCAGAGCCTTGTTGCCCACTTGCAAACTGGGGAGGGCAATGAAGACCCACCTGCAAAAGTGTGTGCGTGTTTAAGGGGGCTCAGTGGTAGAGCGCTTGCCTGCCATGTGTGAGGCCCTGGGTTCAATCCTCAGCACCACATATAAATATTTAAACAAAATAAAAAAATATCCATTGACAACTAAAAAATATTTTTTAAAAAAGAAGAAGAAGAAAAGCCAGTTCTCATAAATGTTTGGATCAGCTCTTGGCACATCTCAAGTGGCCAACGATAAGGTCTTTCCTCTCTCAGCTGAGAACGTCTCTAGGTACTTGCGGTGGACCAAGTGACACCTTCAGTTTGATGGCACGGTGACCCGCAGACCCTCTAATACTTGGAACCTGTCCTCTGCCATCCAGGTTCATGACAGTTCTCCCTGGATCCTTCTTCGGGTTCTGGCCACCACCACTGACTGTTCTGACCAGCATGGGACACAGGACCCTTTCCCTCCTCTGTGACCTGGGGCAGGAGGCTGTGGATCAGTGGATGAAGACTTAACCAGGAGGAGAGAAAGAACATTTTGTGAGGAGAGGGGGAAAAAAAATCATGGAGTGGATTCTGCAAAATGGTGGCTTGCTTTTTGGATTCAACCTGGTGGTTCTGAGCTCCGGAAGCTCATGAAATGGGCTAGGAAGGGCCTCTCCTGTCAGAGGCATTCAGCCAACGTTAACTTTTCTTTCTGGCTCTGCAGAGAACACCGGGCTGCATCAGCTGCAGTCTGGGAATGGTTCTGCCTCTCTGGCTGACCTCCCTGGAGGGTGTCATTTCACCCCAGGCAGCATCCGGGTAATTAGCATCCTGCTTTGGGGACCCTTGGTGGCTGGGAAGGACAGGGCTCCTCCAGGCTCACTTCAGTGTCTCATGCGGTTTTGCAGCTGTGGAAAACTCCCCTTCTCAGACTGCTCCTGGCTGCAGCAGCCACCTCACCTGTCACCACCACGCTGCTAATGTCATCAGCACACTGCTCCTCCCAGGGGCCATGGCACGTGTGCTTAATAAAGTTGGAGGGATGGGCCCTCAGTCCTGCTGAGTCCCTGCCCTCAGGATGTCGCACACTGGGGTGGGCGCCGGGCATCTGCTGGGGAGGGCCCATGGCCCACGCTGGGCTGGATTGCAGTCCCGGCAGCCTTGAAGTCAGATGTGTGAAGCCAGCTGTCACATATCTGCGTGGGGAGGGGACCTGCGGCAAAGGGAGTGAGTTCAGGGGCCCTTGGAATGTTCTGGTATGAGCCTGGTCCTGGCTGAAGTGTGTCAGGATCTCTTGGGCTTGTTGAAAAAGAAGAGTCTGCCCCGCCCCCACTCCAGGTTCTATGTAACTGGGTGGTGGAAGTGCGGGGAATCTGTGCTCCCTCTGTAATTTGAAAACCGCCCCCAGGTGACTGGCAGACAGCCAGTTCTGGTGAAGCCTTGCTCCAGTTTGTTTTTGGTGTGATGGATGCAGAGGGGCAAATCTGTGATTCTGTTGTCCCCCACACCCTGCTTCCCAGGGCACGTCCGTGACAGGACGAGAGCCAAACCCAGTCCTGAGAGCTCAAAGGTTCTTTTTGGTTCACAGACCCCTATGAAATAGCTCTCTGTCATTTTTGCACAAAAACCTCTAATCCATGCCGGACGTTCAGCCAGGGGGAAGAATGGTCTGGTCCAGTCCAGAGGTTCTATTCAATCTGGGGGCTGTTTTGCAGTCCCAGGGGGACATCGGACAATGCCAGGAACATTTTTGGCTATGACAGCTGGGGGAGGGGTGGGAGTGGCTACTGGCATCCAGTGGACAGAGGGCAGGGATGCTGCTAACCCTCCCCTACTGCACAGGGTGCTGGAGCATCATCCAGCCCAAATGCCAACCGCGCTGAGAAAGCCTAGTGCAGAAAAGTCTTCCCAGTCTTGGCGTTCACTCCCTCCTTCCCCATTTAGTCTGTCTGGGCTGCAGCCTGAGATCCTGCCTCTCCAGCAAGCCCTGGGTGATGCTGGTGCTGTCCCTGGGGAGAGGGTTTTTAGAGCATTCGGTTTCAGAGGGACTCAAAGCTGGGTTGGCCTCACAGCTCTACCATGCACCAAGCGCTGTGGCCTCGGGCAAGTTACTCTGACCTCTCCAAACTTAAATTTCTTCCTCTGTGAAATGGAGATAAGGTCACTGAGGGCCCAATGGGGTCATAGCTGTAAAGAGTTTATCATGCTGCTGGCCTGGGTGAGCATTCAATGAACATAGCTATTTTCACCACCATTATTATTATTTGGCTGGAAGTTCAACTTTATTTGTCCAGTTTTTCATCATTTGCTTACCTGTGTCTGATCTTTTCTAAAATAAGCTGAGGCCAGAGTCACTAGACACAAAGTGTCACTCTTTGATGGTGTTATTTTTTACTCATAAATCACCCCACTTTCTGGGAGGGGACAGAGGCTGGAGTAGGGACTAAAGTGAATTCTTAAGGAAGCATTTGGGGGAAGTGGGGGCATCACCCTGTGGTTCTTCACATCCTGAAAATGGGGTGGTCGTTTTTTTACCTGCTCAACTGAAGTGGGAATGGAGATAATTTCCCCAAAACAAAGTGTCTGATTTGGGGGTTTTCATTCATAATATTTTATGGATAATAGAGAGACATGACAACCAAATGTGGACGTCTAGTTTCGCCAGGAGCCTGAACTCTCAAGTATATTTGGCATAGTGGTTATTTCAGAGCACAGGACCCATCCTTGTTCAAAGCCTTGTGTTGCTACATACCAGCCTTGTGACCTGGGGATTATGTATATCTATCACAAAGCAGCAGGTTCCTGGTCTTTAAAATGGGAGAAAACAGCACAGTAGTCCTTCCTTATTGGTGGTTTTGCTTTCCATGGTTTCAGTTATCTGAAGTCAACCATGATTAGGAAATTCCAGAAATAATTTGTTTTAAATTGTGCA
The DNA here is from genome assembly GCF_045843805.1 of Urocitellus parryii. Taxonomy (NCBI): domain Eukaryota; kingdom Metazoa; phylum Chordata; class Mammalia; order Rodentia; family Sciuridae; genus Urocitellus; species Urocitellus parryii. Next base: position 17,108,937 of record NC_135535.1, on the reverse strand, counting down.
CTCTTCCAAATAGCATGATGAAAACTGATACCATTTGTCCAGAGTATCCAGGCTGTATGTGCTACCTGCCCGTTAGTCATTGAGTAGCTAACTGGGTTATTAGAGTGGTTGTCAAGATATTGTAGAGCTTGTGTTGGAGTAACGCTTGTTTTACTTAACGACGGTCCGAAATTCCAAAACAGATGCTGGTGATTTGGATATACCAAAGAGAAGCCATGAAGTGCTTTCTTTAAGTGAAAACTTGAAAGTTCTCAACTTTGTTGTAGGTAGGTGCGACTAGAGAAAAGACAGTGTAGATATGCTCAGCACTAGCTATGGTTTCTGTCGCCTACTGGGGGGTCTTAAAACATATCCCCTGAGGTTTTATAGAAGGGAGGCTGTCATATCTACTTCCAGAAGTGGGATTAATTCATGTAAATTACTTGATGTCTGTTGTCCAGTTCATTGGGTTCTAGTCCTGCAGATTGGGCAGGCTGTGTTCAAGCATTAGTACTGAGAATCACACAGGAAACCCATTCCCTGTCCAGCTTCTGAGGCCTCCTTCAGAGACTCCTGATTCACTGGGGCCAGGAAGAGGCTCAGGAATCTCCATTTCACACCAGCACACCAGGGGGTACTGGTCCTAGGGGCCACGCAGAGAAGCCCAGTCCTGGTGCTGAGTGTAGTCTGTGGGGCCCGAGTGTCCCATGGAAACTGCACAGGAGCCTGGCCTGGTGGGGTGGGCCAGTGGATGGTCACTCCCGGGAGGTGTGCTGACAGATCTTTTATTTCAGCAGGGGCTAGTGCTCTCCGTACCAAACTTGGTAGAGGAGGGAGGGGTCGTGGGAGGGGAGAGAGGACTTCTGCAGCTGGCTGCTGAACGGTTGATCTCCAAATGGGACAACCACAAGGCCAGGTTTAAGCAACCCGGAGGCCGGTAGTGGAGGGGAGATCAGAGGCAGGTGCCCGGAGACCCCTGTGATGCTCAGAGAAGTTGCTGCGGGGCTGGAAGGACCTGGGGGAGCAGGGGCGCAGCTGGGGAGGAAGCCGCGCTGGCTGCAGGTGTGTCCCCAGGAGGCATCTGTGGAGTAACAGGCTGAGCAGTGACAGCCTTCACGGGGACAGTTGAGGTGTGTGGCGTCCTCCAGGCTGCAGGCTCTCCAGATGGGAGTGCTGGCAGATGGCCTTCCTCACTGCCAGCTTTGATCAATGGCGAGGAGGGAGGGAGTGCGAATGCCGCCAATTAACAGGATACCCGGAGCGCCTCCCGCCCACCTGGGAGCCCAGCAGGAGCTGTGCCTCCTGCAGAGACAGACTCTGCTCTGGCTGCTTTAGTGAGGGAAGGCAAGACTGCGACCGGAGCAGAGGCTGTGGATGGAGCCAGGGGCCCGCTTTCAGATCGCCAGCTTTTGCCGGCTGTGACTTGACCGTGTTACTTCATCTCTCTGTGCCTTAGTTATTTTGTCTGCAAAGTGGGGCCCTGAGGCTCCGTCCCTTGCGAGCCACCCCTGCGTCCCGGGTAGACACCGTGGTAAGTGATTCTGGGACACACGTCTGGGTGGGCAGAGGTCCCTGCTGACCTTGCTCACAGGTCTGAGGGCCGCTCACCTAGGACAGCGGATCCACATCCTCCAGCCACAGATATGCAAAAATGCAAGCTCCAGGAAGCTAGCTACCCTTGCAGGAGCTTTCAAGTCCTCCGTGCCGCTGACTTCCCAGTGGTCTGTGGCTGAGCCCAGAGCCATGCAAGAGCAGAACACCCTGCCTAGGACGGCACTGCTGTTTCAAATGGCCCGAGGAGTGCGTGGGAGGGGTGAGGCCCTGGGGCCAGCTTGGCACCTACCCCACACTGTGGCACCCAGCAAACCCTCGAACCCTCGCCACTTGTCATTCTCAGGGTGGGGGCCCTCACTGGACTCCAGATTAAAACCCGCTTCCCTGTGACTCCTGGTTCTCTCTAGGCACCTCTCGGTCCCACAGTCCTGTCCAGCTTTGCCCTCCCTCCCTGTCACCTGGAGTTCCACTGGCCCTTTTTTGGTCAGTTGGATCAACTTGGCTCTGGAGTCAGAAGTCTGGGATTGAAGCTACTTTCTGCTGCTTAAAGCTTTGTGACCCTGGCAAGTTTCTCAACCTCTCTGGGCTTCAGTTGCTGCGATGGTGCAGTTAGTGTCACATCCAGCCTCCCTCCCGGCACTGGTGAGTGGATTCAATAAGGTGAGAGGGCATTTTAGTTAGTTTTTCCATTGTTGTAACCAAAAGACCAGACGAGAGCTACACAGAGGAGGAAAATTGTAATTGGTGCTCACGGGTTTCCAAGTCTCAGTCGATAGATGGCTGAGTCCATGGCTCTCCCCAGAGATGAGGCAGAACATCAAGGCAGGAGGGCGGAGAGGAGGAGAGAGCTCAGGAGAGAGCTCTGCTCACCTGGGACAAGATACAAACCCTAAAGGCACAGCCCCTGCCTCCTGCAACCATGCCCTACCTGCCTACTGTCACCACCCAGTTAATCCTTCAAGTGGATTAATCCACAGGTTGCACCTCTCTTAATCTGATCATTGCACCCCTGAGCATTTTTGCATGGCCTGACGAGCTTTGGGGGGGACACCCCCTATCTTGCGGAGGGAAAGCACACCTTGGGGTCTGCAGGCAGCAGTACATGCTCAGCAGAGGTTGCTCCTGTGAGCAGGGTCCCCACCCTGTCCTGCCCCTGCAGCAGCAAAGGTGAAGAGCATGTTAGGAGAAATGAGCCCTTTTACCTTGAGATGTGTCGGCCATAACAGGGTCACCCTCTCCCTCTCTGGTCCCCTGAATGAGTGGAATCTTGGGCATGTTCCACAAGCCTCAACTGTCCACAGACGACCTTGCACCTTCCTCGGTAGCAGTGATGTGATCGTCTTTGGTGGATAGAGTGATCCACGTGAGCAAGAGTGTGTGGGTCTCCTGTGGGCCCCTGTCCACAAGCCCCAGATCCAGCGGGGCCTCTAATCTAGATACTTATCCATGGACTTTCCATCCAGCCCGTGCACTGTGTGAAGGTAACACAAGCAACTAAAACCCTGAAATCTAGGCGAATGAAAATAAGTAAAGTTTTCATTTCTCATTTATGTACTAGTTGAGAGGAGGTTTCCTGTTGAGCAGCTGCTGTAGTTTGGATCCCCAGGGGCTCCAGTGATAAAGGCTTGCTCCCCAGAGAGGTGCTACTGGTAGACAGTGGTACCTTTAAGAGGCGGGACCTAGTGGGAGGTCTTTAAGTCATGGTGGGGGGGGGTGTTCTCAAAGGGGATGCTGGGCCTCAGGCATCTTCTTCTTTTCCCCCACCTGCTATGAGATGAGCAGTTGTGTTCTGCCATGTGCTCCTACCAGGATGTGCCCCCTCACTCAAGGCAACAGGACTGAAAAACTGTGAGCCAAAATAAACCTTTTGGCTTTTTAAGTTGACCACCTCACGTATTTGTTATAGTAATGGAAAGCTGGCTAATGCAGGAACTCTCCTCCAACATGGCAGGTCCATGTGATACCATGAGCCTAAGGAACCCAGGCTCATTCTATCACTTGGACCTGCCATCAAGGCCACCCTGAGGGTCATCTTGTTTTTCACAGCCAGCTCTAGGGGCACAAGGACATTGAACCTATCAAGCCAGGCCCAGAAGAGACCCAGGACTTCTGCTCCTATGCCACTGGCCACTGCTTTGTCTTAGGGGGCTGAGAACCATATTCAGCTCTCGGTTCACTTTGTCTAGTCACACCTCGTGTCCCAGGCTGTGCATCCTAGTTTTGTACGCTCCATCTCATTTTCCACTGTGGAGCCAATCTTAACTAAAATCTCTTTCCACTTCATGCAACCTTGGGTCCTAGTCTGCAGCCCTGGGATCTTTGAACCAGAAACGGGGAGGGTTGGAGCAGGTGAGCAGCTGCTTACAGTCTGTGCACGGGGGGGGGGGGGGGGGGGGGGGCTCAGAATGCTCTTCTGCTGTTCTTAGGACCCAGTTCATTCTCCCGCTGAGTGTTGGGCTGCTGGCTGGCGGCTGCAGGGAACACGGGCCCATCTTGCTTGGTGGAAAACCTTTGAGATCAAGGACGGCAGAGAGTGCTTTCAGGAGCAGAATTTAATCTGCAGGGAATTGGGGACTATTGAATTCAGTGACTGCGGCAAAACTCATTCTGGAAGCTTGTTGATACAGCATGTCTTCGTAATCAATACAGCGGAGACAGCCACCCAGGGAATCTCTGTCTGGCAGACAAAGCCTCCCTCCGTGGGGTTGACATGCTCCGTTAGCTGCCTGGGAGAAACTGGTTCACGAGTCTTGTAAGCGGATGTCAGATTCTTCTTGGATTTTTTTTTTTTCTCTTTTCTGGAGTCAACAACCTATCGTGTGATCGCAAAGTATTTGGGTAGCTTGTGATTGGAGAACGCACTCACGAGCATCCTCGTTTTATGGATTTGAGAAATTTGTACATTCTTTCAAGTGAGTGGCTTGGAGGGGGGACTTGAAACATGTACAGCTCAATTTTTAAAAAACCCAGAAACCTTTTTCTTGGAAGTACCATGCATGGACGCATCCTGGAGATACATTTTCTAGACTTTATGTGCAGAATTTCACTGAGAACAAGAAGTTGGGCATGATGCAAGAGAAGTTGGGTGCCCCCTGAGTTGAACCGTCTCCATTCTCAGGGAGTTTATACCTAATCCCTTTGCCCCCCACCCTCTGCCTTTTTTGGTACTGGGGATTGAACCTAGGGGTACTGTACCACTGAGCCACATCCCCAACCCTTTTAAAAAATATTTTATTTAGAGATAGGGTCTTGCTGAGTTGCTTAAGGCCTCGCTAAGTTGCTGAGGCTGGCTTTGAACTCGAGATCCTCCTGCCTCAGCCTCCTCAGTTGCTGGGATGACAGGCGTGGGGCCACCAGGCCTGCTCCCTTCCTTTTTGAGAGGGACTTTTCCTTGGTCTTGTTTAGTGGTAGCATCTTTTCTTCTTCCCTGCACTTTCCCTCATCTCCTTTCAGGGGCTTATTTCTTCCAATTGTGTAGGAAATTTTGTGGGTCCACCTTATAGAGTGGTCAGCAAAACCTTTTGGAACTTGGACACCAAGGTGCTCAGTTTCTGCCTTCCTGCTTCCCCTCAGAAAGGGCTGCGCTGGGTGTGCTCCTAGTGTCCTGTTGGCTTTCTTCTGAGTCTTTCTCATTCATTTCGTGTGAATCCACCTAGGGAAACAGTAGGTGTAGTTGATGGTCAGTGGTACGGTTGGACCACGCATGGCCAATTGTCCGGCTCTGTGTGGTTGACTGAATGTTATACCAGCTCGTCCTCAGTCATGACGTGGCTTAATGTTTCGAAACTGAACTGTTCTGGTAAGTGAATTTTCTGGTCGATGACAGGGAATGAATTTCATTGGCTTGGGAGGCCCAACTGGAGGCGCCATCTTGAATTCCAGAGCGTGAAGAACCAGCCTCAGTGCCCAGGCGATTGGGGTTAGGTTCCCCAGTCCACGAGTCTCAGGTGTTTTCATGGAGAACCTGACTTTTCGAGTTTAATGTTTGCCTTAAAAATTCCCCAGCAGAAGGATGTTAGGATTAGGGGGGGAGGGAGGGGCCTGTTTCTTGCCAGGTCATTGGTTTTTATGGCTGTTTCCTTTGATTCTAGGTGCGCAGTCTTAGGAGTGACGTTCAGGGTGACTTTTGCATTTCTCTCAGCGCTTGGAAATGACCTGTCCCTGTGGGGAGGAGGGCTGGAGTAGTGAACCCTTCTTTGATCGAGTGTGTGATCCTGTGCTTTTCTGTGCCGTGACTCCCATGTGCTGAGAGAAGGTAGCTCCCTCCTCCCTCGAGGGTTTGCATTTGCGTTGAGGATCTCGATTACCATTCAGGAAACATTTGGGACGTGAAGGTGGAAAAAGAGTCAGCCCTGGCTTAGGTGTTAAAATATAACTACTGTGTGTTGACGATGGGGCCTTTACCTTTAGGATCCCATTTGCAACCCTAAGCAGCCGCACAACCAATTTTCTGTGTCATTAACTTCTTTTTCCTGTAACACCCAGGGGCGGGAGGGAGCTGGACGCCATGTTTTCCTCCTCCAGGGCGTGGACTGTGGGTGAGGTGTCACTGCCCTCTGTTGCTTGGGTATCTGTGTTTTCCTCCAGGGAGTTTTGCTGGTGGGGTGCTCAGCTCACTGGGACGCTCCTCCCCGCTAGTTCCTGGAGTCCATGATGGACTGAAGCTACTGCATCCATCTCTACAAGGCCAACCCTGTTCAGCGCAGAAGGAATTCCAGCAGTGGAGTCAGGAGGCCAAGGCTTGGTGACCTTGGATCAGTCACTTTAGGCCTCAGTGTCCTCAGAGGTGAACTGAGATCTAGGAGGATATGAGGAACCAGCCTCCCGTGGTTGTCACGAGGATGAATGAAGACGCGGGCCATCCTCACGTGGTGTCGGATTATGGAATCAATCTTGGCGATCTGGAATGGAGGGAGCAGATCGTGGTCCAAGAGTAGAATTTAGCCTGTCTCCTGCTTTTACACTGAGAATTGTGTTTGCATTTTAAAGTGGACGGGGGAAAAAAATCAGAAGAAGAATACTATTTCCCCCCAGGCCTGGTTCGGGGCGGGTGTTTGTGTTTGCCACCAGCTCCAAGGTGATGCTGAAGCTGCTGTCCACTGACCAGGCTGGTGCACTGGATCTCTCAGGTGCTAAAGTCACTCTGGCAGTAAGAGGTGCCCTCATTTGAGAACAGATGCCTTTGAGTCAGCAAACCTGCCAGCCTCTGCGTACCGGGAGCCCCTGGGTGTGTGGGAAGATTGAGTGACTAATGGGTTTCTGTCCCTTATTTTCCTCATTAGCTGTTTGGGTTCTGAGGGAGTGGGCTCCTTCTTGGAGGCCCAGTGAGAGACCACCAGGGCTTTACTAACTGCTTCTGTGCCAGGACCAGGTGACTCTCAGGAAGGGTCTGGGAAAGGCTTCACTTGAGGCCAAGGTCACCTGACATTTGTGTACCATGTTCATGGACACTCTGAAGGGTCCTGGGCCGAGGCCCCACCCCGGTTAACACACCCTGGGCTTTCTTCCCCAGCTCTGCCTACGGTGGCTTTATGTGAAGAAAATCTCTCGTGTGTCACTGCTGGAAAGACACTTCAAGTAATGAGATGGGATTTGAGAATTTGAGTGGGAAGGTGACTGTCACCAACCATTCCTCTCCTACAAAATAGCCCCCACACAGCCTCCCCAGCTGCTGTGTGATGAGCGCGGCCTCCTGTCAGCTGGCCACGTGGGGGGGGCCTGTGTTTCTAATCTGTGATCCCATATTAATTTGCCTTCAACAAAAGAAGCCATTTACTGTGTGATTCTGAGATCCGTGGTGTTTGGCGAAGTCCTTTCATCTTTTGGAAGAGGGTGCCGTGTGTTTGAGTAGCAATGACGGTTTTTCTGGAACCTTGTCTTTCGGAGTCCCCTTCCTCTCTGTCGTCGGGTGACAGCGTTGGCACTGATGTCAGGAGGAGCTGGAGGCCCAGAGCCGGAGTCGGGAGTGGTGTTCGGGTTTCCTTTCCTGCCCCCTGCACAGAGCCGTGGCGCGGTGCTTTTGGTGAACCAAAGTGCCGTTTGTCTGCCAGGGGATTTGAGCCTTCGCGAATTGTTCTGGATTCAGGTTTTTGTTCTGCGTGTGTGATGTTTATCACCCTCTCGGTTATAAACTTCCTGAAGGAATTTCCAGGAAACCCCTTGCCAGAAGGGTACAAATTTATGTTTTTCTAGTTTAATGACAGCAGTTTTGAAAGGAAGCACCTTTCAGACCATTATCTAAAGCTCACTTCCTTTAAAATGAGAGGGGAGAGAGGGGGACGGGTGTCCTTGATGGAAATCTGCCCCAGAGCTTTCAAAATCCTAAGTGCCTTCAAAACTCATCTGTGCCGGGCCGGGGCTGGGGCTCAGTGGTAGAGCTCTTGCTTAGCATGTGTGAGGCACTGAGTTCCATCAGCACCGCCTATAAACAAATAAAATAGAGGTATTGTGTCCCTCTACAACTACAAATATATTTAAAAAATCATCTGTGCCTCGGCCTGGTTCAGGGAGTAGATGAATAAGTTGGAGATGGACAGAGGAAGACGTGGAGATGTACCGTTGCATTCTGCTTTGGGGGGGCTCAGCTGAGGCTGTCTGTCTGCGGCAGAGTGAGTAGAATGTCTTTCTCTCATGGCAGTCGTTGAACTTGGCAGAGTCCCCCTCCCTCTACCGTCACCAGCTCCCTGCCTTTCAGCAAAGTGACCCCAAGGAGCCCTTTATTATGGCCCTGGTTGATGGGTAATGACTGGGTCTGAGGTTGGATTCGACACCAGCGCTTTGCATGACAGCCTCTTGGATTTGCTTGGCTCGAGCGGATGCTTTCATTCATCTCTGGCTGCAGCGTGGAGACGTGGTTGAGCGGGGTTTGCCAAGATGGAAGAGCCCTGTGCCTGGCAGGACCCGGGCAGCTGTTTTGAGAACCATCTCGGGGAAGCCTTCGACGTTGGTGGCTTTGATGATATTTTGCAGGTGCGGGGCTGGTTTCCCCAGAAGCTGCTCATTTTACGGGTCTATGTGTAAGTGCACGCATGCGCACGCGTGTCTCTACTTTGGGAGGCCCAGCTGTGGATGGCACTGGGATTCCATCAGGCGTGGGGTCCCAGAGCTCTGGCCCTTCTGCCTTAGCTTCTGGCATCAGAACTGAACAGGGTCCAGGGCTGGCATCAGGGTCAGTGGTCCCTCTGCCCAGTGATGCTGTAGGTAGGAAGGGATGAGGTCACAAGGAAGTCATCCGCTGGAAGCCCTCAGGGAGTCACTGAAGTGCTGAGCACTTGACAATCGCACTGCTTATCACCCAGGGTCTTCACATCACCAACCGTAGCAGAGAAGGAAATGTTGTGCAAACCAGGAAGGAGTGGGTGTGCATGCACTCAGGGAGAGGTGGGGTAGCCTGGTGGTTAGTGACTGGTTAGCCGAGTAGGAGTTGGAGTAGTTGGTGGAGTAAGGAGGGTGAGTTAGTACGTGGTCGGGTGGTTGGAGGAGAACTGCTGTCTGCTACTTAGCTGGTTGTGTAACTGTTTTTTCCCCCCTCCCTCCTAAGTCTGAGTTTACTACAGGACAGATGGTTCTGTTGCCTGCAGTTCTGAAACTCTTGGGGATTCTTCGGATGTATGAATTTCGTCGCAGCGACAGGATCTTCTTTTTGGGGGGCACGACCAGGCAGCATGCAGGATAGATCTTGCCCGTGGGGCCGGGGCTCTGAACTCAATCTGCCCCAGGCTTCAGGCGCTGGAGGGGGTGGGAGGGGGAGGCTTTTGAATTCCCTCAGAGCCTTGGCCTTTGCTCATATCTGCTCAGGAAGTCAGACAGTCTGTGACCAGTGGTGCGTGTGTCTGCCCCTTCTGCTCTCTGGCCTCTGAGGCCTGTGGTCCTTTGTTTTGAAGTCGACTGCAGAACGCTCCTAAGAATATCTAAGTTGAGAGGCAAAAGATTGAGCTCATCCTGAGTCTTGCTGGTGAATGGTTTTCTTCCTCTATTAAGGGGATCCTGGCCTCATTTAATTAGACATGTCCTTGTTTCCCCAGCTGCCTTGATCAAATAAGAGCCGTGATGACGATAGGATAATAGCTGACCACAGTGTCCCTGGCTCCCCGGACCGTTGCTTAATGCATATTTATTCGGGCAGTAGATGAAGGAGTTGGAGGTGGACAGAGGAAGTGGTGGAGATGTACCGCTGCATTCGAGGCTGCCGAGGCAGGGCCTTCACACATCCCTCCTGGGGTCCCCAGCCCTGCTGTAGCCATCTAATCACTTTCTCCTATCTGCAAGCATTTCTGCAATGCGTTTCTGGCAGGGGAGCCCTGGCAGATAGGACCTGAGCAGGTTGATCTTCCTCTCTTCTGCAGTTGTCCTCTGATCAGCATCTCAGGATTAAACCCCCCTGCAGACTTGGTCCTGCTGGCCTGATGGCTGCCTTGGACCTGGGTTTCATACATTGTCAGGGAAGGCAGGGAATTCTGTGGGAGCCCGTTCCACCTCTTCTCTGTATAAAACTCAGGGCCAAAGCCAAGCAGCCTGCCCCAGGGCACTCTGACCTTTGGGGTAGCCACAGAGACATCAGCTCTCCCGACTCCTATCAAGGGCTGGATGGAGGCAGAAGGAAATCAAGTATCACACCTCACTTGCCCCCCCCCCCCCCCCCCCCCCCCCCCCCCCCGGCGACCCCAGGTGATTCCTGATTCTTTGGACACTCTGGGGAAAATGGATCGGTCTGCTCCCCTGTCTGATTGAAATGGGCCTGGTCCTTCCCCAGGAGGCTGGCTGGGTCTTGTTTTCCTGCCTTTACCCCCGTCCTGCTGTGGGACGGGGCACCAGGCCTGAGCGGCCTGAGCTGTGGGCTCCTGAGCTCGTCTGGCCTCGTTCCATCTGAGTGGGGAAATCTCAGGCAGGATCTCTCCCTGTGCCCAGAAAATGTGGCCCTGCTGGGGCTTTTCTAGATCATTGGGATGTTTGTTCCCTTCCCAGTTATGTTAATGAATAATATGAAATTAAATCAAAACACGGCTTGTCCCGCTGCCAGCCTCTCTGATTCATTGATCTCTGGGTTCACGTATCAGCTTTGGCTCTTTAACTCAGAAGGGGTTTTTCTGTGCAGTTTAGGCGCATAGAGCAGACTCTCCCGGGAAAGCTTGGAATTCAGACCCCCATAAACCTATGATCTTAAGCCAATCAGCATAACTCACTGAGCCTGGTCTCTCTCTCTCTCTCTCTCTCTCTCTCTTTTTTTTTTTTTTGGAATCAGTAAATGGGCATAAGCGTGCCAGACTTGGGGATGTTGTAAAGATTACAAGAGATATATGTGACAGGTCTGCACAGGAGTTGGGGGCTTGCAGAGAGCCCTTGTCCTACCTTGATCCATGCAGGTGTGTTGCAAGGACCCTCAAGCAGGCTGCACCCCAGCTGGGCCAGATCCCTGGGACCCCCCAGTCTGCCCACTTGTCCCAGTCTACAAAGGTGGGCCCTGCCTTCTGTCATTTGAAAAGGCTTCCTCGTGCTCAGCCACACCTGGGAACCTTTGCAGGTTACGTTGTATTTTTCCTCATCATCCTCAATAGAGGCCAAATGGTGGTGTGGAAAAAAAGGTTTGAGGATTTAACCCTGTGTGCATGCTTGTAATCCCAGTGACTCAGGAAGCTGAGACAGGAGGACCTCGAGTTTAGAGCCAGCCTCGGTGATTTAGCAAGGCCCTAATAAGCAACTGAGTGAGACCCTGTCTCAAAATAAAATGTAAAAAGGGCCAGGGATGTGGCTCAGTGGTTAAGCACCCCTGGATTCAATCCCTGGAACAACAACAACAAAAAAGTTTGGCGACTTTTCGGGGAGGGAGAGAGGCTGCGTCTTCTGTAGTGTGTGTGGGTGGCTCCTTATCTGTTTCCTGCTTACTCACCGGGAGAGCTCTTCCTGGAAGACCCATTTGCTTTGGAGTCAGGGAATCCACTTACATTCTGGCTTCAACCCTGGCCAGGCTGGGACTTCCCTGAAGACGAGTCTGACCCCCAGTTGAGTCCCCTGGGTACAAGCTGGCACGCAGCAGTGTGCGGCCCGCAGGTTCTATCTGGAGGGCAGTGGAGCAGGAAGCCAGAAGCCCTGAAGCAGGAAAGGAGCCCATTTCCACTCCCCGGTTCTGTGACCTTCCACAAGTCCTTGAACTTCATAGGGAGCTCTGGTTCCTGCATTTGCTAAATGAGGCATTCACCGGACTTCTTTAGTTTTCTCAAATGAAAAATTATTTTATATGAAATTGCTTTGTAAGGCCACAGAGCCCCGTCACCCTTCCTGGGAATGGAACATTGCATTGTTCCTTGGGACACTGGTACGGACTCCAGCATGTGCTGGCTGTGGATCTCTCCTCTCTGTGTCACATGGGCTCAATTATCTGTCGTTACGTTTCTCTTTTGCTTTTTAGTCCTCTGGGCACCCTGCAGTGCCCGGGCACATTGAGGAAGGGTGTTCTGGAATATCTCGAGGCTTTTTCCGAACCTCATCCACATGGGCCATCTTTAGAAGTCCATCTCGTGCCAGTGTTGGCTGGACAGGAACATAGATGACCACATGGGGCTGTCCCCACCCGCAGTGTCCACCAAAGCCAGAGAATTTTTTCTTCTTCTTTCTTGCTTCCCAAAGTCCTACGCTGCTGCGGCAAGACCTGGGTTCTGGAGTCATCCCTGACCCACAGTGTCTTTCTTGCAAATCAATGTGGCTTCCCACCAGAGTGGCTCAGGAACGGGAAGGACACATGGAGAGGATTACGAATATGTTTTGGTGCCAACACTCAGGGCTGCCTTCCAGAAAAATCATTTGCATTCAGCATGTGCTCGTTGGATGGACAGTGATTCAGGGTACAGTTGCTGGCCTCTGTCTGCCTGTCCTTGGGGAAGGTCATAGTTCACTAGCAGCGTGACACCACGGCAGATGGGACCGTGTCGTCACAGGGCTCGCGGGGTCTGCAGCTGGCTCATGCTTTCACCAGAGCCCAGGACGTGGACTGTTAAAAACATAGACCTGGAGAGAAAAGCGACTCAGACATAGGAATGCATGGAGGAGCACCCCGTGTGTCACTGGTAGCATGAGATCTTCTTCCAGTCATCCCACCCACTGTCCTCCAACTTCCCATCTTTCCTCCCTTCCTTCCACCCATCTGTCCATCTATTCTTCCTTATTTCCATCCATCCATCCATCCATCCATCCATCCATCCATCCATCCATCCATCCATCCTTCCACCCTCCATTCTGGCAGATTGTTCTGAAGCACCCACTGTGTGCCAGGTCTGTGCCCAGCTCTGGGGATGAAAACGTCCAATAGCACAAGGTCCTCAAGGAGCTCCTAGTCTGGGGTGAGGGATGTTTTCCTAGAATTTAAATTCTTACTTGACACGTCACATTTTTATTTTGTTTTGGTTCTCATCCCTTTTGAATCTGGGAAAGCAAAGACGTGTAACCATCATCGTGTGACATTTGTTTTTATAAACCCAAGTTCTGGAGTCGGGTTTCACGTTTTGCATAACCCCAAGCACAGAGTAAGTGCTTGTAGAATCAAACAAACAAACAAAAAGGTGGAAGAAAGGACAGAGGACGTTTCAAATCCTGTGATTGTAAAAATGTATCAGAGCATCCGTTGGAATTCTTAAAACTTTTAAGCTTCATAATAGATGAGGTTCGAAATTTCTTTTTGAACTTTGGGAAAACTGGACTTCCTAGTGCCTTCTAAATATTGGGAGGCCAGTTGGGAAGCACCGTGTTCCATCTTTCAAATTTGTGCAGCGGGGGCTGGGCATGGTGGTGCAGCCTGCGGAGTGCTTGGCCGGGGTTGGTAGTAGGTACACTTTGGTCTGACCATTTTGTTTTATGAGGGCAAAGAGGGTGGATGGTCAAAAGTAACAGAAAAAGAAAAAAAAAAAAAGAAGAAAAAAAAAAAAAGGAAAATCAAATACATGTTGAGCAACTCTCATCCAGAAATCCCAAATCCAAAATGCTCCCAACTGTGAAACTTCTGAAGTGCAATCTCCATGTCACAGTGGAAATCCCATACCTGACCTCGTACCATGGGTCACTGTTAAAACAGGTGCAGTAAAAATATGGTGTAGAATGATCTCCAGACTGTGTGTGTAAAGTGGGTATGAAACCTAAAAGAAGTTTGTGTTTGGGCCTGGACCCTACCCTAAGGTACCTCATTATGAATATGCACTTATTCCCACGTCCAGAAAAGTCCTAAATCTGAGACACTTCCAGTCCCAAGCATTTTGGATCAAGGATATACAATCAGTACTGGCTATTTGAGGGTGCTCAGTGGAAATAAGGTGCCGGGTCCCTTCTGGTGCCACCACACTGATAATCTGAGCGTGGTGAATGCTTCTCTTATGGACCTTAGTTCTAGGGCTGGTGGGAGCCTGTGTGTGTGTGTCTGGTGGGAAAAGAATCCGCTGACATGAGTTACCGCGTCTTTTCATCAGGCCACCAACCCAGGAGAAAATCCACTTCTGAAATGCCTTTCAACTCATCAAGAAGGCAGAGTGGTCATTGGGTCTGACGTTATTATGATTTTTTTTTTTCCCCAAGGAGTGGACTAGGGAGTTGAATTTTATAAAACCCTTGAGGCAAAGAAAGCAAAACAAGACAGACGGGGGAATTTCTCTTGTGTTCTTTTCCGTACACAGAAGGGAGTTCCGGATACTGTTTATAGAGGCCTTGATCCTTTTTAAACCTAAGGGTGCGGTTGGCCTCTGAGGTCGTAGTAAATGGAGAAGCACATGGGGGTCGAGGGACGTGGGACTTATGGGCGCGAGACTCCTTTCCTGAACTCAGCTGGCTGCTTCCTGGGATGGTGGCCTTGATGGTGGCCCTGTGGCAGTTTGTGCTACTGGGGTGCCTTTTGAAGTTCCTCCTCAGGGTCTGAGGTTAGCCCTGTGAAGTGTTAATGGGCTTCTCGCCGCGGCTTTATTGGTGAGGGGGGCTCTTTAGCGGGTTTGATGGGTGCTTGGGGGCACGGAGCGCTCGTTCCTCCACCCTGAAGGTCAGTCCCCTGCTGGTGTCTGCTGTCCACTGCGGCATTGATGTTAGGCCTGCTCCCCACACCTGCTGTGAAGCTTCTGGGGACTGGGAGACCCTGGCAGGGTCCTGGGTGTGGACCAGCAGGCCTGGCTGGGGAGGACGCTGGAAGGGAGCTCTGACACTCCCCAGAGAACTGGAGGCCCCTCCCCGAAGGGCATGGAAACCAGGGCTTGGTCTTGGGCAGAAGGGCCACGCTCAGCCGAAGGCATCGTCTCCTCTCTCCTCTGCTGCTTGGCGAGGCCTCTACCTTCACCGGGTGCCCAGGGCCTGTCTGCCCCTCATCTCTCCCCTTCCACCTTCCATGCCCTCGGCACCTCGTGCTCATGCCCTCCCTCTGTCAGATCCTTTCATGGGGTTTTGGGCTGAGTTGTGTCCCCCTCAGCATCCTGACAGGTGTCCCGACCCCAGTGCCTTGGCATGTGATGGTCTCTGGAAACAGGGCCCTTAAAGAGGTAGCTTAGGTAGGACGAGGTCGTTAGGGTGACCCTCATGCAGCATGGCTGCCGTTCTTGTGAGGAGGGGAGATGAGGCCATGCACAGAGGACAGGCCAGGGGAGGGCACAGAGAGAGGTGGCCATCTGCAAGCCAAGCAGAGAGCACTTGGGGAATCCAACCTACTGGTACCTTAGCCTCCCAGACTGTGAGAAAATAGCTTCCTGTTCTAGCTACCCAGTCTGTGTGAGGGGTCCTAGCCGATGTCCACCAGTGGGTTAAAGTCCAGTCCTCTGGAATGCCACACGGGGCCCTTTCTCCCCAGCTGCCCTCTCCTTCCCTGACTTTGGGCAGAAATCTTCTCGCTTGCCCGATGAACTACAGATCTTTCAAGGCTAAGTTCAAGGGCACCTGCTCTGGGGGCCTCTGAGCCCATCCTCCCCTCCCTCCCCACTGATGTGCATCTTCCTATGGATGCTTCTCAGTGCCTCGAGGGCCGGGCGTGGTTTAACTTTGCTCCCCAGCACCTGGCCTTGAGCCTGGGAGTTAATCAGTGTGTACTGACTGGGTTCTGCGTCCTGGGGATGTTCCCACTGGGTGCTCTGTGAAGAGGGGGTCTGTGGCCGTTCCTTGACCATATCTGATCTCGGAAACTGAGCAGCCTCTGGCCTGGGTAGCTCTTGGTTGGGAGGAACGTTGACATACCTCGATTCTCCATGGGGTGTTCACAGCGGCACACAGGTTTGTCCCTTGATGACAGTGTTTGTGACAGCGACAATAGTAGTGATTCTGGCTGTTACTAATCCCGCACCAGCAGGCATCCCAGTACACTGCCACGGTACCTTTTCAGGTGAGCACATCTTACCTGAAGGTGAACCTCAGCCAGCTTTCCCTGGGAGGGGACGGAGCCCTGGCTGTGACCACGAGGACGCACAAGTGGCCCCCTCCCTCCAGATCCTTTCTGGCAGCCTGTGACACTCCAAAGCAGATTTGTCCAAGACACCCACTCACATAATGAAATTTCAACGAGGCTGGCGAGAAAGCGTGCGCTCCTGCGACTCCTCGTTAGAACCGCGGAGAGCAACCGCTGTCAGCCACGCTCTCCAGGAACTCTCTGGCCTTCCTGGGGCCCTGGCAGCTTGGGCCTGGGAGCAGGCTGTTCCTCCACCCATCACTCCTGGATATGGAACGCGGGGTCCAGGAAAGTCTTCTGACACTTTTTCACGTCATAGAAAAAGTGAGTCGAGCTCTGCAGAACTTGGGCCATTTCTCCTTTGGTGTCCAGAGAGAATTTTAAATCCGAGGTGCTCGCTCCAGGTGCCGGTGGGACTTTACAGTTGTTCTTGACTTTGAGCTCCTGGGAGGGACAACGATGAGCCCCTGAGCCCCTAGCAGTTTGGAGCATATGCTTTTACAAGGTCCCGTCCTCTTCTGAACTTGGCCCTGAGCCGGCGTGGACTTGATGGCCACAACCCTCGGGAGCCCTGGATTGGGAAGCATTGCAAGAAGGGCAGGAACCTGAGTGCACGCTCACACTCCCCAGCGGGAGTCACCGGATGGTCTGCACGGGGCGACTTCCTCCTGGTGACTCTGGTACCAAGGGCAAAGCACCGGCCTTCTGTGAGGCATACGGGGAAGGACTCGGGGCATTTCATTTTCGGAGTCTGTCACGGTGACCCGGGGAAATGTGCTGGGGGAGAAGGTGACTAAAACTGAGGACGCTTTCCACGCCTTGATTTGATGGTGGTGTTTCCGGCCACCTTCCTGAACCTGGACACGACGCTCAAAAATGAATAGATGCGGTGACGATGGGGAACATTATCGCCCGGCAAGAATTCTCGGCACAGTGACCTCCAAACTGTGCTCCCCCGAGATGCTCAGGTGGGAGATTGTCATCATGGGTCGGGGAGAACTGGAATTCAGGACCAGTCACCAGGACCCCGAAATGTCCCCTGAGTCCTTGGGTGTGCAGGGTCCTGGCAGTGTTTCTGGACTGTGTCTTTTGAGTTATCACTCAAGCCTTCGCTGGGTCCCGCTAGGACTGTCAGATTGAAGACACATCTTTCAATGAAACCCAAATTGACCCCCCGGCCTCAAAACCTTTCACAGAGAACGTAGCTGGCCCATCCTGAAAGGAAGGTCTTGGGTTAAAAAACACACATTTTTTTTTTAAGAGAGGGAAGAAACTCAAATGTGGTTTCTTAGGCCAGGCTCTAATTGAGTTCTTCTCCCCCCGACCTTCAACATTATTAATGTCATCTCGATGTAAAGTTTTAAGGAGAAGTTAATGCAACAAACTAACTTATTAAGGATTTCTGTAATGAATTCGGCTTCTCGGTTCAGCGTGTAGCTTTGATCAGGAAGGAGCGAGCGCAAGGGAGTGGACAGGGGGACCCTGCCTTTTCAGTTTGCTTTGGTGGCCTAACAGAAGCCACCAATGAAGACCTGAGCCCGGAGCAGTCTGTGGTTCCCCTGGCAGGGCTCTCTTCTTCCCTCCGAGCTGGAGGGAGAGAGCCAGAACACATTTCCAGGGACATTTTTTCCAAGTCGTGGTGAGTCACTTGCTGCTGGGGAGGGGGGTGGTTCCTGCTGAAAGATGTCGTTCAGGTACTTTTTGACTTGGAAGCACAGTCCTGCAGGTCAGTGGGTCCCAAGGAGAGGCTGGGCCAAGTCTCTGTCCCCTCGATGTCTGCTCTGGGAAGGAAGGATTCGGTGCACAGATGATCCGGCTCTGCTCTGCGTGGTTTCCCGCGTGAACGGTGCCTGGAGTTTGCTGATCTCCAGTTTGTCAGGCTGAAGGATGCAGAGGGGCTGGGAGTGTGGCTCAGCGATAGGGCCCTTGCCCGGCGCGCAACTGCAAAGGAGAAAAAAACAGCTGTGGGCGTGTAGGTTGAATTGTTGGGAGCTTTCATTTTGATCATTTTCATTTGCATACTCAGTTACTAAGCTCCAAAATATAAGGGCTGAAATTTATTTTATTTTATTAGGGAGCTCAATTATTCTTCTTTCACAGCAGCCAAGTTTCTGATGAGCTGCACCACCCTGTCTTTATTAGGCAATTGAAGATGTGAATTATGCATTTTTAAAAAGGCGGCTCATTATGGTAAAACCTGACATGTTTGCATTTCGGGAACATACTGGGTTGTAAAAATCACTCCTGGTGGGGACTGTTTCTTTATGTTTGGGAAGAGATGCTCACTCTTCCCTTCGGTCTTCTTCCTTTTGCTGTTTGTGAGCTGTTACACTTCCAGGGCTCTATCCTTGATGATTCTCATAGAGGCTCCTCCATCCTCCTGGATTTGGGGGAGGAACGGAGGTGGAGTGACGGAGGGTTCCGAAGCCCTGGGAGTCCTTTCAGCCCTTGGTCAGCTGGAGTGTGTCTCTAGGCTGCTCCAGCACAGCGTTCAGCCTGGGTGCGCCATGATCACTGTGTACTGGTCTTAGCTGCAAATTCTCTTAGGGGCCCTGAGTCTCTACGTCTGGGAGTTCTGATCTGGGCATCCCTACAAGGTCAACCTGTCCTCAGACCTCAGGGCCAGATCTCAGAATGACTCCTTTTGAGTGCACTGCATTCCAGAAACAGGGTGGAATGTGGCTAACCTCAGGGATCATAAACCTTACCTTGTGGACCCGACACATTTGAAAATATCTTCTGCTCTCCTCTGGCCAGGGTGGCTCCATGTCTACCAAAATTAAATCCGTATGGGCACAGCTTACAGATGGGAAGGGCTGGAGGGGGTCAGAAAGTACACTGCCTTGTGTGTTGTTAGGACATTCTGTGAGCCAGAGGTAACCTCAGAGTATAAACCAGCCCATTATTTCCTAAACAGTATCATGCATTCATTTATGGTGCTATAGAAAATGTAATTCATACATATATTTATACATAAACATGTGAAAGGGATCATAGCTCTGGATTCAATGTTAATAATAGGCACATTCATTCCAGGGTCCTGAACACAGCTAGACTGTGAAGGACAATCCTTTTTATTATATCACATTAACTCTCCTTTATGATGTCTATTAGTTTGACTCTTTTCAGTGCTGGGTCAGCCACATCATGGAGGGGTATGCATAAGAAATGGCAGAGAGAGAGACTGTAATAGGAAAACGTCTATCAATTCAGTTTGCTTTTTTTTTTTTTTTTTTTTTTTTTCCCCTATACAAAGCTAAGCCAGGAAAGCCGGCCAGGATTCCTGGTAGGGATATGCAGAGTGATGGGACCACTTCTTGGGGAGGGTTCTGCAGGCTGAGCCCTGAGGCCTGGAGCCCATGAGAAATAGCGTTTTCTCACACCCCTTTGAGAGCAGAGTACGGCCTCTTCATTTATTTTGAGTCTGGTTTGGTATCCTTAGACCCAGGCTTTTAGTCTGATGAGGCCGGCCTCTGCCTCCTGTGATTTATGCCCTCTGATGCTTGGGAAAGGCTTCCTATGCAGTGTGTGGTCCCTGGACCAGTAACATCAGCCTCGATGCAGGTGGGTGTTAGAGACGCAGAGCCCCAGACCCCTCTCGCTTTATAACATGCTCCTATGAACTGTCCACGTGTTCACCACCTGTTCTTGCAGGTATCCACGTTAATCCGTGACACCAGGTCTCACTTTCTTTCTTTGGCAGGGAAGAGTCCAGGTTTGGGGGATGGTGAGAGGGCTGTCCCCACTTTGGCTCTGCCTTGCTTTCCTCCTCTATGAAGTCCAGATACCAGCAGAGAATATTTATAAAGCACACTTCCCAGAGCCAGGCGGACAGAAGATGCTGGTTGTTATGGTGACGATGGGATGCTCTGGTCCCACCTCCCTGGCTGATTGACATTCCTTTGCAGGAGCCTCCTGGCCGGCTCCTCTCTGTGTTCCTCCACCCTCCCTTCTCCGTGCCTAGAGCAGGTTGTCTGGCTGCTGGGGTCGTTGGGTAGCAGTTGCATCTGTAGCTTCAAGTCCTTCTATCTGGAAAATCCACTTAGAGTCTGAGGCAGCCGTGCTAATAACTTGAGCTCCCCAAGGAGCGTTCCAGAAGTCTGTGGGGAGAAGCTGTCTCACTGTCAGGTTCAGGCAAGTCTGGTGCCGCAGACCTCGCTGCTCTTTGGTTGCATACCACACTGTGCACAGGGGTGGGGACAAGAGGGCTTGTGGCTGAGAACACACCAGCCCAGGGCTCCCTCCACCATGTCACCTTGGAATGAGATGGAGAAAGAAGAGTGCAGAAAACAGTCCTCACTGTCCATCCAGGTGGGAAGGTCCATCTTGGGTTGGGACGTGGCTGTAAGAAACAGAAGAGCTAAAACAGCAAGTCCTCCACCTGGTGGGTGCCCAGCATAAGGGGGCTCCGGCCCTGAGATGCCCAGGTGTGGCTTCCCATCACACTGGGGGTATGAGGCCAAGTAGATGGCAGGTGGACTCTGAGGTCCGGGGAGCTGGGTTGGCGTCTCAGCCCTGCCTCCTTCTGGCAGCAGGATCTCGAAAGTTCCTTAACCTCACTCCCCCCGCCCCAAGAAAACTGGGTGAATTTATGTCCTGCCTGGTCCCTGAGGTTTTGAGTTGGCTATTCAATAGAATTTTTTAGAATCTTTTTAGTGCATTCTTAATTTTAGAAAGGTGGTGTAGATTTAGAGGACAGTGAAGATGGTCCAGAGATCCCCTGGACCCAGCTGCCAGCTTCTGCGTGGTTAGTGTCCTACGTTGACTAGGGTTTGTCATTTGTCATAACTGATGAACCAACGTCGATGCATCGTTATTAGCTGAAGTCCATGCTTCCTTCAGATTTCCTTAGTTTTCACCTGCTCTGCTTCTCCTGTCCGTGATCTCCATTGCCTTTAGATGCCGGGCTCCTTAGGCATGTGGCTGTGACAGCTTCTCTGATGTCCCTCGTTCTTGGTCTTGGGCAGGTATTTTGGAGGTTGTCCCTCCAGGAGTTGGCTGTGGTTTGGGGACTGAGGGAGGAGGACCCGAGAGGCAAGGAGGGATTCTTGTCATGTGATCTCGAGGGTGCATTCCCTCCATGTGGGTTGCTTCTGGGGACCTAGGTGGGGGTGCTTCTAGAGTGTCCCCATGGTAAACTCGTGCTTTCTCCCCTTTCCGTACTATATTCTTTGGGAGGAAGCAGTTGTAAGCAGCCCACCCTCAAGGAGAACTATTTTTTTAAAAACTTTGCCCAGATCTTTAATTCAGCACTTTCCACATCTCAGAGCATCTGGAGTGCCGCAGTCTGGCTGGGCACAAAATCACAAGCCACTCAAGCAGGAACAAACTTTATTTCTGAAACTCCCGCCAATGCCACGCACTCTCCCGGGAAATATGCCGAACCACACAAGCGGCGTTCTCCCAGACACACACACCAACAGGAAATCCCTCCTCCGGAATTCCCTCCTACCGCACTTCCCCAACCAATGGGAACTCTCCAGGAGTCCCGTAGCAGGCCGAGGTGGACAGCAGGGGTCTAATATCCCATTGAATGCAGATCTTAACATAATCATATCAACTCAATGGCTTGCTGGCGTCACCCTACAACCAAAAATGCCATGCATCATTTATACTTGGCTATGGCTCTCAGCAATGGAGGTCCGCCATGTTTCTTTCCACCACGGGATTATGATTTCCTTTGTGGACACAACCGTGGCATGTCTGTGTCAGCCCAGGTGGGTTAATGGGCCACATTATTTGGGATGGGCTCCCCCAATTTCCAGGGCATCCTCTCACTCAGTATTACAGTGTCCGTCACTGGGGAACATTTTCTATCTGTATTTGGAGAAGTGTTGTCTTTCGAGTAATTGGGACCTCGAAAGTTCAAGCTCTTCTGTGTCAGGCCTCTGCTTACTCATGGAATCACACGGCAGCCCTGTGAGTGGCTACTGCTGTGACCCTGGTTTGACGGAGGCAGACTCAGGGGGGAAGAGAACTGGGGTGCCCAGAGCAGCCTCGCCTAGGGATGCACAGCTAGTAAATTGCAGAGCTGGGCGAGAGCATTTTGAAAGTCAGGAGTCATCTGTATATTTTTTCCGACCGTTCTTTGCTGCTGCCCACACATAGCTGATAACCCCATCTTATCACGCTGTCTGTGTACCAGAGTCCAGGTTTTAGAGCATGATAACCCTGCGTTGATCCCCGCCTGCTGGGAGACCTTGGGCAGGTTCCTTTACGTCTCTGTCTCCGAGTCTGTAAAATGAGGGTAATGAGAATATTGGCACTTCCCTGGGAGGTTTTGATCAGATGTAAAGTGCCAAACCTAAGAGTTGGTTTGTCTTACAAAGATAACTGGGATGATGAAGAGCTACAGGTGTCAGTGTGGGGACACTGAGATGAAATGTTTAAAGTAGGGACACTCTTTCCTAAGAGTAGGGTGTCTGTGCAGTGGGATGGGTTATAGCAGGCTCGGGAAGAAGATGCAGTTGCTGATCGTGGGAGGGACCGAGAAAGCCAGGACCCTGGTGTTCAGAGGGCTGCATCTCACACCCCCAGAACTGCCCACCATGATGGCATCGTCCCTGGCAAAGCAAGCTGGGAAGCCTGAGTTATCCTTTCTGGCTTTTAACAGTTGCCTTAATAGAAGACGCAGAGACATAAATGAAATCAACAGAGGAAGCCTGCCATTGAATGGACTTCGGCCCTACGATTTTAGCTGTAATTTAAAAGGCATGAAAGAATATGGGTAGCATATTGAATTTAAGGAAAATCACTGATATCACCGTTCTGTGTTTTTTTGTTTTTGATTTTTGCTAAGAACTGCCAATTCCTAGGCTTTTAAAAAATTTTATGTTCTTTCAATCCTGCTGGCAGGCAGTGGTCTGGGGAGAGCTGTATTTTTATTTGTATTATTATTATTATTATTATTTTTTTGCAAGGGATGCGTGAAAGTAGAGAGAATTTGAATGTGGGTAAGAGATGGGAGCCCAGCCAACTGGCCATGAGGGCAGATGGCTGGTCACCAGGGCCCCTCTCCTGCCCGCCTCGGCTCTCACCTGGTGATCTTGACTCCGAGTCCTGCCTCAGCAAAATCAGAAACGATCGACCGCGAGTTCCACGGGGAACCTGCAGATGGGAATCCGCGGTGCTGGTCCTGGGGATGTCACGGCTTGGTCCTCCCTGATCACGGGCCAGTGAGAGCTGGAGCCAGAGTTCCAGGTGGCCCGCGGGGGCGCGTGTTTGTCCTGGAAACCGGCCTTATCTACCCCTGAGTGTGTGTGTGTGCAACACGAGGGAGCACAACTCAGGTGATTCCTGAGTTAAGGCTGGAAACGGGTCGGAGACGCTTGCTTCCACCTGCGGCGTTTTAACAGAAAAAGCTGAAGAGCTGGTGTCTGCACTTTGGAGTGACTTTTAGAAGGAAGACCCAGCAGCCAGAAGGATCCAGGCACTGGCATTTACAAGAAGAGGGTCAAAATGTGACCCAGATTTCTTATTCCATTAGGATGCTTTCAGAGCAAGAAGAGTCTCTGGGATTTGACCTGCAGCCTTTTTAAACACACACACACACACACACACACATCTGCCCTGGTTCCTGTTGTCCTCCCTCCTCTGCTGATTGATTGGCAGTTGCTGGCTTTGCCCTGGAGACGGGAAGATCTCTCATGTGGAGTCAGTGCCGAGTGACTGACTCATCCCGTGCCTGGGAAGTTAACATCTTAAATGGCAGCCTGATCCATGTCCCTGTGGGGAGGGATCTTCCTAGAGACTGCGAGACTCTTTTCATGAAACTTGGTCTCTGCTCAGCCTATGTGCAATTGCTGTGAACTTTTTTTTCTTTTTGCTATAACAATATTATTGATGTTGTTCTCTTTAATTTTTTTTCCAGCTACCTGGCCTGATGTTTATAATATGGCTCGATACTTTAAAATTTTTTTTGTAAATTTGTTTTGATTAGTTATACCTGACAGTAGAATGCTTTCATGTACTTTGATATATTGTACTCAGATGGGATCTAATTTCTCATTTTTCTGAGTGTACGTGTGGCAGAATCACATTGGTCATGCCGTCACATATGTACATACAGGAATAATGTCTGTTTCATGCTACTGTCTTTCCTGTCCCCACATCCCCTCCCCTCCCCTCCCATCACTTCCCTCTACCTAATCTAAGGTAACACTATTCTTCCCTAGTGCCCCCCGCCTTATTGTGAATTAGCTCCCGCTTATTAGAGAAAACATTCAGCCTTTGGCTTTGTGGGATGGGCTTATTTCGCTTAGCATGAGAGTCTCCAACTCCAGCCATTTACTGGCAAATGCCATAATTTCATTCTTCTAAAAGCTGAGTAATAGTTCATTGTGAATATATACCACATTTTCTTTATCTATTCATCCATTGAAGGATACCTAGGTTGGTTTGATAGTTTAACCATTGTGAATTGAGTTGCTGTAAACACTGATGTGGCTGCATCACTATAATATGCTCATTTTAAGTCCTTTGGGTATAAGCTGAGGAGAGTCATAGCTGGGTCAAATGGTGATTCCATTCCCAGTTTTCAAAGGAATCTCCATACTGCTTTCTATATTGGTTGCACCAATTTGCAGTCCCACCAGCAATATATGAGTGTGCCTTTGTCCCCACACTTATTGTTGCCTGTATTCTTGATAATTGCCATTCTGACTGGAGTGAGGTGAAATCTTAGTGTAGTTTTTTTTAATGTTCTTAAATATTTGGTTTTAGTTGTTGATGGACCTTTATTTATTTACTTATTTGTATGTGGTGCTGAGAATCGAATCCTGTGCCTCACTGGATTTTACCACTGAGCCACAATCCCAGCCCTCTTTGATTTGCATTTCTCTAATTGCTAGAGATGTTGAACACTTTTTCCTATATTTGTTGATCAATTGTGTTTCTTCGGTGAAGTGTCTGTTCAGTTCCTTGGCCCATTTATTGATTGGATTATTGGTTTTTTGGTGTTAACTTTTTTCAGTTTTTTATACATCCTCGTGATTAATGCTTTCTTGGAGGTGCATGTGGTAAAGATTTTCTCCCAATTTGTAGGTTGTCTCCTAACATTATTAATTATTTCCTTTACTGAGAAGAAGCTTTTGAATCTGAATCCATCCCATTTATTGATCTTACTTCTTGTGCTTTAGGAGTCTTGTTAAGGAAGTCAGGTCCTGACTTTCTCTTTTTCTGGTGCTGGGGATTAACCCCAGGGGTGCTTTACTACCGAGCCACATCCCCAGCTCTTTTTATTTTTTATTTTGAAACAGGGTCTTGCTAAGGTGCTTAGTAGGGGGAAAAACGGCAGAAAGGACAGGGAGGTCAGCTGATCTGGAAGGGGGAGAAGTGTCTTAGGAATAGACCGTCAGTCACCTCTTGGTGGCCACGTGTGACCCTTGGGTAATAATACCACCGAATTTTACTGTACCATTTCATTTTCAGTAACTTGGATGCACAGGGCCATGTGGGGAGGGTGACTGATTTGGTCTCCCAATTGAGAAAAGTGAAGCATGCTATTAAACACTAGTGCTGATCATTGTGGACAATATGCTATTTATTTAAAAAAAAAATAGTCCACACGTGCCACCATGGGAAATAGTATGGCAGATGCCTCAAAAGATAAAGCATAGAATTATCACATGGTCTAGCATTCAACTCAGGTATATACTCCTCAAAACTGGGTATGGACCCCAAAGCAGGGACTTGAAGTTATATTTGCATACCCACTTTCATAGTTGTGTTTTTCACAGTAGCCAAAAGGCAGAAGCAATCTAAGTGTCCACCAATAGAGAAATGTACCAACAAAGTGTGGTGTAGATTCACAGTGAAATATTATACAGTCTTGAAAAGGAGGGAAATTCAGACCCATGCTACAACATGGATGGACTTTGAAGATATTGTGCTAAGTGAAATAAGCCAGACATAGAAGGACACATACTGTGGGATTCCGCTGATATGAGATCCCTGGCACATTTAAGTTTGTAGACACAGAAAGCAGAACAGTTGTTACCAGGGAATGAGTAAAAGTTGGGAAACTGAAACTCCATCTTGTTTAATTGTTCATTAAATAAGATGGAGTTTCAGTTTGGGAAGGGGAAAAAAAATCCCAGAGATGGATGTTGGTGCTGGTTACACTTCAAGGTGGTTCAAAAGGCAGGTTATAGGTCATGTTTATTCTATCACCAGCATATTCTTAAAGAACCGCCCCCCCCCTGACAATTGCACCCACACACTTGTGTAAGCATGGACTGCTTCAACAAAGACACGTGACACTAGTGACTGTGATTATGGAAAACAGTCCAGGGCCGAGAGCCACGGTGTTCTAGCACAGAGAATGTTCTAGAAATACTTGGGAATGACAATGGTTGTCCCGGTGGAGTGGGGAGGCAGGAGGAAGATGCAGTTCTCACCGTTGTATCCCTTGTGCCTTTTGGTTTTTGTGCCAATGCAGCTTCATCTCCGATTCAAAGGACACTTTAGATCTGACGGCAGTCGAGACAGTAAAGAGGGTCACCAACTCTCCCGAGAGCCCGTTAGTGCCACAAAAGCAGAGTTCCTTGTCCAGGACCACACTCCATCTCCGAATGGTCCTTGTGAGGCGAGGCCTGGTGGTCGGGAGACGGGACAGGCAGGGAGGTGGTCCAGTGGTCTTTTAACAGGGCAAGGGTTGGGGCAGCACATGGTGATCCGTATGTCCCGTTTGTTCCTGACTGGGGGAGGGGCTGGCCATCTCTCCAGTCCTTTTAACCTTTTTTCTGCCAAGAAATGTCGTATTCCCCGCCATGTCCCCATCCCTCCTCCAACCCTGGAATTGGCCCCGAGTCTTCCAGGACCTGGATGCGTTAGCTGCGGGGAACACATCTGGTTGCATCGTGCCCAATGACTCACACATCACAAAGCCTGGTGATCGTCACTAAAGTCACTTCTCACCCTCTTCCTCTGGCCCTGGCCCTGACCCTGTCAGCACCATAGTTCTCTCGATGGCTGATGATTGACATGCTTCTCTGAGGTCAGTCTGGCCCCTAGTGTCTGAGCCCGAGGTCTGAGAGGACCTGATCAGTGCCCACCCGGAAGATTGTGGAAGAGAACCTCTGGTCCTAAAGGAGGGGTTGGCGACCACGTCTGGTGGCTGGATGACTTCTGTGCAGAGCAGGATCCCTGCTGGCTGGGAGCAGTTTCTCAGAAAATAAGGAGCACAGCTAAGGATAGTTGGGAACCCATGGAGACTGTGTCCCGTGGGGCGGGGGCGCTCAGGGACTGATGGGGAGGGAGGAGGGCCCTGGGGACCGTGTGCTTTGCTCTTGTAGAAATCAGAAATTGGAGTAGTAGACGATGACTGTGGTGCTGTCAGTTCTCTGCTGGGAGAGTCGCTTTCTCTTTTAGTTTCTCAAAATAATAATGAAGTCCTTCTCGCCTCTCTCCGAGTGGCTGGGCACGTTGGGCTGGGCGTTGGCCTCGCCCTGGCAACTGTGTGGCTGAGCAGAGCCATCGGTGTGCCCCGAGGCTGGAACCCGGGCAGGGGTGGTTCTGCTTCTTGTCCTGAGAAGCGGGAGTGGTACCCCTGGTCCCTGTGGAAGGCAGGGATCCCAGAGCCAGGGACGGATCTTGGCTGAGGATCCCTGTTCTTACCTGGTAGACGGAGACGGAGAAAAAGTCCCAACCCAACCCGGTGGGTTCTGTTACAGATTGAAAAGCAAACAACGACGAACCAACAGATCGCGGCCTGCTCACGCCTGCTGGGCTTCTCCACCCTGGAAGGCTGCAAGACCCCCACCAGCGGCTCTCGGGGGTGGCGAGGCCTCCCTGCCCGGCTCCTGGCAGGGCACAGTGCCGTGAGCTGCCCTGGGGCTTCCGCCGAGCCAGGGACAGCTGGGCTGGGTTGACTCCTGGGTTGGATCGGTCACCTCAGTGTCCCTTTGTGGAGTCTGGGGGGCACGTGCATGTGGACCATGCTCAGGGGGTCCAGCTGCTGCTGCCGCTGCACGGGGTTTTGAGAGCCACCGTCCTGTCTTTCTCAGCCGGTCTCATGCCAGGCTGAGTGACTGACACGCACAAGCCCGGGCGGACACACAGAACGAGTGGATGTCCACGTTCCTGGCTTTCCCTGACCCCAGGTCACACGGTCCTGGAGGCTGGAGTTCTGGGAGCAGGTTGGCATGGGTCAGCCTGGTGGGCTGTGGCGAGGGCTGTCCTGGGTGTAGATGACAACCTCACTGTCCACTCAGGAGGCCGAGTGGGGGCTACGGAGCCCTCTGGGGTCTCTTACAAGGGCACTAATCCCACTCAGGATGGCTCTGCCCTTGTTCCCTGATCACCTCCCAGAGGCTCCACTTCCTAATACCAACCTAGGAATTTGGGGGGCCACAGCCCAAGACAGGTGAGAAGCCCCAAGGTTAAGCAACCTGCCCAAGGTCATGGAACTGTAAGTGATCAATTTAATTTCTTATTGTATCTGATGGATCCAGGCAAATAAAAGATCTCCCTTCCCTTCCTAAGCCCTTTGCTCAGGGGTATCCTGAGCCGCCCGAGTGCTCCTCGGGAGAGCTCTGGGTTTTGCAGTCTTTACTGCAAAAAAGACCGAAAGAAGAAATCAAAAAGCACAGGTAGCTCAGGAGGGGCGTGCGAAGACGGGCGGTTTTCCTCCAGGGTCGGGCAGAGGCCCATCATATCATTCCTGTAGGTTCCTGCAGCTGTTTTGGTCCAACCATGTCTTTTCTCTCTTGGACAAAACCAGAAGTCAGAAACCAAACCCAGAGGACAAGGTGCGGGGGGTGGGGTGTGTGCCCTTGGATTACTGGCGCATGCTCAGGGCGTGAGCCCAAGCTTGCCAGGACAGATACAGCCCGGACTGAGCCTTCTGGAACCATGTGCTTCTAGTTCTAGTTCCCTGGGACTTCAATTTCCAAATCAGATGACTTCTGTGCAGAGCAGGATCCCTGGTTCCTGCATATTTCATAGGGACAAGCGAATCCAAATAGAGAACTCATTTTTTCTGTTAAAAAGTATTAATGATAAAGTATTCAGATCCTTTGTCCGCTCTAGCAGGTATTTGTCTCTAGCTGGTTCTGTGAAAAATACTGGTTTATAGTGGGGTGCCCACAGGTCGGAATTACCTGGGATTGGGGGCACAGCTGGGACAGGTACGAATTGTAAGATCTTCCAGATGAGCGGATGCAGCAGAGCGGGATGCGGCCCAGGACGGGAAGTGTGCAGTTACAGGCAGAGGGGCCAAGTGGCCTGGCGCCCACGTCTCCAGGTCTTCCAGTTGGTAATTAGAGCAGGAAGGAGCCAAGCGCAGGCTGCTGGTGCCAGGAGCAATGATTTTCAGTTCCGGTTGGGCAGTCGGAGAGCTGAGATAGGCACATGGGAGCTTCTACCTGCCGGCTAACGAACACCAGCCCTGTGGGTAGCTGTGACCGGGTAGCTGCCCATTGGCCTGTGACCGTCGTGGGGTGAAGCAGGAACAGGCCACTGGGCAGCTGGGGCTTCCCGAGCACCAAGAAGCCTGAGTGACGGGTGAATGATGCAGAGACCTCAGTGGTACAAGGCAGGGGAGTTAGAGCAGACAGCGTGGTTTGGCCCCACATGCTGGCCCTCTAGGTTAGAGGCCTACCTAACACAGAGCTCAGGCTCCAGCGTCTCCATGCTTGGGTTTATATTCCGACGGCTTAAGCTCTGTGGCCTTAAGCCAGTCGTTGAATCTTGTTGGAGCTTTAATTTTGTTGTCTATAAAATGAGAATAGTTATAGTGTCTGTCTCATGATTTTGCTAGGAGGATTAAATTAGTTGCTTCCTGGAGAAAAAGAGAAGGACCTCTTGCTTCTGCTTCTTGCTTTTGGAATGCAGTCTCGAAACCCGGACTGGTGGCAGCTCTTTTTGTACATGAAGGTAAAAAGCATGAAGGGTGCAGCTGCAGGGATTCTTGCTGACTCTTTGGGGCGGCCAACCCAGACCTCCTCCTTCCCTGCTTTCTTAAGCGATTCACTTATGATTGAGTTTCCTATGACAACCCAAATATTTTAATGACCCAGCTTTGTTGCTGGATTGTCAGGTCTTTGCAGGCAAAGCCGTGTGGTATTCACCTTTGAACTCTCAAGGAGAACCTGACATTGCACTGCACCCAGTCGGTACTCGATGGTTTTTGACAGGAAGATAGTTGGAAAGAGGGAAAGAAGGCAGGAGAAGTTCCGTGTTTCACAGTTAGCCCTATAGGGGGGAGCCATGCTGCATGTGCTCATTCCTGTGGTGTCAAGCGGCCAGTGTGACAGTCCTGAACTTGGCGCTGGGCAGAGGTGTGCAGTCAGCTCTCGTGAGCTGGGACAGGCCAGCTCCAGCTCACCACAAGAGGGGCGGAGGTGAGAAGGAAGGGAGAGAGCAGAGGAAAGGACATGTTCCCTTAAAATTAATAACAGCAAGATGATGATGAGCGTGGCAAAGGAAAATTCTGAAAATTCTGCTCGGAGTCCCTCCAGGGGCCTTCTCCCTGTGGACGCGTGTCACATGGCCTTTCCTAGCTGCAAGAGAGCCAGGCCAAGTTTGCAAAAGGGGAGTGACCTCGCTGTGACTTATCAGGCCACTCACGTGTCATTCCTTGGAGCAGCGTGCCTGGCCTCCCTGAATGTAGGCCGCAGTCCGCCAGCCGAGGAAGCAGCTGTTGGGTGGGCCATCGGGAGGGTCTCAAAAAGCAAAAGACTTTTCAATAGAATGGATCGTTTTTTTGTTTTTTTTTTCAAACTCCAAACTGCAAAGCTTTTTGGCAAAGCTAGTGGGCCCCATTGCTATCCAGACTAGGAACCTCTCCCTGTCCTCTTGCGCTCCTGTGGGCACCTCTCCAGACGTGCGCTGCTGGGCCACAGGGCTCCTGTCAGAGACCAGGGTTCCCACCGTCTCCCGGGAGGAGGAAAACACAGAGTGAAAGCCAGGGCTGAAACTGGAGCTGTAATTTGGGGAAGGGGACTCACAGTGTTCCTAAGGAGCATCATTGAGGTCTCAGAGTCTCGTGCAGGACTTTATAGCCTCGTGTCCATTTCTGAAAATAAAAATAATAGAAACTGGTTGCGGGTGATTCGTGGGTTCCACCCATCAGAAGACACGGGAGGTGGGGACTGCTCTGAGATGATGGCCCTTCTGCTCCGGGGCTCTTCGTGGTGGACAGCTGAGCCCTGAGAATGACTCAGGAAGGCCCCAGGACTCTCCAGCTGGAGGTGCAGCCCGGAGCAACGCCAGCTGAGAGGCGAGGTCCTCAGGGCTGCAGTGGACACAGGCCTCAGTCCAGCCCTATCAGCCCCGGGCCGATGGTAAAGTCCCAGTCACAGGCACCCCGTGGCCATGCTGAGGGGACCTCCAGGGAGCACTGGTTGGAGGTGACAGTTCCTCTGGCCTGTCCAGTCTAGAACTCAGAACCCACAGCACCAGAGCGTATCAGGTCCCTTCCTGGGGCTGCGTGGGGAAATGCGGACAGGATGGCTTCAAGTTAGAGGTCAGGGTCTGGTGCGTCTGTCTTCATCGGGCATGTTGGTCTCTCTGAGCAGAAGGGAGAGTGCTGGAAGATGCCTGACCACCCATGCATGGCCTGGCTCCTCAAAGGCAGGCGTAAGCTTTCCTGAAGGGCCAGCGGGTGGACGTTGTAGATGTCGCAGGCCCTACACTCTCTGTCACAGTGTCACCTGTGCAGTTACAGAGTGAGGGCAGCCACAGGCAGAGCTAAATAAATAGCGTGGCCATTGGCCAACAAAACTACTGACACAGACCGGCAGAGGGAAGGGACCTTGGGTTCTCTGGAAACCTCTGTCAGGCCCAGGCAGGTCACAATGCATCGAAGACTCAGCGAGTTACTTTGCTAGAGGATTCTTCTCCACCTGGGGAGCCCAGGGACAGGGAGCCCCTCTTCTCTTGGGGGTGATGAGCTTGTCCAGATGAAGGAGGCAGAGAAGGTCTTGGGGCCACTGTAGATGGTGCAGCCCTGGGACTTCCCAAGTGGCCCTTGTCACCGTCCTTTGTGTTAGCCGCTGGCCACCGCCGATCTGCCCCCCAGGGCTATGGGCCTCACTGCTCCTATTTCTTTCTGATAGTCTGGAGAAAAAAAAGGAAAGAAGGTGAGTGTTGTGGTCCCCAGCTCATTTCTCAGCACTTCCCGGGCCTGGTCTTATTTTATTTTATTTTTTATTTTTTTTTTTAGAGAATTTTTAATATTTATTTTTTTTTTTTAGTTCTCGGTGGACACAACATCTTTGTCGGTATGTGGTGCTGAGGATCGAACCCGGGCCGCACGCATGCCAGGCGAGCGCGCTACCGCTTGAGCCACATCCCCAGCCCCTGGTCTTATTTTAAAGGCCACCTACTCTGCCGTCTTGGAGTGTGGGTTGGGATTCACTTGCCTGTTCGCAGACTGCAAGCGGCTCTATTAGGAAAGAACGGCGGCTTCCAATTTTACAAACGTTGAGACTTCCCTGCGGACACCAGGCAGAGAAAATGAGCCTGCAGCTGCACCTTGCACGAGGAACCTGTTTTCAGGTCGCCAGCCAGGAGGGGTGGGGTCAGGGCACAGCTCAAATCAAACTCTGCCTGTGGGGCGATTGCAGCGAGGAGGCTGCGTTCAGAGTGCACCCTGGTCTGCTTTCTTCAGTGTGCTGTGGGAGCAGGTTGTGGGGAGTAGTTCAGCCCTGGGGGTGGACGGTCCTGCTCACCTTGCCAGGATCACCCAGTTTCAATCACTTTGAGGCCGTTCAAGAAGAAACGCGATCAGCACCCTCCTCCCCGCTGGCTGGTTTGTGCGGTGCCACCCTGGGAGACGGGCACGGGCTCTGTGCAGAGGTAGGATTTACATATTTGCTAATTACAGCTGTCAGATTCCTCGAAGTGATCTGATGGTGGGGAGGCCTCACAAGTGTGAAGAGTATTTTTAACCGGGCTGTGTGGGTTTGGTGGCCATTTGGGGACTAGTAATTGAATCTGAAGCTCCTTATAAGTCTGCAGGGAAGCAGTTCAAGGGGGAAGAGACGAAGCTGGGGGAGACGGGCTGTGGGCAGCTGTGGGGAGATTTGATCCTGAAATGTGCAGGGGGGTCTCTCCTCCCCCTTCTGACAGCTGTCAGTCAGCCAGCTTCACAGGGTGTCGAGTGGACACTTCCCCTGCTGCCTGGGACAGGGAGCCGTCTGGATGCTACGAGGGGTGCAGTTGGCATTGGAAACCTGATCCGCCGAGCATTTGTTCATTTTTTCGTTTGTTCGTTCCACGAGCGTTTTGAGGAATAGACAGCGTCTAACTTTGGTGTGTGCATCACCAGGCAGCCCGGCTGGGGGCAGATCCTGAGTTGGGGGTCCCCAGTCAGGCTGAGATTTTGCATTTCTCACAAGCCTCTTAGGGTACTAATGCTGCTGCCCCAGGGGCCACACCCCAAGTCACAGGCCCAGGACAGCGAGGTTCTTTGTTGTGACAAGATGAACAGATCAAGCTTGTTCCTGTCCCAGGGCTTTCATCTCCCTGATGACCTTCCTCTGGCTCTTTGGTTGGCTACCTCCTTTTTATCATTTTTGAGTTTCAGCAGACGTGTCACCACCTTAGAGTTTGTCTTGTTCGATATAAAATAGCTTCCCCAGTCCCTGTTTGAGCTCTTAGAAGATAATCTCTGAGATTATCTGGTGACATATTTCCTTTCTATTAGTTTTCTGTTACTATAATAAAACACCTGAGAGTGGGTGATAGGACTTTATTTGGCTTGTGGTTCTGGAGGCTGGGGCATCCAGGAGCATGGTACTGGCACGTGCACGGCTTCTGGTGAGGGCCTTTGTGTTGCATCATAACATGGTGGACGGCAGCCCAGGGTGAGACGGAGCAAGTGTGCTGGCTGATGCAGGCACATCTGCTGTGAGGACCTACCAGAGGCCAGACCCGTGGGGCCACCCCATCTTTGATTTTCAGCCTCCATAGCTGTGAGCAAAATAAACCTTTTTTCCTTTACAAAGTACTCAGCTTGGCTTCAGATATTTGTTATAGCAACCGTAAACATGCTGTTGCTGACCCTGAGCCCGTCAACTACAGTGGCATTGTTTTCCCATCCAGAATCAGGAGAAAGAGGACTTGAGGCTGCCCTGGGGTTGGCAGGAAGGATGATAACCGAGTTATTGGAAAATCCAGTTTCTGAACTCATGGTCAGAATCACCTGTCTCATTCATCCATTCATTCGTTCCTTTGTTTATTCAGTGCTGTGTTAGGCACACGGTGTTCAGTGTTATCCTGGGGTATTGCCAAGTTCACCCCCAAAGTCTTGGTTAGTGCCAAACACATGGGACGGGGAACTCTGATCCCAGGGAGGCAGGTGGTGTACCTTGTGGCTGGCACCCCGTCAGGGCCTTTGTCCCTGATTTGGGGACACCACAGAAGAGAGTATTCTAGGAGTGGGGAGTGAAGACAAGAAGGTTAAGGAAGATGCACTCATGGGAGAGGGCTTCACTTTTAAGATTTGTGGGTTAAATTTCCCCAATCTGGATGACCCGGGAGAAATCTTTCACTGCTCCTCTCCTGTTTCCTCTTTGCCCCTCTCTCCCTGTCTTCCTGTCTGCATATTTTTAACTCTCCTAAAAGCCTTGGAGAGGTTTGAGAACCAGCTGCCACCCAGCTGTGGGACGTTGGGAAAGTCACCCACCCACACGAGCCCAGGTGTGGGGAGGGAATCCGGCCCACCGTTCCTGAGTCTTGGCATCATGCCTGGGAGCCTGCGATCTGACTAACTGCTGTGTCCGGAAGCATTAACATTCTCTGTCTTCCCTGGAGCCAACTCTCGCTCCATTAAACAGCTTGTCCCCGAGGCAGATGGAGCAGCGAGGGGCCTGTCCCTACACAACAGGTTGAGAGTTGGCAGCTCACAGAGGACGTCTGGGGGAGCCAGGCCCTGGGTTGCTCACTGGGAAGGGGGTCCAGGTGGGTGGGAAAGGAAGGTGCCTGGGCTGGCCAGAGGGAGAGGGGACTCCTGGCTGGGTGGCGGTGGGGACACTGTCTCAAAGTGGGAAACTGGAGCACTTGGCTCAGGCAGCTCCGCTTGCCAGGGTCTCATCGGTGCAGTGTGGAGGATATTCCAAGATGGGCTTTGGAAGGACCAGACAGATCTCCCAGCAGCTGGCCCGGGTCTGTCTTCTGGTCTGTGTAAGTTCGTGGCGCAGTGCCCTGTTTTACCCAGGAGAAAGGGAGGCTCTGAGACCTCAGGGTGCCTATTCCAGGTGACTCAGTGGGAAGCTGGGGAGCTATCGTTCAAAGCCTCCCTTTCCCATTGCATGCAGCTAAGAGACTGAACAGCAGAATGTGGCTCTCGCGGTTCTGGAGGCCAGAGGTCAAGACCAAGAGTGGGCTCCTTCTGGAAGCCGTGAGGGAGACTCCTCCCATGTCTCTGCTGGTTGCTGGCAGTCCTTGGTGTGCCTTGGCTTGCTGACATGTCCTGTGTCCTCTGAGCTCACGCGGCTTCTGCCAGTGTGTCCTGTCTTCCTGCTCTGCCAGTGTGTCCAGACTGCCCTCCTCTCAAAGGACGCCAGTCATTAAGTTAGGGCCCACCCTGCTCTAGCGTGACCTTGTCGTCACTTGATTCCATCTGCAGGGACACTGCTTCTAAATTGGGTCCCATTCACAGGTGCCAGTCAGGCAGGATTGGCACATACCTTCTTGGGCTCACAGTTCAACCCCCAGCAGCGGGTGGCTGTCAGGTGGGACTGGGCAGGAAGGAAGTAGACCAACATGCACCTCTTTCTGATTCTCCGACTTCTTCACTGCTCATTACTCACTGGGACCCCTGAGATTGGCAAGGCCAGGTCACAGAGTCCTTAAAGGCCTGGGGACTGGATCCTAGATTAGGCAGTGGGGAGAAATCCAAGGACCTGAAGTGGGGGTACAGGTCGGTTGTGCAAGGTGGGCGCTGACAGGAGGATCCATGGGGCAGGGACAGAACGGTTGGGGGCTTCTGTGAGTCTTTGGTAACTGCTCAGGGGAGAGATGAGAGGGAGGGGGAAGGAGGGGAATTTAGGTGGCCAAGTGGGCGGGGCTTCTTCCTGAAGGGAGGGGTCTGGGCTTCACAGGTCTTCCCTAGATAGAGCCCAGAGCCCTGTGGGAGAGCTCGGAAGCCAGGTCCTTGCACCTCACAGACTCTTGGTTCTTCTCCCACGGAATGTGGGCTTCGGACCAGTTTCTCCCGCAGCCTCCCCTGGCACTGCGATTCCAGGGCTCCTAGGTCTGTCCTGGGATCCAGGGACCCTGCAGCAGTCAGAGGATGGGGGAGGTTGACTTGGAGGACTCAGTGGGGAGGCAGGAAGGTAGAGAGGGCGTTTCAGGGGTGGGGACAGCCTGGGCAGAGGGCCAGAGCTGGTGTGAGAGCAGGTGCATCCGCAGCCACCGCAGGACGGGCTTTGATGTGCCTGGGTTGCCTTCCCTGGTGGCCGTGGTGGTGGCAGCTGCTGCCCAGGGCCCTTGGAGATACGTGATGGTTCCTTCATCACTGTTTCACCCTCAGTGGGCACAGAGCAGCCTTGGCCCTTCCCCTCGCCAGCAGCCTCACTCAATAAAGGGGAGGACTGAGGCCCCCCAGCCAGGGGCCTGCCGGGGCGGGGCCTGCCGGGGCGGGGCCTGCCGGGGCGGGGCCTGCCGGGGCGGGGCCTGCGCATGTTTTGGCTTCTCTTTGCCATGTGGGACTTTGAGACTAAGCCCCCAGCCCTCTCTGGCTTCCCAAGGCTCCCCCCCTCCCCTCCTAGCTCCTGCCATGGTGCTTTGTTTTAAGGAGAAGAAGGGGAGGGGTCAAGGGCTCCTCTTCTAGCCTGAATTGTGCCAGATCCTCAAACTGGGGCTCCCTCTCTGCGTTTTCATTCTCTCTTTAGACAGAAACCCCCGGTTCTGAGCCCTCAGGCACCAGGGGCATCTCTCAGAGAGATTGTTCAAAACTGATTTGAGCTTCTGTGTGGGTGACTCCTTCAAAAAGCAGGTTAGTCACCAACTCGTCATCAGGGCGGTTGTGGCCTCCAACGGGCTGGCAGGGGGCCGTGTCTGGTGCAGGCTCCAAGGGCAGAGCGTGTCCTCATCTGGAG
Source organism: Urocitellus parryii (assembly GCF_045843805.1). Taxonomy (NCBI): domain Eukaryota; kingdom Metazoa; phylum Chordata; class Mammalia; order Rodentia; family Sciuridae; genus Urocitellus; species Urocitellus parryii. Next base: position 17,071,965 of record NC_135535.1, on the reverse strand, counting down.
GCGGGAGCTTGTGGTCCCCACATCAGGCAGGGGGTGGGTGTGGGGCAGTACTCCCTCTCCTGTGCTTCCAGAACACCATGGAAACCTGGGCCCTGGGTACCTCTCTGGGTATTCCCTAGTGGCAGACTCAAGGACAGGAACTTCAGTTTGGTCTTCAGGTTTCTGCTTTTGTTTTTCCATCTCTGACCCTCAGGGCTGGGCACTGTACTTGGCACATAGTGAAGTTCTACAGATTTATTTAGCTGATACTTACTGAGCACCTGCTATGAGCCGGGCTCCGTTCCAGACCCTATGGAGTTAGTGGAGAGCCAAACAGACCAAACCCCTGCTCCCACGGAGCTTCCGTTCTAGGAGTGGGGGGCAGGGAGCATCAATAAGCAAACACATTCCGGGCAGTTAATGGAATTCGGGGTGATGGAGAACGCCATTTAAAGCAGGATTAGGTAACAGAGAATGGCAGGGCGGGAAGGCTGCTTTGAAAGGGACGACTGCAGAAGGTCTCTGAAGAGGTGGCTTTTGAGCACTTCAGTTGTGAGGGGGTAAGAGGTGGAAGAAATGTCAAGGGCACAGCCCCAGAGGTGGGAATGAACTTGGCATGTCAGGAATGGTGGGTCTGGACCCATCTGGGGATGCAGGCAGGGGTTGATCATGTAGGGTCTTAATGGTCAAGGTTGGGTGTTAATCGATTATGAACCAGGTCAGGGTTGATCTGGATGCACAGTGAGGGCCTACAGAGACCAGAGAAGGACAGGGAAGTTGTTTTAGTAGTATTCTCCTCAGCCTTATTTCCTGTTTACTCTCTGCTCAGATACAGAGAGAGAGAGCTTTATAGTCGACCTGAGAATCAATATGGTGGAGCAATGGGAGGGTGTGGTTGAGCCGTTAGCAGAGCTCCTGCGCCTTCTAGGAATTCATTCTGGAGTGGGATGAGTTTGATGGATACAGATGAGACTCAGAAACATGGATCAACACCAGGAAGGTTCCTGACATGGAGCTAGGGAGGGGGCTGACAGCACCCATACCTCACGGCACTTTATACTTGGGGAGTGGAGAAGGCCCCCCTTCTTGAACTTGAAAGAAAGGGTTTCTGGTTCCGGTTCTCCCCCTTACCTGAGTGTTCTTGGGTTAGGCATTTAACTGCTCTACAAGCTTGATTTCTGCAGCTGATATCCTTGTTCTGATTATCCACAGTGAATCTGAAGACCTCCTGGACACTGTCACCACTCTGTCCAGCACTGTAAGCACCATGTTTGACAGCGAGGTCCGTGAAGACAGGGCCCACATCCTTGTGTCTCTTGGACTGAGCAGAACGCCCCTGTGCTCACCGATGTGTTGTGAGCTGGATGGTGCTGTTTCGTTTCAGTGTGTGCCCTGGGGGCAGAGTCTGGCACAGAAGCATCACACAGCCTTGGGAGGAAAGTCTAAAATTGGAGCCAGAATCCTAGCTCAGCCCTGGGTCACTAACCTCCCTGTGGTCCTTTTCCCCAACTGTGAGATGTTGGAGGTGGCTTTACCAGCCTCCCTGGGTCCTGTGAGGAGCAGGTGGAAACAGCAGGAGCATATTAGTTTTACTCTGTGGCCCCCTGTCACAGTGGCGTACAGAAGGTGGAGGTTCATCTCACTCTGACCACATGCTGCTCTGTCTGGCGCTCCCTCTGTACTGGAGCTATCTGGTCCCCCTCTGCCTTCTCCATGGCTGGGGCCTTGTTTCAGGGAAGGTGGAGGGTGGCCCTGGTGCTCTGGTGGCCCTGGTGCTCTGGGTTCCTGGCGATGTCGTCGTCACACAGAATGGCATCTGCTGGCAGGAGCAGGCTTTGGGCCTGGTGGCTGCTCAGGCTGCGCGAGAGGCCTTGGGTCCACAGAGGGTGAGGGGCAGGGCCTCAGGAGATGGATGCGGTTCAGAAACAAGCAGCACCCTGAGCAGGGGGTGGGGGGGGGTGGGGGGGTGGGGGGGTTGAGACTTCTGGCTGCCCTCAGAGGTCACCTGCAGCACTGTGAAGACAAAGGAAATGGCGCCATCTCCCCCCACCGTGTTACCGGCCAGCAAGCTGCACAGGGCCTGCGCCTGAGGCCAGAGCCTGAGGGTCCTCCCAGCCCAGAGCAGACTCCACAGCCTCCTCAGGCCTGAGTGACCGCATTCCTATATCTCTGCAGAGGGTCAGGGACCTTGGTCTATTTCTCAGTGATATCTGGGGCATTATTCAGTGAAAGGCCTGTCCTACTTTAGTCACACGGCCTGAAAGCTCAAGGGGACTTCGGCATGATTGAGTCCAGTCCCTACCTCAGGGAGGGTCACCGTGGTCAGCCTGCCTGTCCACAGTCAGGCAGCTAAGGTGCGTCAGGGCTGGGTCTCGGGTGCCCACCTGAGCCTGAGGATGGACATTGCTTTGTAAAGTCTCCCACCTCCAGTGGGCAGCAGAGAGGGCCACTCGTGGTGACTGAGCATTTGCCCACTTCTGGGCACCTTCCTGGAGCACAGAAAGGGCTGGGCAGGCCCTTAGCCTCTCCGCTGTGTCCTTGTTTGGCCTGGTGCCTCGGTTTGCCCATCTGTGAAACGGGTGTTCTTGTAAGAGAGCCATGTGTGGCTTTGGTGAGTCGACAGCGTGCGACATGCTAAATCAAATCCAGTGCACAACGAAGGATCAGCTCCTCTCTCTTCCATGACATCCTTTCCACGCCCCATGGGACTCTGCACCTGAGAGAGGCCGGGCTCATGGCCTTTCTGGTTCATCTTGGTGTTTCCTGGGTCGAACCATCAGCTGAAGACCTTTGGTTTACTGTGACTCTCTTGGTTGCTTAAGGTTTCTCTTCAGTGATCGAAACCCCTTTCCTGCTGTCTCGTTTCAGTCTGTCCCATCTCAGTCTGTCCCGCTGTGCGGGGGTGACTCACTCCATGGTTAAGGGGCCGTAAATGAACCGACCCTCTCGGGCATGGGGGCATGGCGTGGTCTGGTAGGAAATGGTGCCTTGGGTTTGGTGGAGGCGGCTGTGGGTTTGTGCTCTTGGCGGTTGTCAGTGCACATCACTGGGGCCCCTCGCCCTGTGGCTGTGTTGGGGACCGTGGGTTGGGAGGGGTGGGGGCTGGCTCTGCCGGGCTCTGGATGTGTCCGCGGTGACCGTTTCTATAGGGCACCCAGTGGTTATTGACTTCCCAGCGGGCTCTTGGTTGGCCTTGGCGGGAGCCGTCCTGGAAGGTGCTGACATCTTGGGGGAGACCCTGAGGAGGCTTCCCGGACCAGGTGGGCTCCAGACACGGTCGGGGCCCGCCTTGCTCTGCTTTCCCTGCTTCCTGCGGCTCTGGGGACAGGCACAGCCCAAAGCCAGCAGGGGCCTGGCCTTTCCTGGGGGGCCTCCTATGTGTGTCTTCAGAGTTCAGCAAACACTTCCCATGTCCCCTTGGGGACCAGCCACCTGGGGCATTCCAAAGACCACACAGACCCTGGAGTCCAAATGCGTGTGTGTGGACCCCAGCTCTGCCGCTCTGTGGCTCCTCATCTGGGACCGGGCTGGACCACATGGGAAATAAATGTAGGCTGAGCGGATGAACGGTCAGCGTGCTGCCCTGGACAGTCCATCTGTCGTGGGCTTCTTATCTACAGACTAGGGATAGCAGTACCCATCCCATCGTGTTGTTGAGAGGTTAAATGAGGTGCCCAGGGTATAGCAGGTGTGCGAAAAACTTAATGGTGGCTCCTGTTGACCTTGACAGCTTTTGAAGCCCAGCCCTCCTGGCGTGCTAAGCCCTGTGGAGTCCCCCTGTTTACTGATCTCCTTCTGGGTGTGGGGTTGTCCAAGACGCCCACATACTATTTTCTCCAATGAGATGTTTGCCTTCTGTCCCGAGCAGCCACTCTGGGGGGACGGATGGGCTTCCTGGTGGCAGAAACAGAAGCCAGTGGCAGATGTCTTGGAATCTCCATCTGGAAGGGACCCTCGAGGTCACCTTGCTGCCTCCGAGTGTTCTAGGACTTTTGTAGATCGTCACCTGCGCCTCAGGCAGCCCCGGGGAGCAGGACCTTATATGGGTGGCACTGAGGGTCTGTCTGCAGTGGGTGGGGACAGAGTGGAGGCACAGTCCTGTGGCTGTTGGGGCACACTGCAGTGTCACTTGTTGTTCTGCTCAGTGGTTCCTTGAGACCGGGCGGCCCCTGTCCTTGGGGTGCTCTGAAGGGTGGGGTGGAGGCCGGGCTTGGTTCTCCATGGACACCACTTCCTGGGCCTGACCACACTCCAGAGGTGCTGAGCCCTCGTCTGCGTGGACAGATCAAGAGCTGGGAAGCCACTGCCTGGCCCTCTGACCTCAGGACGCCAAGCCGCAGTGCCCTGCCTCGGGGGGAGGGGGGGGAGTCTAGAATATTCCTCCAGACAGGTTTGAGGAGGCTTCCCAATCCCTGTCCGTGACTTTCCCTGCTCCCTCCCCTAAGCCCTGTCTCCAAGGCTGAAGAAGTCATCTCTGTCCCGTGGGTGACATTCTCCTTTCCCTTTGCTTCTTTTAAGCTGCGTGGAGGGGATCTGTCTATAAAACTAGAACTGCTCATAACGGAAACACTTTAGACTCTCACAGACGCTACTGTGACTCAACAGCTGCCCAGAAATGTCGGGTTCCTCTGCCGGGAAAGCATTCCTCACCGCCGACCAGGAGCAGGCAGAGGAGAACTTCTGGGCCCAGCACCTGGGGGCCCGGGGCCTGCGCGGGGACCCTGGGGACTGGGGTCTGCAGGGGTCTCCGCACAACAGCAGCTTCCCTCCAGACTCAGCAGAGAGGCCCTGGGAACCCTCCAGCACCTGGTCCCCAGGACGTCCGGACACCCCGCAGGCCTTCAGCATCCTGAGTCGCCCGCCGATTCCTCAGGCTCCCAGACTATCAGCAGGTCCTTTGAGCTGATCCAGGAACCAGCAGACGCCCACCTCCCCTTTCCCCTGTGACCACAGCAGACATCACCAATGGATCCCAGCACTCGTGGATCTCCATGGTGAACCAAATGGGATCTTCAGATCCTTTCCCCAAAGCGAAAAGGTTTATTCCTCTGCATTTACAGAAATTGAGACGCAGAACCTCAAGTGTGTAGCTCACCCAGGTCTTGTGGGGTGGATCCATCTGTAGACTCCCATACCCGTGTCCATCCACACGCAAGGACACGTAAAGCCTGGGCAACGAGTGTTGCAGGTTTCTCCTGATGGAGGGGGGAGATTTCATGAGTTCCTAGGTATTTGAAGTTTCCCTCCCCTCCCCCAGAAGGTTGATCTGAGCTTGTCCATTGGGACGGATCTGCAGATCTTGCTGATGTCTCTAAAGAGTGGAATCCACTGTGACCGGTGACATACAGCCACTGAGGCCAAGGATCTTTGGGAAGTTGGGCTGCAGGGGTCAGCCGGGCCACATCACCTGGAAGAGGCAAAATGAGTCTGAGACGGAGGAAGATGGACAGGCCAGGACAGGCGACAAGGGGCAGCTGCGAGGACCTTCCGGATTCAGTCAGAGCTGGCAGGACACGCACCTTTCCTTGGAAGGCAGAGAGAGATGGGTTTAAAGAATTCACGGATTTTGGTAGAGAAAGGCGTTCCTGGGTGGACGGGCTTGTGTCATTGTCCCCTCCCCCAGCCCTCCCCCATTTCCTGTTCTTTAAGGCACAGCTCCCCCCTGCAGGGTGCCTCTCCCTCTTCCCCTGCTGCCCAGACCCCCATCTTCTCACCTGGGCTCCCGAGACTCTGTGGAGCCGGGTCGGACCCACGGGGCCTGGTGCACTCTGGGAGTGGAGTGGAAGGCTCAGGGGCTCCCGGGGCCTGGATGCTGGATGCCCCCCACCCCTGCATTCCTGTGTCGGAATCCCTCCTGTCACGTGAGAACAGAGGCGGTGCCATCTGTGAGGAGCAGGCTGTCACTAGACACAGAGTCCCAGGCACCCTGGACTGTGAGCGACTCCTGTTGTTTATAAATTACCCATCCTAAGGCATTTTGTTATAGCTGCTTGAGTGGCCTAAGGAAGAGGTGAAACTTGTCGCTGTGTTTGTGGCTTCCCAGGGCAGTGACCGGGAAGGTACCTGTTGCCTTTCCAGCTGGGAGTTAGGGTTGGCTGGGAGCCACGGCCATGCTGCGGTGCAGGGCTGCCATTCCTGCCTCCCAGCCTTGACCATGAGAGGCTGCGGCTGCTCTCCTGCTGCGGTGGGTCACTCTCCTCTGGCAGGCAGCTGTGCACTGTGGGTGGCCTCCCTGCTCCTGTCCTTGCAGTAGTCCTCTCTGTGCTCCCTTGGCCCTCGGCCACAGGATGGGGGACTCAGGAGACTGGGCAGTGACCCATGACGATGGAAGCTGCTAGTGGGACCTAGAAATACAGTGACAGCAGCAAATGGTCGCACTTTGCTATTATTAACTATGTTGTTTACTTTTATTGAGTCACTTAAGCATGAAGGCAATACCATCTCCATTTTATAGAGAAGGAAACGAAAGCTCAGAGAAGTTAAGCAACTTGCCCAAAGTCAACACAGTGAAAAAGAGCTGGGATCCAGTTCCAGGCAGTGTGGCCTTACGGTCTGTGCTCTTAACCATTTTATGCTGCCTCTGTTCTTCTAAAGTAAAAGTTGAAACCTACTCTTGGAGGTCTTTAAAGTACGTCAGTAGCTCTTTAAGGCAGAGCTACCTTGGGGATGTGGCTACGTGTATTCAGTCAGTACTTAGTGACTAACCACCTGGCTGTCCCAGGTGCTCTCCAGAGAGAGAGAAGCATTATTATCATCACCTCCATTTTACAGGTGAGAAAACCGAGGCATGGGCCCCGGGGCACAGATCCAGGATGCCACCGAGCTGGGAGGGAAGACTGTGTCATAAAACAAAATTAGACAGGCTTCTCTTCTGTTATTTTGGTGGAAGAAACTAGGTATAGAAGGCCCTCCTGGACCTTCTGCATTAATTGCTAGAGCTCAGTTTACGAGACCTGAGTTTTTTTTTCTAACATCTTATACTCTGCCTTTAAATTAAAAAAAAAAAAAAAAGGCACACAGCAGCCGGGCAGGTGGTGCACACCTGTCATCCCAGCAGCTCCGGAGGCTGAGGCAGGAGGACCACGAGTTCAAAGCCAGCCTCAGCAATTTAGGGAGGCTGTCAGCAACTTAACAGTACCCTATAAAAAAAAAAAAAGGGGCTGGGGTGTGGCTCAGTGGGAAGCACCCCTGGGCTCAATCCCTGATACCAAAAGAAAAAAGAAGAAAAAAAAGACTCCCAGCCAGAGTGACCCATTGGGCTTGCTGAAGAGGAGCGGCCAGTGCCCCCGAGGTCCTCTCTCTCCTTCTCAGAACAGAGGCGGGGCTCAGAGGCATCCGGCTCCCCTGGGACTCCCTAAGGAGCCCCGGGACGTGGGGACCCCGGCACAGCCAGGCCCTGGATCTCCTGGAAGCGGGTTATTTTCCCGGGATGAGAGCGTAACAGAGGGGGGTTCGGATCGAGGAGTTTGGGGTCCACGTTACGGGATGCCTCCAGGTTTCCCGGGCTGCACCCACCGTCCACCTGCCCCAGCTCGGGGCGCTGAGGACAGGTCATGGCCTTGAGGTGAAGGGGGCAGGTGGGGCGGGCCGTGCCCTTGACCTCGCTGTGCCGGGAGCCCCCAGCCGGGCTTTGCCTTCGGCCAGCAGGTGGGTGGGCAGGCGGTGCAGCCTCCCGGGTCTCCTCCCACCTCCTCTACCTCTGGAGGAGGGGCTGAGGTGGCACAAGGGACTTCCTCCGGGCGCCCTGCCATCTGAGCGGTGTCGGGGTGCTGGTTTCAGCGCGCTCTGCTAAATTCTAAACTCACACAGAAGCAGGTGAGTGTCCCGATGGCTGCGGCCTGCGGAACCCACCGCCCCGTGTGGTCTCCCACATGGTGTCAGGGTGCTGGTGTCGGGGTGCTGGTGTCTGAGTGCTGGTGTTGGGGTGCCGGAGTCCAGCTGCTGGTATCAGGGTGCTAGTGTCCAGGTGCTGGTGTCGGGGTGCTGGTTTCAAGGTGCTTGTGTCTGAGTGCTGGTGTTGGGGTGCTTGTGTCAGGATGCTGGTATCTGAATGCTGGTGTCGGGTGCTGGAGCCCTTGAGTATATGGGGTCCCTGGAGGAGCTGGATTAAATCCCATGCCTTCCCTACCCTCTGGGTCCCCAGGGCCAGGCTCAGGTGGCCCTTCTGTCCTCTGCCCCCTGCCCCCTCCCCTCCCTCCCCGGCCTGGCCTCCCGTTGTTCTAAGACAAAGTTGACTCATCCCGATGCCTCACCAGCCTCCCCCTCCCGCCAGGAGGTGGTGAGCGGCTGGGGACTTGGCCATCTGTCAGCCCTCCTCGCTCCCAGCACGTTCTCTTCCTGCCTTTGGGGTGCTGTGCAGCCAGCCCCAGCCACACGCCCTCTCTGTGTCCCACCTACATGTCCTCTCCCGAATCAGAAGTGGAGCTGGGCGGTGGCGAACGTGGGTACCTCAAGCACAAGCCTGTCCGCGGAGGAGACAGTGGTGGCCTGTGGCGTTAGGGGTACAGAAGTGACTGTGCAGTTCCTGCCTTCGGGTGACTCATGAATCTAGGGGGGATGGCGACATTATGGACCTTAGTCACAGCTGGTGTCGGGCTGCGGGCAGCTCGGTGGCAGTTACATCCTCGTGTGCAGCAGGCCCTGGGTCCAACCCCCGGCACCCATCAGTCAGTCGACCCATCGATCAGTCATTGCCACTCACTGGGTGCTCAGGTGGCAATGCCGGGCCCTTGCTGAATCTGTGTCGTGCTGTTTTGTCCTCCTGTGACCTCTGGAACCTTGTCCTAGAGGGGGTGGCAGAGAAGGTAGGTTAGTGGGCATGATCAGGTGGTGAGCCCAGGAGACAAATAATTTTATTATTAGCGTTTATTAGATGATCCTTGATACCGTGTGCTGCATATGAAGTGCTCACAGGCACCTTCAGTCTCCATTCAGATGGTTGGATCAGAGAGGGTCGTGGCTTGCTGAGGATCACACAGTAGGAAGAGACAGCTTCCTGTGGGAGACCACACGGGGCAGTGGGTTCCGCAGGCCGCAGCCATCAGGACGGTCACCCGCTTCTGTGTGAGTTTAGCAATCTAGCAGAGCGCACAGAAACCAGCACCCCGACACCGCTCAGATGGCAGGGTGCCCGGAGGAAGTCCCTTGTGCCACCTCAGCCCCTCCTCCAGAGGTAGAGAACTTCCCGGCCCCTGACCCCTGTGCTGTGACTCACCTTTTTGTCAAAACGCGGGGTGCGTGTGGGTGTGTGGCTGTGGGGGGGCACAAAGGCTGGCCTGTTGGTGGTGGAGCGTTGCCAGCCAGTGTCGGTGAGCTTCCTGGCGACCGAGGGCAGACGTTAGAGCAGCCAGTGAGCGGAGAGTTGGAGCCCTGGACTCGCAGGGATGGCAGGCAGACCACCTGTCTCGTTCCAGATAAGCACGTGGCGTCCGACAGGACAGGCGGGGCCTCACCCCAGGTCACATGTGGCCGACCACTGGCCTTCGGCTCCCCTCCACGTTCCAGGACGTGAGACCTTCCCGTCCCTGCGATCGGCTGATGGCCTGTCGTACAATAAGCCCAGGGACGGCTTTTCCTGAGCCAGGGCTCCTTCCAGATTCCTTGATGCGTTTCGTGACTTCTCCATTTTTCTTGTCGTTGCCTGAGAGACCTTTCCAGTCGGGGGTCCCTGCTGGGTCCCTGTCTTCCTGTTGCACGGGGGGAGCCCCTGCCTTGGCTCTGAGCGGAGTCCTGGGTGCTTTGCTCGCTCTGTCTCCCAGCGCGGTGGGAAGTGGAGTCCTCAGCTGAATTCCCAAGTGCCAGCTGATTCAAAGTCGCTGTTGTTGCTCACTCAGGGAAACCACTGGGATGAAGGACAGGGAATGAGCTCGGCAGAGCTCTCTGGAATCCCATCGCTGGGGAGGGCGATGACAAGCTGTCTGGTTACTGCAGACGGAGCCCGTGTGAGCGCAGGTGAAGTCCAGGAGGACTCCGGGTTCCTGGGCTGTGCATTTGCCTCCCTGGCAAAGCCGGATGAAGGATTCACTACGTGGTGTTAATTGAGGGTCTATTTTGTGCCTGACTGTACTCAAAGTAGGAGATACAGAGAGGAATTGGAGGCCATCTCTGGCACGAGGTGGTAATGAGGGAGCAACCAGGTTCCTGTGCAGGGGCTTCGTTACGTATTGCAGTCTCCTTGTTACCCTCAAAGAATGAGAGCGAGATCTAGAAGGGGTGAGGCACGGCCTGCCCTTTGAGCCCAGCAGGGCTGCGTCTGCTCCTTCCCTTTCTCCTCCTCCCACGGCACTGTGGATGCTCAGTGGAGGTTTTGTAATGCACAACCACCACCCCCCTCCCATACAGGAGGCAACTGCTCTGTAGACCAAGTGAGACCAGGCTTGTGTCCCACTGGGCCTTGTCTCTGCTCCTCCTGCTCCTCCGCTGAGCTCTTGTCCCTGGACAGGTCACTCTATGTCCCCCAGCCTCCATTTTGGCAGTGACAGAGCAGAGATGCCAGTGATCCATCCTGTGACCTTGGTACATCGCTTGACCTCTCTGACCTTGGGTTTCTGCTCTTCCTGGTGCATGGCAGTGAGAAGGAGTGGGGGCACGTGGGACTGGGCCAGCGCTGTGACACGTGGTCCCTTTACCTTGCCTGCCTCAGCACCGAGCTGTCTCGACGTTTCTGTCTCAAATGAAGATTCCAGAGATCGAGTCCATCCCAACCAGGGTCCCTGCCAGTTGTGCCCCTGGGCTGCGTGCCCAGGCTCCTAGCCTTACCTACGCCTGCTGCCTGATTCTCCCAGCTGCCCAGGGCCCCAGAGCTGCCCGGGCACTTGGACACCTCTGAGGTCATTGAAGGTAAGGCCAGGTGTTTGAGGACCCCGTCCAGTAGGGCCAGGCGGACAGAGGAGCTATCCCGGGTCACCTGCTGCTCCTGGCTCGTCTGGATCTCACATCTCACTGACCCCCCAGGGAGCGTGGCCTTGTCATTGATAACTGCAGACCACACACGGGGATCACACGAGACCCGCCTTTTATTCCTGTGGATTTGAAGAAAAAGGCCCAAACTTTTAATAAAATCGTTCCCTTTTGCTCCCGAGTCCCTTCAGTTATCTCATCAGGGACTGAAGCCAGAAATCATCCGGGATATTTCCCCCGCGTTGTAGATTTGAGGGGTAAAATATCTCTCGCGGTTTCTGTTAACAAAGAGAGAAGATTCCAGGCCAAAGCCAGAACGTGAAGCAAACTGACACTCCAGATTGGCTTCTGAGCTTGATGACATCAAGTTTCTTCCACTCTTCTGCCACACAGAACCCTGACTGTACTCCAGGCTGCTCCTCAAAACAACCAACAAGAAAGCCTCTCCTAAGTCACTGAGATGAGATCTTAACCTTCCTGTTTCCAAATACCCTGGGACGCAGGGGCTTCTTTTCAGTTGGGATTTAAGTCCTCGTGCAGTGTAGACCTGTGGATTGTGGATAAATCCAGGAAGGGGTAAGTGAATACTTGGTGAATCAGACACGGAGAGCAAGATGTCCCGAGCCTTGGCCTCTGCGCCCCAACCAGGGCTTCCTGGGAGCTTAGGGGCCGCGGTTCTTCCCTGGCACTGGTGACAGCTGGCTTCTAGAATGTAGCTGGCCAGGAGGACCTTGGTCAGTGGTACCCAGTCCTCAGGAGCCAGTTGGAAGCCAGGGGGACTTTCCTGTTTCTTGTAGCTGTCGTTGCTTAACCTACGTGAACAAGTAACTTAGAGTTTTTCCCCCTGTACTTTGTGTGGAAAGGAAGCAAAAATTGGAAATGAAAGGTGAATGTTCAGGTGCCTTTTAACCTTCCCTGGTGTTCCCCTGTCCCTCCTGTTCTCTGCTGACGTCCTCACCGGGACCCTTGACCTTGACCTTGGTCAGGAGACTCCCTCCCCCAGCATCCCCTTCTGGGCAGACCCTCTGACAAGTGGATGAGTCCTTCGTCCTCGCTCTAAGGGACCTTGATCCTGCTCCCAAGGGTGCCACCTCCTTTAGCTTCCCTGGAGGAAAAGCCTCAAACCTGGTCAGGGGGTAGGTCGTCTGGAGGCCGTGGCGACGTGTTATGGTTTTGCCCAAACTCCTAGGTTAACGGCATTTGGAGGTGAGGCCTTCGGGAAGTGATTAGGGTTAGATGACGTGGTGAGGGTGGGCCCCTGGACGGCATTAGTGGCTTCGTCAGAAGCGGAGGTGAGACTTGAGCTAGCATGCCTGCACCAGCTCTCTGTGCGCCACCTTCCGCCACCTTTCGATGCAGCAAGAAGGCTCTGGTCAGAAGCCACACCCTGCTGTCACCATGCTCCTGGACATCCAGCCTCTAGAACCTTGAGCCGAATAAGTCAACTCTGCTTTTGATGTGAATATCACCCAGTCTGTGGTGGCATTCAGGTGAAGCCACAGAAACAAACTTAGACGAGATAACGGTATTTGTTGAAATAATCTTTTTGACTACATACATATGATTCTGTGTGCATATGATTCAGGCATAACTCTGTCAAACTACTTGACAATATTGTATGACAGAATAGCTGAGAATTGAGAAAAATCCTGTCCCTATTTGGTGTTGATGTAGTTCTTCAAGTTCTGAGCAAGCTGGTGATTATTTGATGGAGCAAATATTAGAGATACTTGACTTAAAGGAGCACTGTGGGGGGGGGGTGGTTTGGCCCCCGAAGGGCTGGACGATTATTTGGAAGAGTGGTTTGTGCTGGAGGATCTTTCCTGATACTGCTAAGACCCCTCCCTTGATTGGGTGACAGAGATTCCCTGTGGCCCATGACATCGGGGAAGGGATGTTGTGGTGAATGGCTTGCGCACACGCTGCCCCAGAGGACCTGGTGCTCCAGATCTGGCTGCCTGTACTGAGTGAGCCCCATCTTTGGTTCACCCTCAGAGGGCATGGGGCACTTGGATGCTGTGGCACCTTGACCCTTGGACTTGAGGACACTTGTCTCGGCTTGGAAAATAAAGCATTAAACTTACAGTGAATTAAAACAGGGAGAAGGAGTGGGTGGGCGAGAATGAACACAGTGTATCCAGTAGTCGGGGCTTTGAGACAAGAAAACGGATGGAGGGAGGTAGAGGAGTCTGGGAAGGAAGCCAGGGACGCCCTGTGCCTTGGTCACCGTCGTCACCACCATCGATGGTCTCATCAAGTCTATGAAAGGCTGCGAGCCCGAGTTGCATCCTGGTTTCAGAGGAGTTAAGACATGAAAAGAGTCTGTGTCCCCGGGAGCCTGGCAGCCCCCGGGTTCAGCACTTTGATCTCCTGTCACCCCCTTAGCAACCCGATCAGGCACGTTCTCTCACGATTCCCGTCTTACCAGTGACAAAACTGGGACACCGAGGGGTTAAGAAGTTTGCAGAAGAGTTCTCGCTGGAGAGTGGCAGGGCCAGGATCTAAGAGAGAATTCTGGCACCCTTAGCAGGTTGACCCGCTGTGACAGACGGACCCGTTGCCACCGTCACATGGTGTTTACCACGGGACTTAAACCCTGTTTCCCGGGTTCATGTTTGGATTCTCGCTCGGGGATGGACCTGGAGCTGGGGACGCTGGTCTGTGTGCCCTGGGTATTCTCCCCCTCTCCCTTCTGTTCCATGTAGGAAGCCTTGATGGCGACCGGCGATCACCAGGGACCTGGTGTTACAGCCCAGACCCTCCGACCTTTGCTGCCAGGTGCCTGTGGCATGGACCTGGGTTCGTCCTCCTCCATAAAGTGGAGACAGGGCTCATCTCTGGGTGGGCGAGAGGAGGCGCTGGCGAAACAAAATCATGTTTATTCAGTGCCTGGCATTTGGCGTGGTAGGCAGTCAGACCTAGGTGGAGTCCTGCTCGTTCCTGTCCCTGGGTCATCCAGACGCCAGACAGCAAGCTTGGAAGCAGAACTGCCCTGACACCTGCCACTTCCCACAGGTACAGACACACGGGCTCTTGCCTCCTCTTGGGCCCCACCCATTTGCAAACCCCCTGTGGTCTGAATCTGGCTGCACACACAGACCCGGCCTGGCCGACTGGGGGGCGGGATTTGATGCCCAAGCACCGTCTGTCCCTGCGAGTGCTGCGCACCAAGAGGTCACGGCGTCCTGCTCTTCATAGCAACAATGCTGTGGCAAGGTTTTCTTACCTTCTAGGGAAAGATGAGACTGTCTATTTTGTCACGATGCTATTTTATTTTAAGGGGAAAAACGTCTTAAAACGGTGCACGTTTCCCTGGGGGAGCTCACGAGAGCAGCTTTGGATCTTTGGCTGGGTTCGTTCCCTTCCTAAGCTGGCTTCAGGGGACTGTGGCTCGGGCTCCGCTTTGCAGCTCAGATCCCAGGAAGGGAAGAGAGAGAGGGAGCGTGGGCATGTGTGACAGGGTGCAGCTGCAGGGGCCTGTCCCCTGGCCACATTTCAAGGAGAAGAAGATTCGAAGCTTCCCCCACAGCTGTGGGTGCATCCTCAGCCCCCGTCCCGTCCTCCCCCCATCCATTTTTGGCTATCCTCTGTCACGCACTTTCATGTCTCTCCCCCTTTCAGCACTTCTTGAAGGCAGCAACTCAGGTGACCCCAAGCATCTCCGAGACCTCCCTGAGACACGCAGAGATGGGCTCACTGAGCATCAGATCTCTCGGGGTTGGGGGGCAGCTCAGTGCATGAGCACCTGCTTAGCACGCATGAGGCCCTGGAGCCATCCTGGCACCCGCACGCACGCACACACATGCACTAATACACACACACACACACACACACACACACACACACACACAATTCCGTGGGGAGAAAACCCACCCCCGTGGCAGCAGACAGCTTTCAGTTTTCTTTGGGGAGAGTCCAGCTGTCTGTTCAGCACGTGCCTGGTTTGCAGCGGCATCTGGAGTCGACTTGGATCCAGTGGCTGGTTGAAGTCACCCTGTTTAAGTGATGTGCGACTCGGAGGGAAAAGCAGACTCCACGGAGGGTGCTTGTTGCTCTCTGCTCTTCTGCTCCTGTGTGTCTGTGCAGATGCAGCCCCCATCTTTATCTGGAATTCTGTGGCCTTAAACCCCGTTTCCGTGCCTTGACGTGATGACATTTAATGTCAGTAGTGTTTTATTTTTTTTTTTTAATTCAACATACCCTGTACCTAAGTGAACTCCGATTACCTTGGGCACCTTGGGGTGTTTCCAGTGTGTGCCCCTCAGGAGGGAAAGGCTCTGGTCAGCATCTTTGCAATGTAACTTTTTTTCCCTTTCTGTTGAACAGTCCCTGGGTGTAATTTCCCCAGGAGGGAGGCGACTGGATCTGCAGGGTGTAAACATCTTCCTGGCTCCGTGACGTAGTGCATGTGGGCATGTTTTTTTAAAATCAGTGTTCTCTCCGTGCCACAGACAAGTCAGAAGAAAATAATACAAATGAACAAACACAGAGAGCACTCCCTCCTCCCACCCCCTAGACATATGGAAATGGAAATGTGGGCTTGGGTCGGTGAGCGCCCGCCTTGGAAGGCTCATCTTGGCGTGGCTGTGGGCGTCTTTCCTTGTGGGAAGACTCTCTGGCTAGAGAGAAAGACTCTCTCTCTCTTGCTGTGGGAGAAAAGAGAGCCTCGGGCCTGCAGCCCCTCTCAGCATCCTGAGTTGCTGCGTTCTCAGGTGAGCAAAGCCGAATGCTTCGCCCGCCCTAGCACGTCACCAGCCCCTGCTGCCCACGAACAGTTCGAGAACTTCTCTTTGATTTGTGAAATACTTTAGTGCCCACAGATGAATATGTCTACATACGTCCACGTCAGAGAGATTTGGGGTTGGGTTAGAAGACGATTTTGAGGTGCTCTGTTGGGGAATAATGAGAAAAGCAACACAGTGGCCATCAGGAGTGATCACTAGTGATGTCTTACTGTGCACTTACCTTGGGCCACCAGGATTAACTAGGTCTTCACCACAGCCCCACTAGGTAGGCATCTTATAGATGAGGTAACTGAGGCCAAAATTGATGCGAACCTGTCTGTATTAGTTACCTACGGCTGCTGTAACAAACCTCCATAAAACGGGTGGCTTACAGCCCCACCCATTTGTCCTCCCATGCACAGTTCTGGAAGGTGGGGCAGTGGACACTATTCAACCCAGTACACCCTGGTCTTGTCCAGGGCCCCTTCCCACCTTCTACAGAGAGGCAGAAAGCAAAACCTAGGGAAGCTCAGGGTTTCCCCAGATAGCCTTGAGAGACACAAAGGATGGGTGACAGTCTCCTTGACCTCCAAAGAGCCTGGTGGCCATGAGGGGCTGGACCCCGAGCAGCCTGCCTGAGTGGACGAGGCAGGGCTGCCCAGCACAGCTGAGCTGAGCCAGGGGCTCCATCGTGGGCAGAGCTGAGTGGCCCCATGTGCTCCAGAGGGGGAGGCCTGGAGTTGATGCCCTGCATGTTCCAGAAGCTTCAGGAGAGGTGACCTGTGGAGGTGGTGCTCCGGGTCTGTAAGTGTGGGGGACCTCAGAGGCAGACATCGGGTGCATCCAAGTTGGGAAGTCAGACTTGGGGCCCCCGGCGCTGGGAAGAAAGTCTTTTGGCACATTGTCTTCTGCTTATCTGCAAGAGAAATTTCTAAGCCCCGCAAGGAAACCGCAGGGGAGGGCTGGGTTCTCCAGCAGGGAGGGAGGGGGTGGGCGGAGGCTGGGCCCCACTCATCGTTGCTCATTTAAGGTGTAAAATGTAATTAATGGGATCTCTATCGCGCTGCTATCTTGTTTTATCAAAGTGAGCATCAAATGTAATTTAGAAGGGCTGCCCTACGTGAACGGCCAATTTCAGCTTCTCAAACGGTTTCTCCACAAGATGAAGTTTCTTGAGAATAAAATCCTTCTACCCATGCAGAGGTTTTGAAGGAGGAGATCTGTGCTGGGGCTTGGGGCGGATGGTCCTCCTTTACCCCAAGGTCCCAAGTCCTCTTCATACTCTATCAGTGGAGGTCGTTCACACCTTTGAGGGTGACAGTTGTGGACAAATCTAAAAAGAATTAAAGTCCCAAATCTCAGATCCTGCCTTTAAATTTCAGATCTTAATTTCTGTTTATAAACCCAATTGATTTCACCGGTTACATTAGGGTGGCCTTGGGTTCATATTTAGCTTTTAACCAACTTAACTACCTTTGGATAACTCAAATGGCATTTAAAATTTAATGTATTTGCTGGGTGCAATGGTGCACACCTGTAATCCCACTGACCCAGGAGGCTGAGGCAGGAGGACTGTGAGTTCAAAGCCAGCCTCAGCAACTTAATGAGGCCCTAAACAACTCACTGAGACCCTGTCTCTAAAAAAAAAAAATATAAAAATGGGCTAGGGATATGGCTCAGTGGTTAAGTACCCCTGGGTTCAATTCCCAGTTTAGTAATAATAATAATAATGATGATTTAAAGTCCTTTTTGATTACTTCACTGCCTGACAAGAATCTAAATAATATAAATCTAATACTTCCAACTTATGAAGACGATGGATCTCAAGTTTCTTAATGTTCCAGTATTATATACAAATATAGAAGATTTCAACTGACGATCTCACGTTGAACAGTTTGTCCTGTTTACTCTTTCGTGTCGGCATTGCCACATCGTTCTTGCACTCCACTGGTCAAAATCTCAGAAATGTTCACATTATGGATTTGATTCTGAAAACACTTCTGCAATTATTTTTTAAAAATAGCTGCATCGAGACTTTATTTCTTGTATAAAATTCACCCATTTTCAGAGTCAGCCCTCTAGGAAGTGGGGGTATTTACAGAGTTGTACAAATATCACCGCAGCCTAATTTTAGAACATTTCCGTCCCCTAGAAAGAGCCCCTTGTCTGTGTCCTGTCGCTCCCATTCCCGGCCCTGGCCTTGGGTGGCCGCCAGCCCACTTTCTGCGTCTATAGATTTGTCTGTTTTGTACATTTTCTCCACTTAATTTGAAATCGTCCTGCTTTTCTTCTTTATTCCTTTCTCCTCCTTTTTGGGGCTGGTGGTGCTGGGAGGGGCTCCCCCGTGCTGGGCCGTTCTCTGCACCCCGGTGCCATCCTGGGGTTTTAAGGTAAGAATTTTGGCATCTCCAACGATTCTGGGGTCACCTTCTCCACGCATTTCCCGGTCGCAGCTTCGGTGGCCTGACGTTCTCCTCCGTCTGAAGGCAGCTCCCGCAGCCCCCGACCCAGCCTGGGGTGGCCGGCTCCGTCCTTCACAGCCTCCGTCCGGGCTGCCTTTCTTCACCCCCTTCCTCGCCTCCTCCCCAGGCCCCCAGCGCTAGGATCAGCTGAGACAGCCGACAGGTCCCCTCCAGGGCATCAGACCCCGAGGCTCCGTCCTGAGGTTCTGTTCAAGAGAGCCACTGTCCCTCCAGCTCTGGTCCAAGGCCACCAGCTGACCACCCCGACTGCCAGCCTCTGAGCCCCACTTCAGGGTCACGCCCCGGGTCTCAGGAAGACCCCAGCAGAGATTGGACAGACATTGGCACGCGAACACTCATAGTGGGGAAAGGCGGGAGCAGCCAGGGTTGTCGGGAGGACGAGGGGCCACGTGCAACCTGAACACGATGCCCTGCTCCAGCCCCGAGGAGAGCGGAGTCTGCCACGTCCTGCCACGTCAGGAACCTCGACGACGTTGTGCCAAGGGAAACAATCAGGGGACAGATCCCGCGGATTCCACTTACATGGTGCAGAGGAAGGAAGGGGAGCAGCAGCGTCACAGCAAGGGGCAGGAAGGACAGTGGTGGGGACAGGGCCTCCAGTATGTTGGGGACTGGAGTGGGCCGCCGAGATCTCGCACAGCACCCTGAATGCGCCACACACCACTGAGCTGCACGCCTAAGACGCGGTGAGGATGCAGTATTTTAGCTTGTGGTTTTCTTTTCTTTCTTTTTTTTTTTTTTCCATAATAAAGCAAACCCGGTCCATTCTCCGCCGTGAGTGCCTCAAGCCCAGGCCCTGCTTCACACACGCGCACAGGTGCCATGTCTGGTCTCCCTCTAACACATTTTTGCAGTGATTGGGGGTGAACCTGAAGAAGGGAGGCGCCTGGGCCTAGCTGGCGTGGCCCAACAGCCAGGCCCACGGGACCCGAGAGTCCCCCCGCAGCCAGGCCCGGCCCCCGCTGGCCCCAGCTTCTCTGCCCCTGCGGATGCCCTGCGTGCCTGCTGGGCACTGGTCCCTGTCCGGCTGCCCAGTTCTTCAGACCTCCCTGAGGTGGAGCCCCTCGGGACCCGAGATGCCTGCAGCCCCCCAGGCCCCTCTGGAGGTGCTCGGATGGGCGGGGTGTCCTCTTGTAAGTCCTTAGGTCTGCTCTTCCCAGGAAAGATTAGGGGCCAGGGGTTGAGGTGACCATGCTTCAAAACGCGTCCAGTGTCCCGTCTCGGAAAGGAGCTGTCTTGCGTGCACTCGGTCCCCAAGGCCTGGCTCTAGGGCCTCTCGGGTACCAAGGACACCTGGGAGGTGAGACTGTGGCCCCTCCTCCGGGAGCGTTTAGTCTCAAGGGACCCACCAAGCAGCAGCCAGGGGAGCATTTCAAATAGGGGAACAGGTGACGAGTGCAGGGCAGAAGGGCAGAGCGAGGCGGAGAGGGAGGAAGGAGGGTGGGGACGTGTGTCCTGGGCAGCTTTTCCAGGGCGCTGGCCAGATGTCCAGAGACCAGAAGGAAGCAGAGAGCGACCCCTGGTACCGGGCGAGGTGTCCCAGGCTGGTGGAGCAGGGAGTGCCGAGGTCCTGAGGCCGAGGGTCTGGCTCTGAGCGAGAGGCTGCGTGGCCGGGGAAGGCCACGGTCCTATGCGGCTCCCTAGGCCACACATGGGACCTGGGATCTTGTTCTCGGTTGTGGCAGGTCTCTGGGGCCGGGAGGACATCGCGATGTGATTCACATTCTTGGAGGATTCTGACCGCTGGTGGGGACGTGTTGGGAGGTCGAGTTGGGAGCAGGGACACCCGTGCTGGCCAGTGAGGAGGTCTCCGATCACAGCAAAAGGAGAGGCGGTGGCTTGTCCTCGGCTGGTGACGGGAGACGAGCTGACAGGGGCATTAGCAGGTGGGCAGGAGGAGCCAGCAGGCTCCTGGGGTTGGTGGGCACAGCCTTGGGGACACCATGGCCCACGCTGCGGGGACGGGCATGGGGAGGAAGTCTTAGGCCTGGGAGCCACGAGTCCTGCTGGTCAGTCCTCCTCAAGTTCAAGTCCGACACAACCTCCCCAGCCCGACCCTCACCCCTGACGTCTTTCAGGAGACCCACGCCAGGGCTCTGCCACCACCCGTCATGGTCTGTTGGTTGTTGTGAAATTGATTTCATGAATCGTGACTCGTGTTAAAAAAAGAAGAGAATAAAAATATCAGCTCGTCACACATGGCGAGGCTAAGCACCGGCTCAGAGCCACGGCTGCGTGTGTGCAGGGGAGAAGGCAGGCCTCGGGAGCCCCTCGCTCTAGCCGCAGTTCTGTGGCAAGCAGCCACGTGACCTTGACCAGTCAAGTCCTCTCCCCTGGACCTGGGGCTCGGGCGGCTGGATGGGCCCCCTGCCCCCGCCCTGCCCCCTACCCTTCCTCTCTCCCCTCTGCCTGCTCCCATTTCTCCCAGTGGGTTGCAGGCTGAACCCTGTGGCCTGGAGGATCATTTTTGAGCTTGGTATCTGTCCGTTCCAGCTGCTGTAACAAAAAGCTACAGACCAGGTGACTTCTAAGCAACAGAAGTTTGTGAGGTCCACCTCAAGGTGCTGCTGGATCAAGAGGCTGTGGGTTCCTAGGCGATGCCTTCTCGCCGTGCCCTCCCCGGGAGAAGGGACAAGGGGCTCTCTAGGGTCCCTCACACAGGCACTGATCCCGGCCAGGAAGGCCATGCCCTCATGACTGCCCACCCACCAAAGCGCCACGGGGTCTCAGCGCAGGAAGGGGGGCGCACATTCAGCACCTAGGATCTGCCCCCTGCCCTTCATCTGTGCAGTCGGCCAGCTCTGAAGCCACTTTCCCTCAGCCCCATAGAGCATTCTAGAACCTCTTTTTGTGTGAAAGTCACATGACCAGATGGTCCCTAAGAGGCCCTTCTTGACGTGGATGTGGCTCATTCTACACTCACCTGCCAGGTGGACAAATGGTTTGAGCCTGGGCAGGGACCTTGTGCCTCTGGAATTAAGCACGGCCCCTGCTCTGCAGGTGACCAAAATCCTCTAAAAGAAACAACGGGCGGATCACAGTGGCCGCTGGCGTTGGTGAATCCGTTGGGGGCCATTCTCCTGGCAGGTAGTGTTTTAATGGGCTCCGAATATTCTTCCAGGCTGAGCAGTGGAGCCCCCAGGGAGGCTTCGTGGCCTGTAGGTGAAGCCGAGTCTCTTCCCTTCCCCAGGTATACCGAGAGCGTCCACCTGATTCTTGGATTCACACCCTTGACCTTTATTCACCAAAAGTTCAATTCACTTTGGTTCTGCAGCCACCTCCCACAGGAGGGGCTTCCTGCCTCAAGGAGCTTACAGTCGTAGGGGAGAGGGCCGGGACCTGGCTGTGATAGGGTTCAGGTTACTCCCCAGCCAAATCAAGGCCAAATCCCTGAGATTTTTTTTTTTTTTTTCATGGAGAGTGAACCCAAGGGCACTCAATCACGGTGCTAATCCCCAGCATTTAAATTTTTTTATTTTGAGATAGGGTTTCACTAAGTTGCTGAGAGTCTTGCTAAGTCGCAGGGGCTGGCCTCAAACTTGCGATCCTCCAGCCTCGGCCTCCCAAGTCACTAGTATCACAGGTGTGCACCACCCGGCTGACCCTCAGTTTTCTTTATTGAATTTGTTTGTAGGTCTCTAATATGTTGGTTTCGAAGCGCTCTGGGTTGTCCCTGTGGGAGGCTCTGCGTGCAGAGAGCCATGAGAACCAGATGGTGAAGTTAGATAATGTTCTGGGGCTCCTGAGAAGTCACCTACAAACACAGGCATGCTGAATGTTTTGTAGAGCACCCGAAGGCCCTGGCTTCTGGGACGGCCTTTGTGCACATCTTGTCCAGCTGCTGACATCTGTAATTGGTGACACATCTCATTGTAGGTGCCGGGTTTGGATCTCGGCTCTGCCACATTGTAGCCATGTCATTGGGTAAATTCTTCGGCTCCTCTGAGCCTCAGTTTCCTCATCTTTAAAATGGGCACGAGACCACCTGCTTGCAAGGGGGTTAAGGACCTGAGGGGGTAAGTGTCAGTGTTTGTGGGGCGCACAGAGAGCTCATTTAAGGCACCTCAGAGCCCAGGAGGAGCACAGCATATTAATTTTGCTGCTTGCTTTGGTTGATTTTCACGACTTTGGCTAAGGAGGCGAATTAAACCATCCCGAGGGCGCACTGCACGGGGAGAAGTCGTGTGAGGACAGAGCTTGCTCACTCCTCTTTGTTCTGCTGCGAGGAGGGGCTTTGGCCTGGTCCCTGTTGGTATAGTCAGTGTCTGTTGTAACTTTGGGGTTGCTTGGCCTCTAGTTTTAGTTTCAGTCAATTGAAACACAAGTGCTGTGTACCTACTGTGCGTGAAGCACTCAGTCAGGCAGCAGGTGTGATGAGGGGGCAGCTGTGGGCCCTGTGGGGCTTGGCACTGCAGGGGGTGTGCCAGCCTCGGCTGGCCCTGCAGTACAGCTGTGGGACCTCTGGCCCTTCTGTCCCCTCTCTGAGCCGGTTTTCTCCTCTGAAAACGAGAAGCAGCCAGATGTGGCCAGTCCAGAACCTCTCAGGCTCCAGAAATGAGTTTGGATTCAATCTGCCAAAGATTGTTTGAAATAAAATGAAATCTCATGGCGATACAGGTTTTTACAAGTTTTGAATGGACTAGCCACGGATGTACTTTATTTATTTATTTTTGGTACCGGGGATTGAACTCAGGGGTACTCGACCACTGAGCCACATCCCCAGCCCTATTTTGTATTTTATATAGAGACAGGGTCTCACTGAGTTGCTTAGCGCCTCACTTTTGCTGAGGCTGGCTTTGAACTGGCCATCCTCCTGTCTTGGCCTCCCGAGCTGCTGGGATTACTGGTGTGCACCACCACGCCAGGCTCAGATGTAGTTTGGGTCTTGCTGTGGCTTTTTCCTCTGTCCTGAGTCTCCCCCGCTCTTTGATTTAAAAGAGCGTAATGGGGGGGGTGTCCCCAAAGGGCAGCACTGGATGCAGAACAAACTGAGCAGGGGTGGAGGCTGGGGCTCCCGGCCCTGCCCTCTCCTGGGAAGGCTTCAGGCCAGAGCTGGTCCCTAAGACAAGGCTTTGTTCTAAGAGCCGCCCTGTGGCCCAGGCCTAGCCTCCAGCTGTCTGAGATTTGGGGGGCCAGGAATTCCCATTTTTGTAGTATTAGAGTAGGGAATTGGTGCCAGGCCCCCCCTGCCCTGTAGATACCAGAATCCAGGGGCTCTCAGGTCCTTCATATAATATAAAATATTACAGTATTTGCATAGAACCCCCACATCCCCTGTCCCCATTAAGTCTTCGTGAGATTACTCACAACACCCAATGCCTGGCACCTCGCTGTTCTGCTCTACAGTTGAGGGGACACGGATTGGGTAGCTCTAATGCTTGGGGCCCTTTGAAGTGTTCCGGATTGCAGAGGGTCTGCATCGGGAATGTTTGCCTAGACTTCAGCAGCTAACGCCTCCTCATCCCCAAATCCCAAACCTGAAACTTCCTCTGAGCACTGTGACACTCTCAGAGTTCCAGATTTAGGGTCTGGCCTCAGGACACTCAGTCTGTCCCCACAAGATCTCGTTCCTAGCGAGGCCGCTGGCTCCGTGGCAGAGCCGGGGCGGGTCCAGTCCTGCGCCCTGTCCCACGGATGGTTTTTCGGGGCCAGGGCCAGGCCGTTTCCCACGCTGGTTCCGTGGCCACGCGTCACGAGGCCCTCGGCACTGTTACTGTGGGTGTCCTGGAGCTGAGCGTGGGAGACAGGAAGGTGGCCCTCGAGGCTGTCCCGTGGGTGAACCCAGGCCTGGTCCGGACCTGGTTGGCCTTAATGTCTGAACACCTCCTTTTCCAGGGCTGTCTGGTGACCCGCTGGTCCTGGGGCTTTCCTGGTATTGGCACCACAGGTCCCGAGCTCCCAGGGTCTCAGTCCCTGGGGAACCAGGTCAGTTGGTTGTTCTGCTTTCAGCACAATGACCTGGGGGAGGGGGGTCAGCTGTGACGGACTGTCCTCCTGGGGGTGCTGTGGGTGCCCTGGGGCAGGATGCTGAGGGTGGATCAGACCTGTCCCGTCTGGCCGGATGCACTGTGCTGGGCGTGGGTGTGAGTGGGGCCCTGGGCAGACAGCTGCTTTGCGCTCGGGGAGCCTGGAACTGGTGAGGAACCACGTCAGGCTGTTAGCAGGTCGGGGGCTTTGGAACGGTCCCCAGTCAGCTGGATGTTAGGGTGGTCTTGCCGGAGGGAGGACGGAGCCCCACTGGACTTGGTAGTTTAGTACATAAGTGCTTCGCTTTGAATGCTGAATGAACTGGCGGCACAAAGATGGTGTCGATGTGAGTGCGAAGCCCTCTTTCCCTGCCTTTAGAAAGAGACCGGGATTGGAACGTGCTACCTGCCCTTCCATTTGCTGGCTGTGTGATCTCAAGCAAATTACAGAACCTCTCTGGGCTTCAGTTTCCTCAACTGTAAGATGGGAATAGATGCTGTTATTACTGTTATCTAACTTGAAGGGTTTTTATGAGGAGTCACTGAAACCATGTGAGCAAAGGGCTCAGCCCTGTGCCTGCCTGTACCGGGCACGTGGTAATCCTCACACCTGGCCGCCGTGATTATTATGAACTGGATTTTCCAAGAGCTGACTTCCAGCCCTGGCTCCGCAGCCAACTCCACAGGGGACTTGAGATCATCCTGTCACTTTCTGAGGTTCCTGTGAATGGCAGGCTTTGGGCTGTGTCCTCGTCCCTTGGATGCTGACGACTTGGTTTTGCGACGTGCCTGGAGGCGGGTTCTGCCTGGCTCCCGGGACGTCTGACCCCAACCAACAGCCCAGCCGCCCCCCCTGGTGCCAGCAGCGCTGACCGGGCCACAGGAGCCACCGAGACCCGGACGGCAGATTCCTCTGCCCCGAGCTGGCTCCCGCACCCTGCGCGGGTGGAGGCGGGGACAGAGCTTCACCCGGAGACGGTGCCCTCTTCATCCTGGTGCCACAAGCCCGCGGCTGGGGTCACGCTTTAGCTTTGGGAAGACGCGGGGCTCCTGGGGTCCCAGAAGCTACGCTGTGCACGGAAACAGCGAGGTCCCTGGGCCTTTCCTTCCATGGCGTTGAGAAAGAAGAAAACGACTGTCGGAGCTCAATAAAACCCCGGGTGGGTGGACGGCAGGAGGTCACCCAGGGGTGACCATCAGTTGTCCTCAGGGACTCGCTTCCTTTGGTCATCAGGCCTTACACTTTCAAAGGGGGAAAATAACTCCCAGCAGCTCCCTCCACATCCAGCACGACCGTCCCGCGCGGTGCCCTGACGGGTGCTGAGGGCCTGGAACGTTCGGGGGGCCTCTGGAGGACCTGCTGGGTCCCAGGCAAGCTGAGTGACATGGGGACGGCCTGCCTCCCCAGCCCAGCCTCTCGCAGGCTCTCGATGAACATCTGTTAAGTGAATGATTCTGCCATCGTGGCCATCCGTGGTCTGGCCAGCCCGTCCTGCCTGTCCTGCCCATGCGTCCTGCAGCCCCGGGTTGCCTAGGGGACCACCCGTCCTAGACGTGGCCAGACAGCAGGCCTCAGGCCAGGAGGGAACTGGGGAGATGTTTCCGTGGCCCTCACTTGTGGTCCAGCTGGGTGACTGACCCTGGGTGACTGAGCTAACCCTGCCGGGCCCCAGCCCGCCCCTCAGTAAAGAGGGGACAGTAAAAAGGAGACATCAGTGGCACCCGCCCCGTAGGACCTCTGTGAGGGTCAGTGAGCCGAACTCGAGTGCTCTCTACGTTGACGGCCACCGCCTGCCGGTCGGCCTCTGGACCTGCCCTGATGCCCCTTGTCCTCAGTCACACACAGCGTAAAATCTCAGACTCCAGCAAGTTCTGTAGGCCACAACCAGGGACCCCACCCACCAAGGGTGAAAAATAGCAAAAAATGTCACATGTGTGCTGCAAAGGCACAGGGATTATTTTTTGGGGTACCAGGGACTGAACCCAGGGGTGCGTCACCACTGAGCCACACCCCCAGCCAGGCTGAGCAGTGGCAGGAGGTGGCCCTGAGCTCACAGGTCGGGCTGCACCCACCAGGTACACGTGGCTTTGGGCAGACGAGGCCTTGACCTCACTCAGGGGCCTGAAGTGCACAGAGGCTCTGGGAGGACCCCTCTTCCCAGGCGCCCAGCGCGCCCCACTCTGTCGACAGCAGGATTGTTATCATCCTAATAAACGGCACTCAGGGCCCCTCCGGCTTCTGAGACCTGGGGTGCCAAAGCCAGTTCACAGGCGCCCCGTGGAGTCACAGGCAGGGCTGCAGGCGGAGGCCCCGAGTCGCAGGCCCCACACGGTCAAAGCATTTTAAAGGCCTTTGCATTAGAAAAATAAACCAATTAAATAATACTGCCTTCCATAAAAAGCAGACTTTTAATGGATTCCACGGTAGGGTTTCACGGTGGCCGTCCCGCAGCCCGGGGCCCCGATGAGCCAGTCTGTCGCCACAGGGAGAACTTAATCTTGCATGGCGTGGGCATAATTTTACAAGTTTTATGGCTGTTTTTTCTCCTCCGAAGCGTTGCTGTGTCGTTGTGCACCAAGGGTGACTGGCGTGCATTTAACAGCTTACCTCCTCTTTGGTGGAAATGAAAAATGAAGTCATAAATGAAGAAAAACACAAGGTAGACTTTCCCCTGCCTCTTCTTGGGGCCGACGTGGAGGGACAAAGAGCCAGTGTTCCCCTGGTCAGCCTGGTCACGTTCCAGCAGCTTTTATGTATTGACATTTGCCTGCGGATCCTGGGAAGGCTGCCGGCCAGGCAGGGCGTGTGTGGAGCTGTGACCCCGGAATACTTGGGGTGGTTCGGCAGGGCAGGGGTTGGTGCACTGGGGCCTGGGGACCAAATGCAGCCCCCTGCCGGTGTTTGTTAAGCAGTTGAAATAAATCAAAAGAATGATATTTCCTGACATGTGAAAAGTATCTGAAATTCAGATGCTACTGTCCTTAAATTTTTATTTTATTTTATTTTATTTTATTTTTTTTGGTACTGGGGATTGAACCCAGAGGTACTTTACCACTGAGCCACATCCTCAGCCCATTTCATTTTTTATTTTGAGACAGGGTCTTGCTGTGTCGGTGAGGCTGGCCTCAAACTCTGGATCCTCCTGCCTTAGCCTCCTCAGTGGCTGGGATTACAGGCGTACGCCACCATGCACAGCCATGAATGCACTTAAGGGCTGGGGATGTGGCTCAAGTGGTAGCGCACTGGCCTGGCATGTGTGAGGCACTGGGTTCGATTCTCAGCAGCACATAAAAATAAAATATTGTGTCCACCTAAAAACAAAATAAATATTAAAAAATAAATAAACTCACTTTGATTGGCGCTCGGCCCTGGCCATTCCCCATAGAAACTGAGGCACAGAGAGGCTAGGCAATTTGCTCAACATTACACAGCCAATATATGGTAGAGCCAGGATTCAAGTCCAGACTGTTCCAAGGAACGAGGGGATGTCCCACTGTGTACTCTGCTGTCACTGTATAGCGGGTGAATCCTTTAGGCTTAGGAAAGGGACTATTTTCCTTGTTCCACTCTGGCCCCTATTATATGATTGCATTACAAAGTTGCCTCCTATTTTGGAAGAAGCACTTATTCAATATTCCCCCCTCAACTTCCCTGTTCCTGTTTTTTGGGGGGGTACCAGGGATTGAACTCAGGGGCACTAGACCATGAGCCACTTCCCCAGCCCTGTTTTGTCTTTTATTTAGAGACAGGGTCTCACTGAGTTGCTGAGCACCTCACCATTGCTGAGGCTGGCTTTGAACTTGTGATCCTCCTGCCTCAGCCTCCAGAGCTGCTGGGATCATGGGCGTGCACCATTGTGCCCGGCCCATCTTTCCTTCTTTCCCCCTCTCCTTTCCTCCTCTGCCACAATTAATGATCAGGCCTGTCTAGGCCTTAGGCACTGGTGAGGGACGGCACAGAGCCAGGGTGTCTGTGAGCAAGAATCCATTTCTGTTTAAAAACCCTGTCTGGGTGGCCTGGATGCTGGTGGGCTTTGAGTTCTCTTCGTTCCCCCCTTTGACCCCCTGGGTCGTCTCTGCCCATCCAGGACCAAACTCCCTCCCCCCCTCTCTGGGACACGAGTTGATATTTTAAAGAAAACATGGCATCCTAACAAGAGGCTTAGGAGAGGCCAGGCCTGCGGCCGCGCTGGGGGTGGGAGGAGAATCACGGGGCACTTCCAGACACCAGGCGCGAGAGGTCCAGGTCACCGAGTGCGGAGGGACCGTCCACAGGGGGACCGTCCACGGAGTCGTGAGTGGCCTTGGGCTGCACGATGATGTCCAGGTCAGCGTCAGGCCATGGGAGGTCTGGACAGAGCTAAGAGTGCCTACTGCCTGGTGACGTCACTGTCACCGAAGGGCTGTGCGCCTGTTGCGTGCATATTTGGGTGATGCTGGGCCACCTTGCGCAGGGCTCCGCGCAGCTCTGGTTATTTCCCAGCAAACCGCTTCTGGCCGCGGACTTGGCTGGGAGACCCACTGCCTGGGACGTGGCAGCCGCGTCCCTTTTCTTTTTTGGGGTCCAGGGACAGCATGAGGAGCTCTCCTTGCTCGGAGCTGCCTGTGCCCCAGTCTCTCCCCGCTCCTGGATGCCTTCTGCTCGGTCAGCCCTCTGCCTCCTTCCTGACCAGCTTCCTGACCAGCTTCGCTTTCTCTCCTCAGTCATGCGGAGGAATCCCTTTGGTGTGGACATCTGCTGTCGAAAGGGGTCACGGAGTCCCCTGCAGGAGCTCTACAACCCGATCCAGGTAAGCCTGGGGCGCCTCCGTGCTCTCCTGACGGTCAGCATGTGGCGGTTTGGGGGTGGGGGAAGTGGGACAGAAAAACTGCCAAAGGATGGACTGGGGAGACTTGAAACCGCCCTCCCTCGCCCTGCAGTGGTCCCGGTCCCCAGCACAGGTTGAGCACCCTCATCTGAATGTCTGACATCCAAAGTGCTCTGCAGTTGAAAACTTTGGGAGCCCAACATGGCCATGGTGCCACAAATGGGAATATTCTACTCCCGACCTCCTGGGACTGGTGGCAGTCACCATGCAGGTGCATTGGAAAGATTGTCCCTTCAGGCTCTGGGTCTGAGGAGCATTTGAAGTGCAAATGAAGGTCGTGTTTAGAATTGAGTCCCAGCCCCAGGTTACCTGTGAGGTCTGTGCAAGGTGTTCCAAAATGTGAAAAAATCCCCAATCTGAAATGCTCTGGCCCCAGGCATTTGAAGGGGGACTCTCAACCTGGGGGACACTTGGGAACCTGGTAAGAAATGTTGACAATGAACAGAGGCCCCGGGGTGCTGGCTAGAGGCCCTGGGGGCCAGCCTCTGCTCTCAGACCTTCAGGGTGCGCAGGGGTAGCCCTGGGCTCAGGGCTTGAGGAGCCTCCCCCAGGCTCGGGGTGGGCAGGCCCTCTCTCCCACGTCCCTTGTGTGTGGGGACCTCCTGCTAAAGAGGGTCCCGTCAGTCTGACTTGTTCATTGAATGAGGCAGCAAACGAGGCCTCTGGGGTCGGTTATGAAATGAGCTGCTTTGGGAGAAAAATAAAAACAAAATAGAACAACAACAACAAAAAGCTCCCGTCAAAGAGTCGTGTGGCTGGTGGAGAGAGGAGTGGAGTTGGGGTGGCCGGTCACCATGGCGACGGCCCCGTGGTGTGGGGTCCTGATGTGGAAATCCCTGGCTGGCCCTCTGGAGGAGCGTTAATCCCCGCCTGGGGACAGGGACAACCCTGGCTGAGGTTGAAGGGCTGGGGGAAGGGGCGGGGTGTGGCTCGGCCTTCCAGGATGCTGGACTCCAGGGCATGAGGCTAGGAAGTGTCTGGTCCCCATCTCTCCGGCCTCCCTCCTCCACTCCCTTCTGAGTGCATGGGCTCTGTGTCTGAGCAGCTTGGTGGCCTGATCCGGCTGGCCCGGGCCCTGCCACCCCACCTCGGGGCTCTGGGTGCGACTCGGCCAGATGAACCCGCCGACCACAAACCCAGTCCTGCTAGAGCCTCTCTGCTGGCTTCGGGTGACCCCGCGGGGGATGTGATCTTGCCCTTTCCTTTGGTGGCCCGTGACCTGACCATTACTGGCCGGCGTCCCAGCCCATCGACACTGCTGTCTCCAGGAAGAGGGGACCAGGCTTTGACTGCCCCCGGGGTCTCTGACAAGCCGGGTTGAAAGCCACGCAGGCCACTCAATGCTCACCATCCCTGTCTTTTGGTGGACATCTCGCGGTGGCAGGGGACACAGGATGTCCCGGGCAGACTGTTTCTGGTGGAGTCCTCTGAGTGGGAGGTCTGTGCCCATGTCCTGGGCCCCCCACACCTAACACGGGGTCTGGCTGGGGGCAGGTGCCCCGGTATCTGTGGTTGAAAGAGTGGACATCTGGGCTCCGGCTCCAGCTCCCCTCTGACTCGTTGTGTGACCTGCAGCCACAGGGGACCCCTGCAGATTGTTCCCACCCGATCCTCTCTCTGGGAAGTTGGGAGAGTTCGATCATTCTGACGTGTCAGAGGCGGCATGGCCTGTCATCGGCGAGGTCACAAGGGTGGCTTCGGTATCACAAGTGCTCACAGTCAGACTGGGTTCAGAGCCTGGTGTCCGCATTCCCCCACGGGGTGACCACGGGCAGGTGACCATCTCCAGGGAGGAGCCCCTCTGAGACGCCCTCCCTGATCTATAACACGGGGTGAATCACACCCACCCTGCAGGGCCACCCGAGGTGCGTGTCCTGCTCCGGGGCCCCCGTGGGTGTCCACTGCTGGGTCCACTTGCTCCTGACTTGGTGGCTTCTGTCCTCCGGAGTGTGAGCCTCCTCATGGAGCTCGGGGCCAGGGGCAGGAGGGTGGTGAGGCCACGGGCTCGGCTCCTCTGAGGTGTCCCTGGTTATCAGGATTGCCACGCGTGATGGACGGCCAGGGCGGACCCGCTTGGTGCCTCGTAAACCCGCCAGAGGAGCGGCGACCCTCTGGGTGGACGGCATCTTGTCCTTAGGGTGGGGCTCCGAGTGACCTCCAGATGGGAAGTCCGTGTAGCCCTGGCCTGGAACATGGGCGGGACGTCATTGGTGAGGATGTACATGGGTGAGTCATTGTCCTTCTTCAAGGATGGCTCGGCATGTCCTCGGCCCCTTCAGCTGGCAGCGGGGAGACGTCCCTGCAGGAAGATGGCCCTGTTTCCTCGGGATGTTTTCTCTGAGGCTGGCTTCCGCGACGGTTGTAACTGCGTTCCGTTCCCACGCGAAGCCTCCGAGTGGCCCTGGGGGAGGCTATGCTGACAAGTTATTTGGGTTTGACATGGGATGATGACAGGGGGACCCTTTATTTTATATGACAGAAAACTCAACATTAGACCTGGGTGTGGTGGCGCTCGCCTGTGATCCCAGCAACTCCAGAGGCTGAGGCAGGAGGATTGCAGGTTCGAGGCCAGCCTCAACAACTCAGCAAGAACCACTAAAGACAGTAGGAACTACTAAAGACAACCCAGAACAAACTGCAAATACCTCTATGCTGTGCTCACTGTGGCTAGCAAAGTTCTCCTGGCAGGAATTGCCTCCCTTGATACTTCTCCCAAATAAGTATAAACCCAGAGTGTCACTGGACCAAGGTTCATACCTCCCTTGGGAGAACTGGCTGTAATCTGATTTTGGCTTCAGGGTTTTCTTATTTTAGTGCCCTGCAAACCCCTAACCATTAAGACAACAATTGTTTAAAAAAAAAAAAAAAACAACCCGTGTAGCCGGTGGTATTCTTAGCAGAGCTGCACTCTGATGTCTTGTAATTTTCCTGGTTCTCTGCTGCCTCCCTGGCCCCAAAATAAATCGTAATTGCCCAGCAGATCAACTGGCGTCAAGTCACCCAAAGTTCAGGGGCTGCCAAGTGCATATTTGTGGGCCCAGCCATCTGTGGGCCGCGGGGCTCAGCTCTGCCCAGGGTAGGGCTCTGCTGTCACCATGAATAGGGCATAATTGCCCCTCCTACCCGCGGGGTAGGCGCACCCATCCTTCTTCCTCGCCAGCTGCCTGGTCCGCCTGCCGCCTGGTCCGCCTGCCACCTGGTCCGCCCGCCCGTGGGCCCCCTGAAGCCCAACATCCCCAGCCCCTCAATGAGTCTTCCCAACCACCCAGAGGAAGGTCTCCGACGACCCCATTTCCCTGATCAGTTAACGGAAGCTCAAGAGGTCGAGCGGTTTGCCAAGATCACACAGCTCCTGAATGACAGAACGGGCCCATCTGGCCCTGCTGGACCGCAGGAGAGGGGAAGCAGCACTCTGTCTCCCCCAGGAGAATTGTTCCCTGCAGGGTCTCCTTCCTAGCTGCTCAAGCTGAGGCCCGGGGTATGCTCTGGACCAAAGGCAGGAGACAGGACGTATGGGCTGGAGGGAAGGCGCAGGAGGTGTCCCGCTAGGCAACTGCGGATTCGTATGTTGTGTAGGGAACCTTATATTGGGCTCTGCAGAGGAGAGCCAGGCTAAGCAGGAGTCACCGCAGGAACTCTGCTGTGGGACGGCACACTCTGGTGACAGGTGGATGCTGGGCGCGCTGATCCAATTGCAAGTGTGGGTTGGTGAAAGTCTGCCCAGGGTCGAGCCCGGGGTGGGCATGCTCCCAGCCCCCACCCAAGGAGCTCTGGGAGCATTGCTTGACAAAATTTGCCTCTTCTGCAGACATTTCTAGAATAAACGGGGGAAAGGCACAGGAA
Source organism: Urocitellus parryii (assembly GCF_045843805.1). NCBI lineage: Eukaryota > Metazoa > Chordata > Mammalia > Rodentia > Sciuridae > Urocitellus > Urocitellus parryii. The sequence continues at coordinate 17,039,203 of NC_135535.1, read as the reverse complement.
GAGGGCCCCTGAGCATCTGAGTGCTGGATGACAAGTTTTTGCAAAGTTATGGGGACTTTGGTTGTGAGTAGCAACCTCTCCTGGCAGGGTGCACGTGGAGGAGCTCCACAAGGAGCTGGCACGGGCGTGGGTCACAGCAGACTTCATGTGACAAGGAGCGGGGATGGCGGTGCAGACAGAGCAGCCGGAGCTGGGGCACATAGGAGACCCGGGAGGAGCTTGTGGCCAGAGTCAGGGTGAGGCTGGGAGCTGGCTGGAGAGGGGGCAGGAGAGGCTGGTGCCCGGAGAAGGGTCTCACCCACCATTCTGGAGGGGTCAGTGGTCAGGGCTGCTGTCACCAGGGCTCACAGGAGCGAGTGTGCAACTTAGGAACCAGCTCGGCTCCTGGCGGCTGCCCATCACGGATTCAATGGATTAGATCATTGGATCCACTCGGGGGCTTCTAAAAACTGACCCGTGCCCAGGGCTCCTCCCTGGAGACTCTGGCCTTGTCTGTCTGGGATGCGGCCGGGGTGTTGATATTCCAGAGCTGCCTCCTGAGTCTCAGGGGCGGCCGAACTCAAAAGCACTGGGTCGGAGGGTCTTTAGGGACTGGGGACCTTGGCTTCAAATATCTTTGATTCCTTGATTCTAACATGACCTGCCACTTGAAAGCCACTCCAGGTGTGTGCGTGGGGAGTGTTCATTAAGTTCCCACTCTCTTTCCATATGAAGGCCCGTGTCTACTCTGCCACCAAGACAAGGGGCGACTGTCCCTCATCTGCTCAATGGAATAGTTGTGGGTCTGCTGTCTTGAGGTTGGACACTTGACCAGCACCACGTAGATAAATCCAGAAGGCAAACCTCCAGGGAAAGTGTTGGGACAAGCCCAGATAAGCACCCTGGACCCCCCCACCTTGATCCCAGACTCGTTCCAGGCCAGGCATCAGGTGGGGGTCCCCAAAGGATCAGATGCCATCTCACAGATCAGCAAGTGGCCGAGGGCTGTCTGTCTTTCCACTGCTGTTTGGGAAGAAGGATCCTGACTGGTGGTGCATACTGGGGTGGGCAAGAAGGAGCACCAGGGGACAGTCCCCAGTGCTTCATTGCCAACCACCTGGTCAATGACGAGGCCAGCTGATTATCTTGCTTTGACCCAACAGCTGTCTACCAGCCGAAGCGGGATTAATTGATTTAGGCGTAGACTGGCTCCGTGTGCGGGGTGATTACTTACTGTCAGGCCACCAGAACGGCAGCTGGCGGGCAGTGACCAGCTGGGCCGTTCACCTGGTCTCACACACGGCACTCGGGAGCGTGCTCCATTATTGATTGCAAATTACAATGGCCCGGCCAGGCTCACGGCGGAAGCCAGGGACAGAGAGCTGCCTGCTTTTTGCCTGGGTTAGTGGGTCCATTATTCCCTGGTCAGTGAAGCTGCCCTGGTCAGATTTCCAATCCAGGCAGGACAGATGGGGACACTAGACTTAGATGCAACTTGAGTCAAAGGAGAGGATTGGGTGCTTGAGGGAACCGGGGAGTCCTTGCCCAGTGTAGGGCCTGGGGCCGTTACCCAACTGTCCCAAACCTTGGTTTCCTTGTCTATAACATAAGGGCCCAGCACCAGTCCTGCAGGTTGGTGAGAGTCCACGTCCTGTGTCAGAGGTACCCAGGACAGTGCCAAGGTGAAGAGTTGGTGGAATTGGTGGTCGTGCATTGTCTGGATGCAGTTGGGTGACTGGGGCCAACTCTTAGGGAGTCTGGGCCTTTCCTAGGCCCCTGTGTGACAGGCGCAGACATTCTGCAGGCACATTGGGGATTGTGTTGAATAATCATAAGATACATGATTCGCTCCTGCCTGAGACTCCCAGCTGGAGTCATCAGGAGCACATCCTACCATCTTGATTTATGTCGTGGGTCTCGCAGACTCTGCTGATCAGGGAGCTTGATGGAGCAGCTCGAGGCCGCGCGTGCCTCTGTGGGTACGTGTGTGCGGGTGTGGATGCGTGGGGCCACGCGCCCTGGAAAACGGGCAGACCCCGTGTGGGTGGTTCAAAAGACCCCCGTGGCTGTGTGTGCCCATCTCGGTACCTAGCTGAGCCCCTCAGTAGCAGATGGTGATCCCGAGGCCGCGCCATGGACCCCACAGAGGGGTCCACATTTAACTGGGGCTTTCTCTACAGAAAGTTGTTCTGTTCCAGAAATGGAAGCTTCCCTCTCCCTGGTGCTTTCCGACCTGGAGAAGCAGCACGCTGCTCGACGGGGTCTTCCCGGGTCAGTCCGCAGAAATACAATCTGACATACTTCCACGCGAGAAGGGTATTCGGGTGACAAAATGACCTCAGCAATTGCCAAATGGCAATACAGCTGTACGAGATGCCACTGTCCTGAAAGTTATTTCCCGAATTACCCTCAATTATACGAGGCTTCCACATAATTTGATTTTTCTGTAAATGACCAACTCAGGTTGCTTCTGGGCCAACTCGATTTCAACCTTGTCGGGTGGATGGAGCTGAAACACAGCCTGTGCTCATCGTCAGGCTCCTTGTAGGAGAGACTCTGGGGGCGGCGATGGCAGGGGCCGGGGTCTGGAGGAGAGCCACCGCCCACCCCACTTCCACCAGCACTGGTGACCCTGTGTGTACCACAGGAATAAACACCAGGAGGACAGTTAGGAAGGATCCATGGAAAACATGGGGGGTGCCATACACATGCAAGCTGCCCAGACCCTGCTGAATTTTTCAATTCGCTCAGATGAAACCTCCTCCTAGAAGCTCTCCTTGATTTCTCCCCACTCCAAGCTCAGGTTAAACGTCTTCTAGAACGGTGCTGTCCACCAGCAGTGTAGGTCAGTCACACATAAAAGCTGAAACTTTCTGCTAGTCAGAGTGAAAAGTAGAAAGAGAACGATCGTTTATTTATCTGAGGCCGAGCCCTGGAGCGCCTGACTTCTAGGACAGCGGCCGCCGCAGTTTCTAAGAGCTGCTCTGCTGATCTCTGTGTACAACCCCCAAGGGGACACCGACAGCTTGGCAGGCAGTGGGTGGCCTGGAAGGAAGCTGGCCCTCCCGGGACACGCCACAGGGCGTGACGGCCAGCCAACTCCAGGGATGCCTAAAATGGCCTGTGGCAGCCTTGCTTAACTCAGGGATTTAAAGCCACAAAATGGCCAATCCGCAGGTCTGGCAGTCCCGCTGAGCCCCGAGAAGCCCTCTGGCCTCCTCCAGCACCAGGACGCCCACAGATCCGTCCTCGGATGAAGCAGATGGCCAGCCCAGGGACGTGGCTTGGCATGCTTGGGTCCCGGCCCTGGGTCCCGCCCCAGTGTTGGGGGAGAGTTCTGAAGCCATTCGGTCTAACAGTGGCCACGGGCACAGGCCCTGGAACCAGCCACCTGGGCTGGGATTCCTGTGCCACCTGCTGTGTGTGTAGGTGAGCTTCTTGCCCACTCTGGGCCCCAGCGTCCTCTCTTGGGGAAGGGGGACAGCCGCCTTACCTACCTCAAGTTCTGGTGAAAACTCAGTGCATCCAGATCAGGTGCTGGGAGGGTGCCAGGCCAGGGGCGAGGGCTGTTGTGATTCAGACAAGATCAAGGCGATTTGGAAGACGGAGGTTCAATGTGGCCTAGTTGGGTCGTCTTGCTCCTGCTGAAGGGAAACACCATCTCTAGATCAGGGCTTGCACTTTAGAATAGGAAAAAAAAAAAAAAAAAAAAATATATATATATATATATATATAGAGAGAGAGAGAGAGAGAGAGAAGGAAGGAGGGAAGGAAGGAAGGAAGGAAGGAAGGAAGGAGGGAGGGAGGGAGGGAGGGAGGGAAGGAAGGAAGGAAGGAGGGAAGGAAGGAAGGAGGGAAGGAAGGAGGGAAGGAAGGAAGGAAGGAGGGAGGGAGAGAGGGAAGAAGGAAATTTTAAAACGAGGTACCAAAGTCTGCGTTGCTGACACCGGGAAGCAAGAAGAGCCCTGGCCGCTCCCCGGGCACCGCGAGCTTCTGCTCTCCCCTGGCAGGTACGCAGGACCCTCGGGGGACAAGCTGTGCTCGGGCAGCCCTGGGTGCCCGTCCGTGGCCGGGAGTTGGAGCCCAGGGTGGGCCACATGGACGGCAGCCCCTGGGTTCCTCTGTCCAGAGGTCGGTGTCACCTGTTCAGAGGTGACCACGGTTCATCTTGCGGAGAAGAGGGAGGGGCACTGACGGGTGCCCTGGAAGCAGAGGTCACTGTAAACCTCTGAGGGCAGCCCTGGCCTCCTGGGGGTTGTGGGCCTGGGATGAAGGGGGTGGGTGGGTTGGGGAGCAGAGGCCCTTGGACGGCCATGGGTTGGGGTGTTTCTGACCACACCTGCCCCCACACCCAGCCTTCACCTCCAAGGGACATTGGAAGCCTCATCTTCCCCCCCCCCCCGACCCCTCCCTACCGCCCCGCCCCCCACCTGTGTCCCGAGTTCGGATTCCGCCTGTCCCACTTCCTAGCCATGAGATCTTGACCAATCATCTGGAAAACAGGAATAACTTATTTCAGCTAATGAGGCCACACGGGGACCGAGGTCAAAACCAGAGGTGCTCAGAGTCAGGCAGCCTGGGAAACCCCTCGTTACTGGCAGAGTGACTCGGCATCTGCTCCCTAATCTCTCTGTGCCTCAGTTTCCTCTCTCTGTTCAATGGGGATGATAACGGATCCAGCTCGAGTTGACGTGTGTGAAATCTAGAACAGTGGCTGGGGCATGTCAGTGAGGGTTGGCGTTGCTGTTATCATGGCTTCATGTTCATCCTTTAAACTTCCCAATGTTCTTCTTCCCCAAAAATCATCATCCCAGTTTGGGTCCGAGCTGCTGCCTCTAAGGGAGCCCAGTGGTCTGTGCAGGAGGCTCTCACCGGCACCCTGCTGCCGCTTCTCAATGTTCCCGACTTGACAGATGAGGAAACCGAGGCCTGAGGGGCTTTTGCTGCTGTTGAGACGCCAGGTCGTCCTGCCTGTTTGGGGAACTGCGCAGCCTGGTTCCGTTCAGGCTCTTGAGACCAGGCCAGGCCCCACCAGCTCAGCTGGGGTAGAGACTCCGGCTGGATGAGTGATCTGGACTCCTCTGGTTCTGTTACTGGTCTTAGGTAGAGATGGGTCCCCTCCGTCTCTGGTGGCTTCTGGGAGGTGTACACTGGGCTGGTAAATGGACCGCCCAGCGCCCGCTGGAGCAGGTGGCCAGCTGGCCCTCGGGCAGAGGAAGACCAGTGCTGCTCCCACGTGCCTGGGCGGAGGGTCTGGGGGTGCCTCCTGTTCCAGCAGGCAGGATTCCCGGGGTGGACGCAGGGCATGATGGAATGCGGGGCTACCACATCCTGTGCCGGAAGCTTCTTCCCCCTTCCTGGCAGGTCCCCTCTCCCAGAAACCCAGCCCCGCCCCGAGTCAGGCCCAGCATCCTTGAGCGGGGAACGACGTTGCTCAGGCCAGAGACGGTGCCTGACACAGGGAGGGAGCCAGAGGTTCTTCTGTGGATTTGGAACTTTTATTTCCACCAAAAAAAAAAAAAAAAAGGAAATGTTCGGAGGCTGTTTTTAGATCCTCCTCTTTTGAGTTTTCCCTGTGGGCAGAGTCACCACGTGTGATTTTCTTCCTGATTCACTCTTCTTGTCCAAAGGAGCCTATTTCCGTCACTCCGCCGAGTTCTTGTGTTGAGCTCAGTGGACACTCCAGCGACCGTCTTTAATGCACTTGTGGGGCCTGGTCAAGGACTGGTATTCAGAGGGGAGTCGAGATGGTCCCGGGTCTTGTTCCCAACCAGCAGGAAGTTCAAAGCCCTGATGGCCCCAGACAGGCAGCTGGGAAAGGCTCGAGGAGGTGCCCGGCCAAGCGCTGACTCCCCAGCCTCAGTCAAGTTCACGGAGGGAACTGGAGGACGTCCCTGCAGGTAGCGAGTTACAGCCCACGGGATTTGCAAATGGAACATTCTGGTGTATCCTTTTGATCCAAGACTGCCCTGAACGTCTGTTAGCAAGCTTAGGATCTTTGCAGAGGGACAAATTTGAATTGGAGAAAGACTATCTCTTAGCTACTGAGGGAACCCCGCCAACCGCCCAGCACTGAGGCTGTGTTATTTGTCATTGTCATTCCAGCAAACTCCCGTTCCGAGCCTGATGGGGACTTCTTGAACATCCCATTGCATTTTATAGGGAAATCGCGGGGCCAGAGTGGCCTTTGGAAAAGGAGGAGGCCCCAAGGCTGCCTTGAGATGCGTCTCTCAGAGGCATTCTGTCACCACAGACTAGCTGGCCAATGGTGTCACCCCTTTCCTGTGTTCTCTGTTGGTGACACCGGGGACTGTCATCCGCAGAACAGTTCATCTCAGTCCCAGATCCCATCCCCGGCTCAGCTCGCAGGTGGCCGGTTTTCTTTCGTTTGACAGGAGAAATGAGCTGGTGCCCGAAACCCAGGGTGACTTCTTTAAGGAATCGGCAGCTAGGAGGAGAGCTGGGAGGGGCTGAAGTCCAATTATTCATGGTCACCAGGGACAGGAACTGAATGTCCACACACAGGCTCCCTGCGTCGCGTTCATCGATCGCCTCCCGGCCAACGTCCTCCAACGGCACCAGGACACGGGCCGAGCTCCTGAGAGGGCAGCTGGTCAAGTTCACCTGCCAGCCCTCTTTTAATGAGAAGTGTCAGGAGGGACCGGGATGAACAGAAATCCCCACCCCCGGCTTATTTATTTGTGTGTTTGTATATTTTTCTTCCTCTTCTGGAGTACAGTGTCTATTTTTCTTGAGCAAGTGTCCAAATGGAGCTTCTTTTGTGGGCTGGTTGTTTCCTTGTTGTCACCTCAGGGGACAGTATAGGACGTGGTGATTTTCTTTAAGCCAAAAAAGAAAAAAAAAAAAGCCAATCCGCACTTGATCGGGATTCAGGCCCACATCATGTTAAATAAAAACTGGGAGCTGAGAGGAGAGTGGCTGGGATTGATAATCGGCCCGCTCAGGGTTATGATGTAACAAGTCAAAGAGGAAGAAGCGATGAGTATCTCCTTAAGATAAGGCCTTGCCAAAACCAGCCCATGGCAAATGGCAGCCATTTGTCATCGATTAGTGTGCAGGGAGCAGTCTGTTTTGAGCCCAGGAAACCCCGTTTGCCTCCATCGTTTGCCTCCATCGGTTCATTGTGCAAATACAACTTGCTAAGTATCGTGGACCAAATCCAGTGCACACCTCGGGCGCCAGCAGGGTGGGATCCTGGGAATCCCGCGGGCCACCGTCACCCTGTTGTGGGGGCACCTGGGCAAAGGATCCTTGGGGGAATGAAACTACCCCAGCCTCAAAGTGAACAAGTGTGACACAGGTGGTTAAGCCAGTTAAAGGAATGGTAAGCAGATCTCTTCTTCCTTTCTGGTATAGTCCTTGATCTTGACCTTGATCCTGACCTTGACCCTGACTTAAGGTAGTTCAAAACCCCAGGTCTGCAATTGGTCACATCTACATCCTAATCCCCAGAGCCTGTGGGTTACCTGTGTGACAAGAGGAACCTCACAGAGGTCGGTCAGAGGTGGAAGATGGTAGATGATCCTGGGGTTTCTAGAGGGCGGAGTGTCAGAGCCGGAAAAGGAGGGGTGAGCCTGGAAGCAGAGCTTGGAGGGGTGTGAGGAGGGGGCTGTGAGCTGAGGAGTGTTAAGTGGACGGAGGATGGAAAAGGCACAGGACAGGTTTTCCTTTTTTGTGGTACCGTGGATTGAACTCAAGGGCGTTCTGCCTCTGAGCCGCACTCCCATTCCCAGCCCTTTTAATTTTTTTAAGCTTGAGACAGGGTCTTGCTAAGTTGCTTGAGCTGGCCTCAAACCCGCCATCTTCCTGCCTCTGCCATCTTCCTGCCTTGGTTGCTGGGATGACAGGTGTGTAGCCACAGTGCCCTGCAGAAGGGATCTCCCCTGGGAGTCACCAGAAGGCCCCCAACCCTGCCAATGTCTGGATTTAATACGTGTGACCTCCAGAACTGCAAGAGTAGATCTGTGTGGTCTTGAGCTGCTGAGCTAGTGGAGATTTGTTACAGCAGCAGTAAGACACTAATACACACGCCCGTTGTTTTAGTCGGCCCTAAGCATCCCTCGCCTATATCCAAGCTCCAAGCAGAGCCTGGGAGATGCTGGGTCTGTGGTGAGCAGAATCCCACAGCAGCGAGATGAGCCTGGAAAATGAAAATAGAAGTGCTCCTTGGTGTATGATGGGATCACCTCCTGATAAGCCCATGGTGAAGGTGGACATCCTAAGTGGGATCATCGTAAGTTGGGGACTGTCTGTGTGGTGATGGTGGAGGGACACTGTCTCCTCGGGCACTATTGCTATGAAAAGGCCTAACAAAGCCGGGCTTGGTGGTGCAGGCCTGGAATGCCAGCAACTTGAGAGGCTGAGGCAGGAGGACTGCAAGGTCAAGACCAGCTTCAGCAACTTAGTCAAAGCAAAAGGACCGGGAGGTGGCTCAGTGGTTAAGCACTCCTGGGTCCAATCCCAGTACCAAAAAAGGAAAGAAGAAAAAGACCGAACAAACCTCAGTGTAAACCAGCACCACTGCGGACCCCACTGGCTCATGGGAGCTCACAGACAGACCTCCAGGAACCAGGCCCAGACACACAGCCTCTGTCCTTCCTGGGCTGGTAAGCGCTCTCTGGCAGCCACACAGCCCACCTGAAATTTGCATCGGATCGGGGTTTCGTTCCTGTAGGTGGGAGGCTTACCACTGGATTGAGTCAGTACATCAAACATTTTTTTTTTTTTTTTTTTTAAGGATTAAGCAAATATTTGGAGTTGATGGTGTTAGGTTGGTGGAGATTTTCCTTCGTGACTTTGTAACGCTCACGGTGTTTTCAAGGTACCGTCACTTTGAAAAAACTACTTGCTACGGTTTGGATACGGTGTGCCTTGTGTCCCTAGTGGGTTTATGTGTTGGAAACTTGGTCCCCAGTGTGGTGACAATGGGGATGGTGGCACCTTTAAGAGGTGGAGCCTAGTGGGAAGTGACTAGGTCACTGGAGGCCCTGTCCTCAGAAGGAATTGTGCTCTCTTATAGCAACAGAGGATTGCTTTAAGAGAGCAGCCCCCTCCCCACTCTCCGGCTCCCTGACCCTCCGTGGTCCCCTCCCTCCTGCACACTGCTCTTTGCTGTGAGTTCCTTGCCAGAGCCAACGCCATGCTGTTGGGACTTTCTGCCTCCCAAACTGTGAGCTGAATGAACTTATTTTCTTTATAAGTTAGTTGCCCAGCCTCAGGTGTTTAGTTATAGCCACGTGGAGAGTGAGGGTCATCTCCCCATTTTACACATTCAAAGAAAAGGAAGCTCCAAGATACTAGATAACTCTCCTAAGGCAAGCTCTCAGTGAGCGACCCGTGAGGCTGGACCTGACCATGGAGACTATGGAGGGGAGAAGAGCATCCTGGCTCAGAGCAGACGGCCACGCCCGTTCCTAGCTGGGTGACCTCGGGCAAGTTCCTTAACCCCTCCGTGCCTCAGTTTCCCCATCCGTCAATGTAAGAATGTCCATGGCACCTGCCTTATGGGCTTGTTGGGAGAGAAGGCCCCGGGCAGTGCCAGGCACAAAGCAAGAGTGTGTAGACGTCTAGTAGCAGCAGCAGCAGCCTCAGCAACCATGGCTGAGGGTCAGTAGGCTCCGGGTTCAGTGTCAGGTCAAGATCACCCAGAGCCAGGGCTCCCCCTGGCCATCCCACCCTGGAGCAGAGCACACAGCTACCCGTGTGTTCATCTCTAGACCCGGGTCAGCGGTGGCTTCTATAAAGGGCCAGACAGTGGATGTCCTGGGGTCTCCTTGGCGGCTCCCCAACTATCCTCTGGTGAAAGCAGCCAAAGGCTGTATGCAAATGAGTGGGCGTGGCTGGACTGGCCCACGGGGTCTGTGCTCTGGACGTGCTGGGAGCCAGAAGTCCTGAGTTCAAGTCCCAGCCTCTCCCACTCCAAGGGTTCTGGAGCAAATCAAGAACGTTCTCTGGACTCAGGGCCCTCGCCTCTAAAACCAGAGGCAGCCATGCCTCCCTCGAGAGATGGCGAGACGTCGGGGCTGTCCATCAGCCCTAGAGTGCGGTGCTGAGTGTGGTTACCGGTGTCTTATTTCTGAGGTGCTCTCAGGGCCCAGCCTCCTGTGACATTCACGTGGTATCAAATCCTGGGCGCTGGCCGGGTGGCCCTGCTGCTGCAGCTGCATGATGGAATCATGAAAGTGACGGTCACTTCAGTTGTTTCCATCTTAGGGGAGGGTGTGAGGCACACATCGGCCCCCCCCGAGCGTCCCTTTGCACACTGAGAAGCTTCTCCAGGAACAGCGCCTTGGTTTAGGCCAAGTTCACTCCATGTGAAAGTGGCAGGTGAGCCTGATGGTTGCGACCGAGGCTGCTCGTCTCTGGACCGTGGGCCGACGGCGGAACCTGGGGCCTTTATCTAGGGAAGACGGTGACTCCCCTGGCAGAGTCCAGAGTGGGTGTGAGCAGAAGCCACAGCTGCGCCCCCTCCCCAGCACCCGGGGACGGTCACTACTGTTATGTACAGACCTCATTGCTGAGGTTTGAAGAGGGGTCAGTGCATAATCGGCAGGAGAAGAAAGAGAAGGAGGTGGATGGAAATGAGAGAGGTGGTCGTCGCAGCAAGAAAGACTTGGGAGGAGCCGGCACCCTGGCCTTCACCGGAGACACCATGTGCATGGTCTCCAGGTCCCCTGGGCCTCCTGGACATGGTACTTGGGACCCTTTGGCATTTGCATCTTGGAATCAAAGGGATTGGCTCTGGAGCCAGTTTCAAGTATGGTACTTGGGACGCGTTTGTGGAATGAAGGTGCGATCGGGCTTGTCACGTGTTTTTTTGCGGAAGGAAGGAAGGACAGAATGGACGGACAGGAACCTGAGAGGACGGCCATACGGGCCTCGGATGGCTGGTGTGAGCGTTGAGGGGGACAATGCGCTTGAAACCAGTCGCTCAGAGCCTGGCACCAGCCGGCACCCGCTTGGCCAGTGCTGCTGACATTCCCCCCAGGACTGTCCATCAGACTGAGGGGCAAAAACAGCAGATGTTTATTTTCTCACAGTTCTGGAGGCTGGAAGTCCAAGACCAAGGAGGGCCGCGGTATGAGTCCCTCTCTGCCTTGCAGGTGGCCACCCTCTTGCTGGGTGGCTTTCCTTGGCCTGAGCGTGCTCCTGGTGTCTCTTGTAAGATCATCAGTCCCCTGGGACGAGGTCCCTGCCTTTATGTCCTCATTTACCCTGGGTCCCCTCCTTAAAGGCCGTGTCTCCAGACACAGTCACCCTGGGGGGTAGAATTAGGGGAGACACAGCTTGGTCCCTAACACCAGGTGAAGAATCTGGCTTTGCTTTTGGAGCCACGAGGCCGGTCACTAAAGGCCTGCACAGACTCCAGCCATTGGGATGAGCTTTTCCTGGGGTGAGAAGCCAAGAACGCCTCTGTGTTCTGGAACACAGGATGAGCTCCTGTCCCCGTGTCCCTCTGTGTATCAGTGCCCAGCTCTGCCCTCATGGCCACCCTTATTCTCTCTACTATCAGGTGACTTGCTAATGAAAGAAAAAGAAAATACCTGCACTGTCTTCCAGGGGATTCCGTGCAGCGGGTGCCCCCGGGGTTGAAATCGACCGTGTGAACCGGTGATGTGGTCTCAGGGAGCTCTCCGCGATCTCATTTATTTTTCTATCTCCTTTTTCATCTCCAAAGCTTCTGGGAAGACAGTAAAAGCTCATTAATTTGAACCTTGCTAATTTGAAAGATGTAACATTTCCTCCAAGTTCACCAGGAAGAAGGAATCTGTGAAACTGATTAATAGCGGGAACATAATTAGGAAAGAAGGGTCGCGCGGAGCTGGGAGGTACCTGGAGATGACCCGATCCATTCTCTTGGCTTGTTTCCTTTCAAAGGAAGAAATTGAGAACAGAGAGGTTAAGTGACTTCTCCAAGATCACACCGCAGAGCTGCTGAACCTCCTTCAGGACACCAGCTGAATACACGGAGTCTTGTTGGTGAAAAACACAGGCTCGTTATTAGCTGCGGGTTCCTTTTACTATGTGAACTTCAAGGATGAAAAAGATACATTTTTTAAGAAATATTCTGTCTTTCGGGTTTCCCACTAATTATGACTGGCCTTCTCCCAAGTTAGCTGGAGCTATTTGGGGCAGATTTTATAGTGATTTAATTAAAAAAAAAAAAGCTTTCTTAAAACCTCATAAAACCTCTGTACAATTCATCCTGACCCACACTCCCTCCTACAATTATGTCACTAACAAGTCTTTTCTCAAAAACCAGAACTTTTGTCTATTCATGAGGACCTTAAAAGCAGCATTCACCGAGCCCCTGAGAAACGAGGCGGACTGTGGCACTTTCCGGGCAACCCTGCGTGAGGGCCCTGCAGTGGGGGGGAGGCAGCGCGGGGCTCCACGTTGCTCTTCATCGTCCCTCTGACTCTGGGCAGCCCCCAGCGGGAGTCAGACTAAACCTGTGGACGCCAATGCAGCCCTTCCTGGAGATCCCCAGGAACGGCCTGTTCTCGACGCCATTTGTTTTGCAACAGACCATTTTTAAGAGCAGGTGTGGATTCGGGGCGGCGTGGAGCCCAGGTCCAGGTTTTGCATGAGCCTCCCGTCTCTGCGCATGCGCAGCCTCCAGGTCAGCTTGTCACGATGGGTGGACGCGCAGAGACCCCACGGGAATCAGCCAAGGTCCACTGCTGCCTGGGGCTCGCTCTGGGTCTCCTGTGTCTGTGTGTTTGGAGAAACGTGCAGTGACGTGGATGTGCGTGGCCGCGTGGCACAGAGACATCTCACTCCCCTGAACTGTGCACCACCTGTGCATCCTTTCCTGGCCTCCCCTTCCTGCCCATCCTGGATCTGTTTACTGTGCCCATGGCTTTGGCTTTTCTAGAACACTCTGTTGGAATCACACAGGGCGTGGCCTTTCCAGATGGCCTTCCCTTACTTTGGGACATGCATCTGAGTACCCTCGTCCCTTTCTATGGCTCGAATGACGCACTTTTCTTGTCAGGGCTGAATAGTACTCCAGTGTCTGGAGGAGCCGCAGTCCACCCATCTGCTCACCTGCTGAAGGACGTCTTAGATACTCCCAGGTTTATGAAATTATGAAAAAAAATTGCTGTCAACCTCCATGTGCAGGTTTTTGTGTGAATATCAGTTTTTAGCTCCTTTGGGTAAGTTCCAAGGAGCACGATTACCGGACCAGTTGGAAGGAGAATGTTCACTTAAAATAAAACAAACCCAAATGAGTAGCCTGTGACGGTGGTGGTGGTGGTGGACTTGGCAGTTGGGGAGGTGGCAGTGCTGTTGGTAGCTGCAGTACTAGTGAGAACAGTGATTGATGTTGACAGTCCTTGAATACTCGCTCTGTGCCAGGTGCTGTCCTGGAGCGTTGTGTGCATTACTTCAATCACAACCCTGTAAGGTAGAAACTCCATTAGGCAGGTGATGATCCCAGGGCTCAGAGAGGTTGGTAACTTGTCTTGGATCACACAGCTGGCACAGGACAGCAACAAGAGGCAACCCCCTGGCCTCTAATGCCCAGACTCTCTTGCCTGCTGACTGGCACTGTGTTCCATGTTCCCATCTGCCAAGGCGCTTAGGAGGCAGGGGATACCCAGAGTGCTGTGTCTTGGGGCTCCTGGTGTAGGAACCCCGAGGTCAGGAGTGGGGAGGTGGCAATTGTCCTGCTTTAATCCCAGCCGTCCTGTTCTTCCTGAGTGTCCCTTTGGGGATTTACCTCCAGCATCACCTACACTGACAGGTGGCCCCTGGCCCCACAGGGCGGCTGACCACACGGGCCCAGACTGTCTATTTAGGGTTGTTTTTTACATTTGAGAAAAGAAAAAGGGCAAAGGATTTCTATTTTGAGCTGTCAGGCACAACACGAGCCTATGGAGCCGTGTTGGTTTGGAAGCGTTTCCAGTTTCCTTCTCAGAATGCAGGAATTTTGACTCTGGGCCACTGATGCTCAGTGAAGCATGTTCCTGTTGTCTGGGGTAACATGGTACCATGGGCTGGCCTCCTGAGGGAAGAGGCACAGCATCTCCATACAGCCGGCTCCTCCCTCCCACTGCGGCTTCATCTCTGGCCCCTCAGTCCCTTGCAGCCCGTGGGGTTTGGCTGAGTTAGTCTGCTGCACCTGCCTTTCCTGCCATGGGGCCTTTGCACGTGCTATTCCCCTGCCTCACCCCTCCTTGGCTGACTCAGTTCCGGGCCAAGGGTTTCCTAGGGCCGGTTCCATGTTCCCCTGTACTTTCACTCTCCTTTCCAGCCCTTTGTTGTAATTATCTATTGCTTTTTGGTCATTGTTTCCTGCCATCTCCCCCAGTGGGTGTGATGGTCCACGCCAGCAGCTTCTGCATCTCCTTTGTGCCCTGAAACTTAGGGGAGCCAGATGAATGGCCCAGCAGAAAGCCTGGGGGAAGGATGCAGCACCCCAGCTTCCAGTCCGCTCCCCTCGTCCCAGTCGCACAGCGGGTGACAGCGAGACTCCCATCAGGCCGCTCCCTCTCACTAGCAACCTGTTTCCGTGGCTCACTGACAAATGACCGGGACCTAGCGACTTACAGCAACTCGCACTGACTGGCTTTTAATCCCGCAGCTGCCATGAGCCCTGCTGTGGGGGTTTGAATGTTTTGTCCCCACGCAAACCCGCGTCGAAGGAAGCCCGGTCCTCTGGGCGCCAGGGCTGAGGAGGTTCCTGGCGGGCTTTGGGTGGGGAGGGCGGAGCCTCGGGGGCGTGTCTGGCTTGGAGGGCGGAGCCTGAGGGGCATGTCTGGCATGGAGGGCGGAGCCTCGGGGGCGTGTCTAGTGAGGAGGGCGGAGCCTGAGGGGCATGTCTGGTGTGGAGGGCGGAGCCTCGGGGGCGTGTCTAGTGGGGGGGCGGAGCCTGAGGGGCGTGTCTGGTGTGGAGGGCGGAGCCTGAGGGGCGTGTTTAGTAAGGAGGATGGAGCCTGAGGGGCATGTCTGGCGTGGAGGGCGGAGCCTCGGGGGCGTGTCTAGTGGGGAGGGCGGAGCCTGAGGGGCGCGTCTGGTGTGGAGGGCGGAGCCTGAGGGGCGTGTTTAGTAAGGAGGATGGAGCCTGAGGGGCGTGTCTGGTGTGGAGGGCGGAGCCTGAGGGGCATGTCTGGTGTGGAGGGCGGAGCCTGAGGGGCGTGTTTAGTAAGGAGGATGGAGCCTGAGGGGTGTGTCTGGTGTGGAGGGCGGAGCCTGAGGGGCGTGTTTAGTAAGGAGGATGGAGCCTGAGGGGCGTGTCTGGTGTGGAGGGCGGAGCCTGAGGGGCATGTCTGGTGTGGAGGGCGGAGCCTGAGGGGCGTGTTTAGTAAGGAGGATGGAGCCTGAGGGGCGTGTCTGGTGTGGAGGGCGGAGCCTGAGGCGCATGTCTGGTGTGGAGGGCGGAGCCTGAGGGGCGTGTTTAGTAAGGAGGATGGAGCCTGAGGGGCATGTCTGGCGTGGAGGGCGGAGCCTCGGGGGCGTGTCTAGTGGGGAGGGCGGAGCCTGAGGGGCGCGTCTGGTGTGGAGGGCGGAGCCTGAGGGGTGTGTTTAGTGAGGAGGATGGAGCCTGAGGGGCGTGTCTGGTGAGGAGGGCGGAGCCTGAGGGGTCTGTTTGGTGAGGAGGGCGGAGCCTCTGGTGCGTGTTTGAGTGAAGAGGGTGGGGCCTCAGGAGCGTGTGTGATAAGGAGGGCAGAGCCTGAGGGGAGTATTTGGTGAAGAGAGTGGAGCCTCAGGGGCCTGTGTGGTGAGGAGGGCAGAGCCTGAGGGGCGGGTTTGGTAAGGAGGGTGGAGCCTGAGGGGCGTGTTTGGTGAGGAGGGCGGAGTCTCAGGGGCGTATTTGAATGAGGAGGGCGGAGGCTCAGGGGCGTGTTTGAGGAGGGCGGAGGCTCAGGGGCGTGTTTGGTGAGGAGGGTGGAGCCTGAGGGGCGGGTTTGGTGAGGAGGGTGGAGCCTGAGGGGTGTGTTTGGCGAGGAGGGCGGAGCTTGAGGGGCGGGTTCGGATGAGGAGGGCGGAGCCTCGTGAACAGATGAATGCCTTCTTCCTGAGCGCTTGCTGAGGACACCGGGTTGCTGGAAAGCAAGGCCACCCTTCTGTGCTGCCTCTGTGACTCATCCGACTTGTCCTACCCTGGGCCTCATGCGTGCTAGGTGAGTGCTCCACCACTGAGCTGAGCTGTGGCCCTCTATAGTTTGAGAGGGGGTCTTGCTAAATTGCCTAGGTTGGCCTCAGACTGATCCTCTGCCTGCCTCAGCCTCCTGAGTCCCAGGGATTACGGGTGTCCAACATCCTTTCCGGCTCAACCTTGATTCTTTATAAATTACTCTGCCTCAGGTACTCTGTTATAGCAACAGAAAATGGACTACGACAAGCCTGGCGTCTGGGCACAGTTCAGCTGTGTCCTCTGCTTGGGGTTTCTACGCTACCCTCTGAAGTGAAGCCTGGGGAGCTCCAAGCTCACATGGTCATCGCCAGGATCCACTTCCTTCTCGCCGCCGCACTCACGGCCACTTGCTTCTCAAGGCCTGGAGTGGAGTCTCTGAATTCTGAGAAAGCTAGGCCCTCTTTAAAGTGCTTCTTACCTGATCAGGCTGGGCTGTGCAGGACAGTCGTCCTTTTGATTCACACAGCCATCTGCTTTAGGAGCTGGGTCACCTGCAGGACGCCTTTGCCGTACACCTGTCACGAGAGGACCAGGAGGGGCACGGGGGCCCGGCATGAATCACGGGGCTCGTCCTGGAGGATCCTCCCTCCACACGGGCTGGTGGCTTTGGCTTCACCGCTCTGTGCCCTCGTCTGTAAACTAGGTCCCTAGTAGTCCTCACTTCCCACAGCTAGTCGCCAAGGTCCAGTGCGGGGTCACGGGAAGTCCTTAGGACGATTCCCGGAGGGTGAGGAGCTCTCCATAAATGTCATTATTACAGCCCTAGAGGTCCCCAGCGGCCAGGGGGACTGGGCTTAGGAACAGGGCCACCAACTGTCTGGAAAAGGGAACCTGAGAAGGCAGGCTGCGAGGGCCGGAGGCCTGGGCCTCTCCAGGAGCTTGGGAAACTGGCCACCAGGAAAGGACAGGGCGGGTGGAAGAGGGGCGTCACCCAGGCACACGTGTGCAAGGGCCTGGGCTGGGTCACCGTCCCCACCTGCGTCCCCACCTGCGTCCCCACCTGCGGAGTTGGCAAGGCCCCTGGCCCAGGAGTGCACGGAGAGGGTGCAGCGGTGCCGGGAGGCCGGGCCGCATCTGCCCAGGGCCTGCCGTGTGGACAGCCACCGGCACAGGGGCCTCTGGAGCAAGTTGGGTGGCGGCTGCGCTGGCGGCCGGCTGGAGGGAAGGACTCGCTCCACGGAAGTCCCTTTCAGCCGCCCCCGCGGGCCGTTCCCTCTTCCTAAGAGCTCCTATTTGGCACCCGATGATCCAGCTCGAGTGATTTTATTGACGCCGGTGGTGGATACAGTTGGCGCTCCGCCCAGACCCCGCGCATCCCTTTCAGAATCTCTGGGTCTCACTCCCCAGAGCCTACGTGCTTGGCGTCTAATGGCTGCACCTGCGACTCGCAGGCTTCCTCCCCCGCCCAGGGATGGGCAGAGCTGCAGCCGTCAGCCCTGCTCCCTGGGGCAGGACACGTGCTCAGCGGAGCCCTGCCCAGAGCTCCCGGGGGATCAGGCTGAAGGCTGGCATGAAGCCCGAAATGACATCCTTGCCGGGCTCCTTCACCTCCCTCTGAGCACTTGCAGGATTAACTACACACTTGGGCCCGGTGCCCAGTGAAAATGCAGAACCCCTTGTGATAAGATGACTCAGCGTTTCAAGCCGGTGACAGTAGACTATTAAACCAACCGGGAGACCCTTTCAATTGCAGGACCATGTGCAGCTGCCCAGGTTGCACACTGATGAAGCCGGCCCCACGTGCTCTCCAGCTTTCCCAGGAGCTCTCCCTGATTAAACCCCTGGCATATGAATTCTAGTCTTGTGTTCTCTGCTCTAATGAGCCCTACGGCTGGAGCTGCCCAGGCACAGAGCAACGGAAGGGGTCCTAAGATGAAAACAGCACCCGTCCACCCCTCCTGGAGGTGACTCCTTAGCAGGAAAGATCTCTAGTCCCATCAAACATCAGGCCACAAGCAGAGCCCCAGCCCTGGTACCTGGAGGGCGGTGAGGGGAGGGGGTGCTGCCTGGGAGCACGAGAAGGCTCTAGGCCAGGATTCCTTCTTGAGCCCCCAGTGAGGGACAGAGAGTTGGGGTTGACGTTACGGGGGAGGGGAGGAGGCTTAGAGGGCACAGAGTGAGCAAAGGTGAGAGGCTGGATCTGAGGTACTCAGTAGGTGCCGACTGTGTGCCCAGGGCAGAAACTTGATCTGGAAAGGCCAAGTTCCCACCCCCCAGTTACAACCAGCTTAGGAACTCTGCAGGGGAGTGCTCAGCTGAAGGAATGAGAGGCAGGACAGGACCCAGCCCCTGCTTACCTCTCCCAGTCCCTCCATCCTCCCCTCCTGTCCTTGGGGAACATCTGCAGCTCCTCCCCGCACCTCGAGGTTTAGCCATATTACATGGTGTTGAAGAGCCTGAATGTAAATTTTAGTTCTGCCACTGACTAGCTGCGTGACCTTGGACAAGTCACTTAACCTCTCTGTGTCTCACTTTCTTTATGTTGAGTGGGCATGTATCTAGCTTATAAAATTGTCGTGAGAACCACGTTAGCTAGTCAACATGAAGCACTTAGCACGTAACCAACACCAGGAGAGCCTCAGGGTCCCATTTCCTACAGCTCCTGTCACTACTGTTATTTTTTCCTTTGTTTTCTTAAAACTTATTTTTGTGTGCTGTCCTAGAACAGATGATCTTGGCCTGATTTCTATAAGGGACACTGTCATCATCTGTAAGAATAATTCCTTGGTGACAACCTTTATCTGTGAAACCTGCTTTTAAGAGTCCCTTGGCTACCAGATGTCCAAACAGTGTCCACGTTGAAATCTGTGTAAGGCCTTCCGTGGTACCCGCCCCGCAGCCCTGAGAAGGAAACCCTGACCAGTCTGTGGGGCCCGTCCAGCCCTGCCCGCCCTCCTCCCTCTGCCCTCCTCCCTCTGCCCTCCTCCCTCTGCCCTCCTCCCTCTGCCCTCCTCCCTCTGCCCTCCGGGGCTCACAGGCCTCGCACCTGCTGCCCCGTCGGAGGGAACCATTTCCCTCTGACCTTCCCCTTGGTCAGCCATGGGCTTGTCTGCCTGGCCCCTGCCCAGCAGGCTCCCAGAGCTGTCCCCCTCCTTTCCCCTTTCTCTCCATGCCACCCTCCCCCACCAGGTGTCCCCCAGGGAGCGCTCTGTGCATCTCCTGCCCTGGCCCTGGTCGGCCAGAAGCTCCCTGAGGACCCGGCCTCCTCACGGGCTCCACCGCCATCTCCTGGGTGCCCAGCCCAGGGCCTGGCCTGTAGCAGGCTCCAGGTGGTGGCTTGGTCACCTAGTGGGTCACAGCAACTTTGAAGGAAGGGACAGGAGAGGAGGAAGGCGGAAGGGAGGGGAGGAATGAGAGCTGGAGGAAAGGAGGGGAGCAAGAGAGAGACAGCAGGCCACCGACCGAAAGTACCCGGGGACAGAGAGCAGGGGCGTCCCAGAAAGCCTCTGCCTCCCTGTGTGTGTGTGTGAGAGAGAGAGAGAGCGTGTGTAAGAGTGCGAGTGTTTTTGAGTGTGTGTTCATGTGTGAGTGTATGTGGCAGGATGTAAGAGTGTGAGTGTGTGTGCATGTGCGAGAGTGTGTACGAGTGTGTGGTTGTGTATGTGTGTAAGAATGTGTGTGTGAGTGTGTAAGTGTGACGTACAGTATCTGCAGGTTCCAGGGCCCCGCCCAGCCCCCACATCAGAGGATCCCCAAGTCCCCACGGGAGGCTGCGAGGTACTGGCTCCTGAAGGCTCTAACCAGCTCCAGACGATGCCACACCATGCGTCGTGAGCTCCGTGCAAGGAGTGAGGACACTGATTTGTTTAGGGGATACTCACAAGAGAAAGAAAACCTGCACATGTTCAGTGCAGACAGACAGTCCCCCAGTGCTTTTGCTCCGCTGCCGGCTGGATTCACAGGTGCGGGGTCCACAGGTGCCGAGGGCCGCGTCCCGTGAGCTCTCACTGCAACTGGGTAAAGTCACCTGACGGCAGTGTGACAGCAGCAGCTGGTGTGGAGTTGGAGCAACCCTTTTCCTAGCCTGAATGACCCTCCTGTGCAGGTGGGTGGGAAAGCACAGCCACCCGAAGTACCCCCCACTGCCACGAGGAAGGAATATTGGGGGGAGTGGGCAGGGGGGTGCGGGCAAGGTCAAGGTTGGGCTAGCAAAAAAATAGCTTGCATTCCTGCAAGAACCCTGACTTTACCAGGTCACGTTGAGTGTGTGGGCGTGGACGTCTACTGAAGTCTGTTGTCTAGGTGACAGGGAACCTCTGCAACTCACTGGTGGGAAGGGTTTCTTTTTCTGGTCATTCCGGGTCCTGCCGCTCTTTTCATGGGCATTAACTTTAGTTTCCTGCTGGGCTTTTTTTTTTCCCTGCTCCCTAAAACCTGCGAGGTCCAGGCAGTCTTCAGGGAACAGTGGCTTTGAGTGTCACAAATCCCAGATACCAGCAGCAGGCACAGAACCAAAAAGTGGCAGACACAGCCTTCCCCCTGACACTCAAGCTGAGAATATCTTTTCTAGAAATGTCAGTCTGAGATCTGGTAGTTGGAAAATGTCATTGTAAGGCACGTTTCCTGGTCTCGTTGCTCCGGGGTGCAGCGGCTTTTGGGGACCCGGGTTCTCAGAATCACACATCTTTCCATGACCTTTGAGAGAATAGATGTCCTCCTGAGTCTACAGGGCATGAGTCAGGAACTGTGACCAAAGGGCTTTGAGATACAGGTCTGGAGTCACATACCCCATATGGACATTTCTGGTATCAGTGCACAAGGTTTGAGCTATAACGGGACACATTTATATATTATTGGTTGAAGACTAACATGGCAACATTCTTTAAAACAGCTGGTCAAAGCACAAAGACTGAACATAAATGTTCCTCACTTTATTTATAAAATCCCCAAACTGGAAACAACTTGTGCGTTCAAAGACTTGTGAACCGTAGTGTATTCACATAGCAGAGTACTATGCAGCAGTTTAAAAGGAATAATTCCAGATATCATCAACATTAAGGATGAATCTCAACAGCATTGTTGCAATTATAATGTAATTTACCTTATATTTACTGAAACTCCATCAAACTGTGCACTTAAAAAGGGTAAAATTTGTCATTATGTAAATTATGCCTCAACAAATGGATAAAAACAGATTTTAAATGACCACAACAAATCAAAACTCCATGCCCTTAACTGGTCATAAGCAATATTATTTAAAAAAAAAATTTTAACAAAGGGCACAGCTAGGCAACTTTGGAGAGAGTACAAATACCAATTAAGAGAAGATGCCCAACCCACTAGTAACTTTTTTAATGGAAAATTTAAAAATGAATCTAGAAACAGATCTTGCATCTTTCACAGAATCAACTCAAAATGGACCATCACCTGTATGTAAAATGAAGAACCATAAAACTCCTACCAGATACCATTCCGGAAAATTGAGGTGACCTTGGGTCTAGAGAGACTTTTTTAGACACAAAGCCAAGTGCAAAATTCATGCAGGAAAGAACTGATAAACTTAGACTTATTAAGATTAAAAATGTCTAGTCTTCCAAAAACGCTGTTTAAGAGAGTGAACAGCCCATCCTGATGCAGGAATAAAGTATCCGCAAAACACATGCTGCTGGAGGACCCGTGTCCCAGACACGCAGAGAACTCTTTATAATTAGAAAAATGACCTGGTTATAAAGTGGGTGAGAGCCGTGGACAGACACCTCACGTAAGGACGGATGCAGGTGGCAGCCTTGCAGGTGGAAGGACCCCCACCGTGTGTCTTCAGGGAGTCGCAGATGAAGACGGTAATGAGATGCTGGTGAGGACGGGGCCCAGGACTGCTGGTGGCCTTGCCAGTGTCCAGCCACTTGGGAAGACAGTTGGGCAGTTTCTTACAAAACCAGGTGCCCTCTTGCCAGGGGACCCGGCAATGGCTGGGTCTTAGGATTGACTCAGAAATGTCAGTGGTTGCCAGGGGAGGGGTCAGGGTCGGGTAGGAGGAGAGCAGGGGACCTTCAGGGCAGAGGTGCTGTCATGGCAGACGGGTGGCATTGCACAGTGAGCCCAGGGTACACTGTGGACTTGAGCTGATGACAGTATCTGCACACCAGCTAATTCGCTATGACAGACACCCCCCACCAACGCCAGATGTGGGCAGCAGGAGAGCGGGGAGGTGGCGGGAGAGGGTGACCGAGTCTGCGGGGCTCTCGACTTCCTGATCAATAAGTGGTGTGTTAATTTAATTTAAAAACAAAACCCAGGTTTGGCTGACCTCAGTGGCCTCCGTGTGAACCAAGGGAGGAGGGTGGAGTCTGTATCTGCCTGTGGAAGTTTCTAGACACCAACCGCCTTTCACCACTGGGGCAAGCTTCTGGTGCGTTTTGTCCCAGATTGACCTTTGACTCTCCCATCCCCGTGCGATGGCATGCAGTGACCCCCTGGGGACGTCCCTCCTGCATCATCTTTTACAGGGTCCTTAGCTCCATCCTTCGGGATGGCCATATTCGACTTCTGGCCTGCAGCTCTGGCCGTGGCCAGCTCCTCCTTCAAAGGCAGCGTGGCTCTGCTCCCATCTGCGGAGGGACCCACCTGGGCTCTCTGCAGCTGGTGTGGCACTGCCCGGGCATCCTGCCAAACCAGGGGACTGTCCTTTTGGATACTCTTTTCTGTTTCAAGTTTTGAAGGTCCTGGAAACAGCTCTGGGGGAGGGAGAGGGCCCAGCCTTCGGATCTGGAGCCGAATCCCAGACCTGCTGTTAGCCAGCCGCGGTGGCCTTGGCACCGGACACCCGGTGGGTTGGCTGTGTCTCAGAGCAGCAGGACAGACCAGCGGAGGGTGGGAGGTGTGGCCAGACCTGCAGCTTTGATCTGTCCCCTGAAGTGGGGTCAAGGGTAAACCCCCTGAAGCCCCAAATCTGGGAGAGAGTTTGGGGACACAGCTGGGAATGGTGGTAGCAAGGACTGTCCCTAGGTACGACGGTAGACCGTGGCTCATCCTTGTGGAAACCTGAGGCCAGATCCCCCGATTCGTGACCGACTCTATTTTAAATTAAGGAGCACAGTTACCTGGCTTGGCACGCCCACCTGGGCCAGGTGCGGGGTGGCCCTCTGGGGCTGCATCTCTGATTCTCACCCCTCGATCCAGGTGAGGAAACTGAGGCTCAGGGAAGTCCATGAACTTGCCCAGCACAGTCAGAGGGCTGGGCCAGGGCCAGCGCCCAGCCTCCAGCATCTGCTGGGGAAGAGGTATTAGTGTTGGAGACGTAGCCTGGGCGGGGTGACCCACAGGTGGGGTGTCTTTACCTTGGCCCCTCCTGGGTTTGCCTTCTGTCTGCCTAAGTGTGGGAGGCGCCCACACACCCCCTGCCCCCACCCGGGGCCCAGCCTCCCCTCCTCCTGACCGAGCTGTGGACTAATCCGTTTTCCCATTAGGTAGCCAGGACGAGATTAGACCTTTATTAAAAGGAAATTAAACTAGGAAATGAAAGGATAAACAAACCCGGACGAGAAAAAACACCAGCCCAGGCAGATGAGCTCGCAGCTCCTGTCCTTTATCCTAAAGGGGCCGTGACTGCCCCCACCCGGGCAGTGCCCAGCAGGCTCCCCCGTCCTGCTGCCCGTCACCAGCTCTGCCCACTGCCCTGGCCAAGCTGGCCGGCACAGTGACCGCAGCAGGCTGTTCATGGGGCCTGGCTGGTGGCACTGTCCTCTCCAGCTTGCCATGCCAGGGTGTCCTTAATCCTCTGTGACTCTCAGGAGCAGGATGCCACCAGCTCGGCCCCTGCTCCCTGGTGAGTGGAGCCAGTGAGCATCCAGCACCTTCCCTCAGGGCAAAGCTAGTCTCCGGCTCCTCTGTCTGTTGCTTTCCAAGGCCCTGGTGGCCCCTGCCCCCGCCTCTTTAGCTGCACTCTCCACCCTTCTGCTCTGCCCTCTTGCCTCTCCTCATCTCCTGTTCTGCCATCGCCTTAGGCCCCTGGTGGCCTCACCTGCTCTCAGCCACTGCCAGGCCCTTCCCCCAGCCCCTCCCCACTGAGCAGTCCCCTGCTGTTCTTCAGATCTTGTGTTAAATGTCACTTTTTATAGGGAGCTTTCCTTGTGGCATAGTCCATTTTCTGTGGCTGTACCAAAATACACCAAGGA
The DNA here is from genome assembly GCF_045843805.1 of Urocitellus parryii. Classification (NCBI taxonomy): domain Eukaryota; kingdom Metazoa; phylum Chordata; class Mammalia; order Rodentia; family Sciuridae; genus Urocitellus; species Urocitellus parryii. Next base: position 17,014,945 of record NC_135535.1, on the reverse strand, counting down.
CTGGGGGTTGAGAAAGGAGAGAGGTTGGTTGGGCTGGTGGTTCTGGAGGCTGGGAAGTCCGGGAGCAGGGTGCCAGCGTCTGCCCGGCGTTGGCGAGGGCTTCTTGCTGCATTGTGACAGGGCAGAGGGCGGGAGAGGGTGAGAGGGATCGCGTGGGCCAGCTGGGGTCTCTTCCTCCTCTTACAGAGGCACCATGCCATGGTGGGGTCCCACCTTGTGACCTGGTCTAGTCCCAGCTACCTCCGAACACCACTGATGTGAATTGGGGAATTTGGCTTCCAACACCTGAGCTTTTGGAAGACACAATCGACACGGCACCTGGAACTGGGTGTCCGTGGTACCTGGGCACCCGCCTCCATCACATGGCCAACAGTTATGCCTTCACGTTCATCGCCCTGCCAGGGCTGGGTGTAGCTCAGCGGTTGAGCCCTTGCCTGTGGGCCCTGCGAGAGAGAGAGAGAGAGAGAGAGAGAGAGAGAGAGAGAGAGAAGAAGAAGAAGGAGGAGGAGGAGGAGGAGGAGGAGGAGGAGGAGGAGGAGGAGGAGGAGGAGGAGAGGGAGGGAGAAGGAGGGGAGGGTGGGAGGAAGGGCTCATCTCCCCGCCTGACTCTATGCTCAGCAAAGACCAGGGCTGGAGCCAGGCTGAGGGTCAGGCTCATGTACCCAGAGCTGAAGGTGCCTGGCAAAGGCGGTCAGCTCCTTTACCCGTCTATCTCTTCCATCCTCTGCTCAGGTGCTTCTTGAGCACCAGCTCTGGGCTGGGGACACAGCTTGCAAGGCACAGCGCAGAACCCCCGGTGCCACAGCGTTGGCCGTCCAGCGCTCTTCCATGTGTGCGTGGCCAGTGGCCAGCGGTAGCAGAATGTCCGTCCTTCTTACTGGGAGTTTTCTAATAGTGACAGTCCCCAGCATTGGACTGGCTGCCTCCCTGGGAGCGAGGCCCTCCCAAGAAGGGGTCAGTAAGACCCGGGATCAAGAGCACGTTGCGGGGATGCTGCAAGGGGAGCCTCCTGAAGGTCTCTCCACATCTGGGGACCGCCTGAGCTGGCCACTGTCTACTGTCCAGTCAGGCTGGACCTAACAAGGGAAGCGAGAGATCAGTGAAGTGGGAGGTGGCCCGTAAGGGACATGGCAGCTTTGTGCTTTCCTGATGGAAGTCAACAGGCTCCTCTTGAAGACTGCAGCTCAATATTTCCACTCCATGTAAAATGACTTTGTATTTGAAAAAATATATGCCAAGCAAGCGATAAGCATAGTTTTTCCCAGATTATAAAATGATCATTTGGGGAAAATATAGCAGGACTGAAAGAAAATGAGGACTGAAACTCCTTTACCCAAACATAATTATCGTCAACATTTAAATCTTCTTGCAGTCTTTATGATGAGTATACAAAAACATGCGTTTTTATAAAAATGGGATCATATCTTGTACCTTGTTCTTTTCTCTTAATAGATCACAGTTGCTAAATATTTTGCTTTGCTAAATATTGTTCCAGAGTAAGATTTTTTTTTTACCAGCCATGCACAGTGGCACATGCCTGTAATTCCAGAGGCTCTGGAGGCTGAGGCAGGAGGATCATGAGTTCAATGCCAGCCTCAGCAATTTAGTGAGGGCCTCAGCAACTCAGTGAGACCCTGCCTCTAACCAAAATATGAAAAAGGTCTGGGGATGCGGCTCAGTGATTAAGGGCCCCTGAGTTCAATCCTCAGCACAAAAAAACAAAACAAAAAAATCTTTAAAAAATTACCTACTATGTGATGTTGCCATTCATATTATCTGTTTATATAATAAATCACCCTCAAAATTTAGTAGCTTAAAGCACTTATAGTCACTCTGCCCACACTGCCCACACTTTCTGGGGCCAAGAGCTGGAGAGGGGCTGGGCACTGGGGATCTGGCTGCCCTCTGATGTTGGCTGGGGCCACAGCACTCTGCAGGCTGGACCAGTGCTGGAGCAACCACTCCAAGGTGGCACCCCCATGTGGCACTCAGGGGCACCAGGGGCATGGTTGTCCCACTGGGCTGCTTGAGCATCCTCACAAGATGGCAGCTGGCTTCCCCAGTGTGAACAGAGAGGAGAGAGCCAGTGGGAACTCACCTTTTCTATGACCTGTCCTTGGAAGTCATGGAGATCACATGCTGTCTTTCAGGCAGTGTTCTGCCGCACACAGGGCAGCCCTATTGAGTATGGGAAGGGGCGACCCAGGGCATAGGAGCAGGTGAAGGTCATCTGAAGCCGCCTGGAGGGCTAGACCACCACACCATCCTGTTTCTGTAGCAGTTGATCCCCTGTCGTTGGGCATCTATTATTATTTCCTGTTTTGCTCTTAGAGGGAATGTATGTTCTTCAAAGCCTTGCACACCATGGGGACATCCAAAGTATCTGATTTGCACTTGGCTTCACCCCATCCAGCCATGGGTTCAGAATACAGCAAAGTTACAGGGGGCCTACCCCTTTGTACCATCCCCTGTAAGCATTTGCTCAGATAAACCCTTGGGGAATTGTCCTGGGGATTCAGGGGGTGAACATGGTCCCATGGGAAACAAGACCACCGATGGGGTTTGTATGGGGACGGGGGACACCAATAAGCCTGGAGGTGTCTTGAGGCTAGCACAGAGATGAGCCATGGCCTTCTGAACCTTGAAGGGACAGGGCAGCAGAGTCACTGACTGCAGGGGAAGCGGGAAAATATACCCCACCCCAGTCCGTCCCCAGCTCCCCTCTGGCCTCTGCTCTCCAAATCCTCCTGTTGGCCAAACAGGAACAGAACTTGGCCGCTGAGAGAGTGGACCTGAGAGTCCACCTCCTGGCCCACAAAGCAGAACAGAAGAGGACGGAGACCGATGGGCAGAGATGGGGAGGGGACAGAGGATTCCCAGCACATTCCCCTGTCCTTGTCCTTTGGAACACCAGCAGGGCACAGAGCCAGATCATCTGCCCCTGCTCTGCCTTGCTCGAGGGGTGGTTTTATTATTGATGCTAATCCTGTCGGCAGCATTAGCTTCCCGGGTTAAGTATTTCCCGTGTCCAGGGCAACGTGTTACATTATAGGGCATTTTACAGTTAGTATTTCTAATTTTTATAGCCAATGTGCTAGGCACATGTTATTATGAGTCTGTGGCAGGCAGGGAAAAATGAATTCGGAAAGGCTCAGTCACCTGCCTGAGGTCACACAATTAGCAGCAGGGGTCCGAGGAGACTCGAACTGACTCCAAGTACTTTCCTCTAAATGCCATGGAGACCCACCCTGAATGGTAAATCCATGTCATGTGGTTTCCTTCAGGGACTTCAACAATGGGGCGATCTGGTTTTTGAATAAAATCATCTTTAACACATGAGCCCATCTGAACAGTTGCCCAGGAGTTAGTGTCTGGCAAATGCGTTGGGTTCATGCATCCAAAATGGGCAAGATCCCCTGACGCAGGGACTGGGGAGGCCAGGACTTAGCTGGGTGAGCTCCCTTGACGGAGTCCCCTCGAGATCTCAGTCACGGCTCAGCAGAGGCTGCACAGCTGGCCAAAGGCGCCACTCAGATTACCCACTCCCCTGAGCACAGTGTCCTGCCAGCCCTGGGCACCCAGGGGCACCCATCAATACCTGGTTCTAGAAGAAAACCTGCCCATGCTGCAGATGGCTGGGGCGAGGTGTAGTGATGTCTGTCTTCCGTGCTGGGCATGCGGTTCAAAAAGAAAAATATATATATAGGCACCTCTCCGGCTTCCATTTACATCCCTGGGATTCTTCCTGAAGTGGGGGAGTAGCCTTGATGACACTGCTGGGGACGTCACCTGGGGGGAGGAGGATCTCTGGAAAGCACTGGTCAAGGGCTGCAGATAGACTGGATTAAAATACCCAGTCAATGCCGCGATGCCCAGATGCCCACCAAGTTCATCTCGCTGGTTGGAACCCAGTCTGTACATGGGGGGCACACGCTGCTTATTCTTTTGGGGTAAGGCTCCCTACAGGGGTGGGGACATGGACGGGGAGGGAGGCCTGGTGTTGGGGTGGGCAGCTGGGTGTTCACAAAGACTCCAGGGCACAGAGGAGACCGGGCACCTAGCTAAGTTTTTTGTAGCCAACGGGACAATTCCACGTGCCCTGGAATTTGAAACGGAGTTGGAGCTGACCCTAAAATGTGAGAACTACAGTAGCACTTGTGAGATTTGACTCCAGGTCCTGCACACAGTAGGTGGACACCCGGATAGCACTGCCAGGCTAGTTCAGCTGGGGGTCTGGTTTGCATTCTGTGACTGTGGGTAAGTCACGGGCAATAATCGTCTTACCTCATCTGAAAATCCAAAATCGAGAATGCTCCAAAGTCTGAACCTTTCTGAGCTTGTCATGACGCCATGAGTGGAAAGTTCCACAGCTGACCAGATGTGATGGATCACGGTCCAAATTGCAGGTTGTGTAAAATCATCCTCGAGCTGAGTGTGTAAAGTAGAAAAGAAACATGAATGAATCTGGTGTTTAGCTTGGTCCCAGCCCCAAGATGTTTCATGATGTATGTGCAAATGTTCCAGAATTAAAAAAAAAAAAAAAAATCTAGATCTGAAACACTTCCCGTCCTAGGCATTCTGGATAAAGGGTACACCAACTGAATCTGGAATGAGCTCAGCGCCTAGTATTTATTAGTCATTATTATCCCTCCTGATTTTTAGATCTGTTTTCAAATTGCTCATCTGACCTCGGATGTGAGGGTTTTCCCAGAGCCTTGATCTGGTGGCCCCATTGCCAATCACCTAGCTCAAAGCCATCCAGCCTTACCACCATAGATCGAATTCTAAATTAATTTAAAGCTTTGTGCTTCTCGCTGATTTGTATTTTAAAAAATAATAACACTGGGTGGCAGAGACCTGATGTGCAATTCGGCACCCTTTCACGTGAAGAGGATCTGTGGGTTCTCCCTGCAAGAGCGCGGCACCTGCTCTTCCATGCTGAAACGAGGGTGTCTGGAGGCGCGGGGTTCCATGTGCCTGTCGTGAGCATCTTCTCTGCTCAGGGCCAGGCAGTTGGTCAGTGCTCCCCGCTGCTCCCCGCAGCTCCCGCCGCTGTTACTGAGAAGAAAGACATTCAAAGTATTTCCTTGAAACCCCCAAGTTCCAGATTGAGGGGTGGAAGAGCCCCTCCCCTGCTCAGCCTGTCCTTTCTCCAGTCCTGTTTGGGATTCCCCGACCTTGGCCACTGTTCGCTCCTGACCAGAAGTGACCCATCCAAGGCCATTCTGGAAGGTTCTGAGGAAACATCCCGAGAGCCTTTCTTTGCTCCTCACTGAAAACATGAACTATTTCACCTGCTGTCTCCTGATCCTTCCTGATCCCTGCTCTCCCGAACTTGACCCACTTTCTTTTCTTCTGCGTGGATTCTTGCTCCCCCAATCTTTCTCGGTAGGTCTGTTTGGGGTACCCCCTTTGCATTCATCTCATGCAAAGTTAAAATTTCCTCCCCTGTCTCCCTCCCTCTGTGTGTGTCCCTGTACCAGCAGGGCTACCGAAACCCAGGTTCACTGGGCAGGTGACACTAGACAAGGAAGGTGGTCACCCTGACCCTCGGTGTCCTTATCTGTAGAGCAGAGATAAGTGAATCCACTTAGCAGTTCATGAGGCTTAAAGGAGGTGGCATGGGTGACTGTACCCAACATGGTGCCAGTCCGCGGTGGGTTCCATCCTCCTGCCCGCCCGCCACTCTTTAGAGATTCGTGCAAACCGTGGAGATTCTCGTGTTGTTTAACAGTCACTCCCATTTTCTGAGCAATCAAACCGGTGGTTTGATGTAGATGAGAATAACTGCCGAATAAACTAAAAATGGCACTGGGCGGTGGCAACAATGGTTGGCAGCAGGATCATTGATCTAGCTTCACAAAGCAGCCCCCTGAGGAGCGCAGCCTGTTGGCTCCTGCAGGCAGCAGCTGATGATGTGTCCCCGGGGTCGCAGGCCACCACCTGGGAGGGAGGCAGCCTGTCCTCAGCGGCTCATTCGGCCAGTGTGCCCGCCAGTGGTCACCGATGTATATTTTTCCTGGTCCCTCTGGGAACAGAGCGCATATTTGGGATCAGTTAGGAAATAATTTACAAGCGCTGTGTTTCCTGTTCACTCGCTCAGCCGCGGCAGGGAAACTGTCACATCCCAAGACCCGGGACGAGGACCCTGCCTTCAAGTGCAGCCTGAGACGGGCTATGCCCTGCATCTTGGGAGAGAAGCAACCGACACTCTGAGGTGCCCCGAGGCTTCTGAGTGACGGTCTTGTGGGCTTGGACCCTGAGCCCTTTCCCCCAGTGGAAGCAGACCCGGAGGGCTGCTGGCTCTGCTCCGGGCCCCGTGGTAGCTGGTGAGGAGGCTGCTCCCTGCTCGGCCTGGGCTCCCTACCCCAGCTGTGGGGAATCGGCCCCTTTCTTCATTTTAGTTGATCTGCTTTGCCCCGGGCCTGGTGACCACCATTCCATCCAGGAAAGTGGTTTTCTTTAAAACCAACAAACAACAACAACAAAAAAAACTGTTTAAAAAAAAAAAATATGTAGCCAGGCAGGGCAGCACACACCCATGATCTCAGCAGCTGGGGAGGCTGAAGCAGGAGGATCACAACTTGGAGGCCAGCCTCAACAACTTAGCAAGACCCCACTTGAAAATAAAAAAAATAGAAAGGACTGGGAACATGGCTCAGAGTGTTTAGGAGCCCCTGGGTTCAATCTCCAGCACCAAAACCAAACCAAAACAAAAACACATAACGTACAATTGACCATCTTAACCATTTCTGAGTGTTCCAAGTCGCCTTAACCGGTCCCCGTTGTCCTGCAGTCGACCTCCGACACTTCCTCTTCTTGACAACTGAAAATCCATCATTAAATTCCCCGTTTCTCCTCCCCCAGCCCAGAGAGTACTCCGTTTCTGTGAGTTTGATCGATCTCTTATGGAGTCTTACGATGTCTGTCTTTGGTGACTTTAGCCTGATGCCCTCCGTGGTCCGTCCAGGGGGAAGCATGGGACAGGATTTCCTCTGATTTCAAAGCTGAAGGAGATGCCGCTGCTGCGTGCACGCACCATCTTCGTGACCTTCCTCTGTCGGGGAGCTCAGGTGGCACCATCTTCTGCCCTTCTTGAACGTTTCCTGAGCACCTACTGTGTGGCAGCAGCCCTCAGCATCCTGCTCTCGAGGACGAGAGTGCGCACCGTGTGAGCCCGAGAACCCGAGTGAGAGCGGAGGTGAACCCTGTGAGGTGGCCACCCACACCTGCGGGGTCCTCGCGGGTGACAGGCGCTCGTCTCTGATCTGTAGTCGGTTTGCAGTTTTACATAATCTCATCTGTCATGGCAACCACTCACAGCCGGTGCCTCCAGCGAGGAGGGGGGCGCAGGGTGACATGCAGGGTGACATGCCATGGTTACGTAGCGGGCAGTGGCAGAACCGGGATTCGAACTCGGGGAGTGTGGCCCTGGGCCTGCCGTCCCTACGCCAGACGGGGGGACCTAGGGTGCTGTTTAGGTCTCGGTGCCTTTGCACCTGCAGGGGACCAAGCTGCTGCTCCCCGGAGGACACCCTCCTGTGGCCCAGAGCACATCACAGGCTTGTGCTTGGTTTCCCAGGGGCAGGGTGAGGGGTGACGTTGGGGCGGGGGAGAGCCGGGGGCCAGGCACCTCAGCAGGCTCTGTCCTCACGTGGTGTGACGTGACTGCCACAGGAATTAATTGAGCACCTACTATGTGCTAGAGTCTGGGGCTCAGAGAGATCTAGAAGGCAAGGCCCCGCCTCAGGGAGAGGGGACTCTGAAGGTCCAGCCGGGGGAGCTGGGCGGGGCGCTGGCTGCCCGTCCCTGGAGCCTTGCCCACGCTACCCCAGGTGCGCGAGAGCATCCAGCAGCGGGTGGACCCCAGACTCCTCCATCCACCCTTCCCAGTGGAGTTCCATGAAGCGCAGGGCTGAGGGCGAGACCCCTTCCCTGGAGACCCCCTGCTGGAGGACAAAGGGCGGGAGGACCAGGCCGGAGGAGGGAGGTCCTGGTCCTTGTTCCTGGTCCCCTGACCTGCCCCTGCCGGGAGCTGGGAAGGTGTGTGCGGGAGGCAGGGTCAGCCTCCTCTCGCTCTTTGTGGCTGGAGTTCACTAGCAGAGGCCGCTGCCCTGCTCCCCTCCTGTCACTCAGAAGGCACCCGGGAGTCCGTGTGATGGGGAAAGGGCTAGGAGCTGGGTAAGTGATTTGCGTCAAAAAAGGAGTGGAAATGTGACCATCTTGAACTAAGGAGCACGTTTGGGTTAGAAAGTTCCAGAGTGTGATGAGCATGCTATACTCATGTGTTAAGCCAAAGTAGGCCCATTCGGATTAAGTGAGGGGGTCACATCTCCATCCTACATGCAGTGGGAAATCCAGAGCCAAAGTCCCTGCGGTGTTCTTACTTTTTCCCTTGTGGTTACAAGATGGCTGCTGTAGTACCAGTCATCAGGTCTGAATTCCAGGTGGCAGAAAGGAGAAAGGGCAAAGACAAAAGCAGAGGTATCTGAGCAACCCCCAAAAGGTTTCTGGTTATAATTTACTGGACAGAGTTACGTCAGCTGGCCACCACTAGGGATACTGGGACTGAGTGCCTACCCCAGATCAAACCAAGCTCTGCTGAGGAGGAGCAGAGGGGACCAGATGCCAGGTGGGTGGGTGGGAGCCACTCCCGGGGTGCACCTCCTTTGCATCAAATCAAAGTCTATCCCTTTTTCGTATCTCCCCCCAATTGTCCTCTCTTCTCCTGTCCACCCCCTGCCCTTGTCCCAGCAAGGGACTTTAGGAGTGGTCAGCCAGGGACTGAGGGCCTCAGTCTGTTTTCATACCTGGAGGTCTGGCCTTGGACCCTGCTCAGCCTGGAGTTCCAGTCTCAAGGAGCCACCATTGCTCTGTGTGGGTGGCCCCCATCGTCTTGGTGGCCCCCCAGGCGGCCAGCTGTAGGAGGCCAGTGGAGGTCAGGGTGACCTTGGTAGAGTTCCAGCCTCTGGCCGTCCCTGTTCACTGTGATGGTCAAGCTGACCCACTGTGGCCCTGAGGGCCTGCTGGTGGGTGTTGGAACTGGCCCCACCATAGAGGCCACGTCTAGCACCCCCACACCGTCCTCCAACCACGGGAGACGGGGAGCAGGAGGGGAGCATCCCCCTTTCCATCTGAGACGTTTCTTGGCCCTTCTGGGCCTGAGACTGGGGGCCCCCGGGCCTGGACCCTGCTCTGCTCACACTTGGGTAGCCACAGGGTTTCTGACACCTGGAGTCCTCAACACGCTGGGAAGGACCTTGGGAGTTTGCTAATCAGACTTCATCTTTTTTTTTTAATCAATGAAAAATATAACCCAGGGACCTCAAGTGACGGCTTAGGCCACCAGTCTTGCCGACAGTGGATCCGGCCTCAGCCCTGGGTCCCTGGGCTGTTGCACAAGCCCACGCGACCGCCCTAGATGGCTCTTCAATTACATAACAACCTGCAGGAGTCACGTCCCTTGGTCTAGGAAGCGTCATCTCTGGGAGAGAAACAAAAAGAATAGGCTCCAAGATTTCCCGCCCTTCACTCTAAACAACCATTTACCCACATTTGAAGTCACTGCCTGTGATCTGTGTGTTCAAGTACAGCAGTATTTTAATGTAGTCCTCCTTGATCCGTGACTCAAGGTGCGTGGCCCGAATAGTAGCTACTACTCAATCCTACGCGTTCTATGTTTTTCCTTTACATAATTTGTAAGTTAGTTATCTTGGGAGATGAGCAAGAGTAGCACCAACTGGAACAATATGCTGTAATAAAAGTTGGCACTTTGGTGTCATTACAAAGTACTATAAGGGTACATTGAACACAGTACTACAATAGTAAGTCTGTTGATCTGATAAGCAAGATGGCTACCCGATGACTGGCAGGCAGGCAGCATATACAGTGTGGATACTGTGGGCGAAGGGAAGATTCACGTGCTAGGCAGGTGCGGGGGGGGAGGGTGCAAGATCTCTTCGTGCTACTCAGAATAGAGCACAATTTAATACTCACAAATCGTTTATGTCTGGACTTGTCCATTTAGTATTTTCCAATACTAAATGGATTAGGGTTAGGGTTAGGGTTAGGGTTAGGTTGACGTGAAACTGGCGATAAGCAGGGACTTGCTGTGTTTAGCCAGTTCTGCTGGTGGCAGGCACAATGGACCAGGAACTCAGACACTGCTCATGGGGGAGAGTGCCAGGTCTCTGGGTCCCCTCTCCAGTAGCAGTTTTCAGGAACAGGATTTGGGTCTGGGACTCACAAGCCCCTTCTTTCTTCTGCAGCAGATGAGAAGAATCCCTGGGAATGGTTCCCAGGCGGATCCCCTCCCTTGTTCCTTCTGTAAGCAGCGTGTGAGAAATACTGCTCATCGAATCTCACAGCTTGGAAAATTAGCAATAATTGTCTCAAATTGCTTGGATTGGGGGAGGCTTTGCTTTATAGATTTCCAAGTGCCTGTGTGTTCGAATAAGTAGGTCACCCTGGGCTGGCCACCTGAGCAGCCTGCCGCCTTCATCCTCAGGACGCAGATGCAGTTTGGAGGGGCCGGGGCCCCAGGTAACGGGTCTGGCACATGCCGAGAGACGCCCCCTGTTCACTCAGCCCTGTGTCCGCCTTGCCCCCCCGGGAGCCTGGTGTCCAAGGGAGCTCAGCCCCGAATAAAGACGGCTTTATTTCCCTCTGTGCTCAAGAGGGGGTTTGGAAGGTAGCAGAGGAGACAGAGTGGGCAGTGTTCACCTCCCGAGTACTTTTCCACCATGACCACAGACCGTGGGCAGGCCCAGGGGCCTGTTTTACCAGTGGCTCTGCAGACTGGGCGGGTGCCGGGAGGGTGCCTCTGCGGTCGCCCACCTCCCTGTGTCTCCCCGGAGGACAGGAGGAGGGCTCGGGGTCTGCCTCTCGGGATGGCATGTGCCTTGGGAAGCAGCCCTGGGACCCGGGACTCTGCCCTTCTGCTCTCTGCTGCCACCCTCCTCCTCCCAGACACACTCTTCCGAACCCACAGCATCTGTCTCCTGTTGACACCAGAAATAACAAGAGCTGCTCCTGACTGGCTGCTCCTTAGGTACAAGCAGAGTGCTGGGCATTTGATTTTCATTAACCCATGGTGACCCTTGAGGTAGGTTCTATTATTACTCCCATTGGACAGACAAGGGAAGCGAGGCACAGAGAGGTTAAGTAACTCACCATAGGTCACACAGCTTGTGAGTGGTGAAGCAGGATGGGAATCCAAGCTGTCAGTTGCCCAGGGCACAGTCTACACCACTTCCCCTTCACTTAGTAGACGTTGTATGTTGGGAGCCATTCTCACACGTGATCGGGTGCCTCCCGTTGAGGGTCTGAGGCACTTTGGCAAATGTCGAAGTTTTTCCCGTCCCTCTCCTGATGAGAGAGCCCATCCGTGTGGGGGTGTGCCTGACCACTGACCCCGGGGACCCAATCGCTGACCCTGACCTTGGAGTGCAGCCCCCCCTCAACCTTCATTGGATGGAATTCTCCCCTGAATCTCTGGTTCCCTAATAAAAGGCTACTCCCCGGCGTGCTCGCTCTCTCTCTCCTGCTAGCCCTGAGTAATCCTTGCTGCCCTGCTGGGCGGCTAGAGGAGCGAACCAGAGAGGGGAGCCGTCTCGGACCTAGCAATAGAATTAAGGTAATTGAGTCTTGTGTTTTTATTTCGATCTCGTCTAACTAACTTTATGCCTAGAACCTCATTAATGAAACCACTGCGCAGGCCGCGTGGTAGAGTTGTATCCACCACAAGTCCCTTGAAGGCTCACTGAGGCCTCCAAGCACATCCTCTCTTTGACCACCATGATGATGGGCATGTGGGAGGGCTTCAAGAGGCCTGGGTTCTGAGTTGGGTCTGTCTGGCTCCTTGCTCAACAGCTGGGACCCTGCAGTAGTCACTCCACAGACCGGGTTCTATGCCAGCTGTGTGGCTTTTGGGGGAGCTGTGTACCCTCTCTGTGCTCATCTGCAAAGTGGGGTTGGCCATGTCTTAGGACTTGAGGGAGGGTCACACGAGTAGCTGGCACATGGCAACTGGTGCATAAATATCACTGTTGGTGGAAATATCAGGTCCCCCCCAACAGGGCCATTGAGATCCGCCCCCATCTCCCCGTCCAGACCATAACCCTGAGCCTGCTGTGCTTGAAACACAGACAAGTCATTAAGTTATTTCGCCTTTCACTTTTTCGTAACGTGGCTGTTAGAGATTCCTCTGTCACTGGCTGGACTAGAGACAGGAAGTTCCAGGAATCACCTCTGTTCTCCCCCTGCCGGTGCCCGGCGCCCAGCCCAGAGCCTGGCGTCACAGTGGTGCTCAGGTGGTAGCTGTTTTGACGAGACAGGAAGGTCTCCTGGGACCAGCCAGCGCCCAGGGACCCGGCCCCCCAAGCCCAGGGAGCCCCGCAGCCGGCATTTTGAGCTCGCGGGTCCCCCCGGCTGTACCTGCGGCTTGGCGCGGGGGCCTCTTGCTGCCTGGCAGGGCCTGAGGGCCGCCACCGGCTCTCTGGAGGGCAGACCGGCTCTGGGGGTTCCTTCTGTGTCAGTGTTGGAGAAGCCAGCTCTGCAGGGGACAGGGAGGCCACCTCCCTGCCCCAAGAGGCAGGGAAAGAGAGCTCTGTGCAGGGACAACGGGGGAGGGGTCCTCTTCTCCCCTGAGCCTCTCCCTGCACCTGGGGAAGAGAGGAGGCACGTCCTCTGTCCCCTCCCTCTTCACGCCCCCTTCTTCCCAGAAGCAGAGTCCGAGCCCAGTGTCCTCAGGGGGTGTGTGCCTGACATCCTTCTGTGACCTCACACCTCAGGGAAACCGAGGCCACTCCACCTCCACGTTGGCCAGCCCAGAGGAGGCTCAGAGGAGGAGTCCAGGCAGGGGTGGGGGCTGGGAGGGTCTCGGAGGGGTCTCGGGCCAGGCCTGCCATCTGGGACGTCTGTGGCCCTTGTCCTTCCCCGACCTCTGTGCTGCTAGGGAGGGCTCAGTTCTCAGCAGAAGCCACACAGGTGGCCGCAGCCTGACCCACCCTACTGTCCCGTCACCTCCACCTTCTGATGGCCACGAGCCTGGGCTTTCTCGTCCCCCATCTGGGGGGCAGGGTGACAATGGATCTGAGTGGACCTGAGCTCCGTTCCCCGCGGCCCACGTCCTGACCAGCTGTGTCTGAGCTGTGACAGCCCCTGGGACCCAGGATCCTCGTCCGTGGAGATGAGGGGAGGGACTCCTTCGTAACTTGTAGAAAATACGAACTCGGAAGGTCCTACGATTCACTAAAGCCACCAGGTTCAAATGACAGTCTGCAAAATCAGCTAAGGGTACCGCGAAGAGGGGTGGCATCACGGAAAGCAGGGGCACCCTCCTCCGCTGTCTCCAGGGGTGGCTTTTCCCACGGCAGGAGGAAGGCCGGTCCCCGTCCCTCTTGGCAGGACGTGGCTTTTACACCAATTGCCAGGAGCCCCGTGAAGAGCGCTCTTCAGGGCGAATGTGAAACTCGGGGAGTCCCTGCAAGTTGGCGATAGCTGGTGTCTGTGCTTCCTGGCTCTTTGAGAAACCACCTGCTCTCTCTATTTGCGTCGGGATTAGAACACGGAATCTTGGCAAAACGAGATGTGACTTTCCATTAAACCTCCTGAGCCTCCTTTCCCACTTTGGGGATGACTCAGTGAGCCCATATGGACGGAGGTGGAGCAGGGCAGAAGGCATTTTTAATAGAGATATCAGCTTGGATGATCATGGGATTAACCAAAGGTGAGGACCCATATGGCTAATGAGGTACCTGGCTCGCAGCTGCGTCTCTGGGTGTGTTGGCCCTGGCCTTGATGTCACGCCTGCAGCAGATCATAGAGCGGAGTCCAAGACCTGGGGTCTACTGTCAGCACCGTCACTCACCAGCTGGGCACCTTAGGCAGGTCACTCAACCTCTCTGAGCCCCAGATTTCTCATCTTAGAAACTGGAAATAATTACAACTCTCTCGGTTACACAGATGGTTTTGAAGCTGTTATAGAGGGCTCTGTAACTGCAAAACTCCTTAGCGCGGTAGTCTCCGTACACGTTATTATAGTTCATAATTATGCCTCTTTTAAATTTGATTTTGGTAAATATCAGTCCATTCCCACTTGTGACTCAAATTAGATTTTTTTAAAAAGATGATCCTGATGGTCATTTTTAGGTCATTTTCCAACCCTGGCTACCAAACACGGGTCACTTTTGCTTTGTGGGGTCCCAACTGTCCGTGAGCCCCAGCTTCCCACTGTCCCAGATGGGAGGTGAGGAGGACCCCTTCTGAGAAGAAAGGAAAAGCTCTTTTCAGGAGACTTCCAGGACGGAATGCTTATGTGTTTAGAGCAGGGGTGTCTGGTTGGGTTTTTGGGTTTAGCACACTTGCAGGTATTGCTACTTGAGCTTTTAATTGGTTTACTCATATTTTTTACAGCGTCTTATTTGAATGTTTACAGGACCCCAGAGGCTGGGATTTACCGACATCCGAGAAGGGACTGATAAATGATTTAGTTGAAATCGCAAAACTGGAGGCATTGTGTGAATCAGAAATGGGGCCAGGGAGCCCTCTCAGGAACCCCTCGTTTATTGAATGTGATTGGGGGCCTACAGCTGTTCCTGGCCATCGCCAAACGGAAAACAAGCATCAACTGTTCCCCAGCAGGCGGGGGGTGCCCAGGGGGTGGGCGAGGCCTCCCAGCAGCTCCAGGTAGGGGAGAGCCCAGGTCGGGGGGCCTGGGCAGACTCCACCCACGGCCTTGGGAGCCCTGTGGGCATCAGCCCTGGTTTCTCTGCATACAGGTGGGCACTGCAAACAGATGTCCCCTCACCTGGCACCCAGGATGGAGCCTCTCACTCTCCTTCTGACTGTGGTTCTCTACCCATCTATCATTTTGCTAAGGCTCATTCTAGTGGATTTGTTTTGCCATTATAGTCATCCCTCGGCCTCCGCAGGAGGTGGGCTCCCGGACCGTCTGCAAGGACAGCCCACTCTGGGGAAGCTCAAGCCCCTCGTGTAAAATGGCATAATAGACTGGAGATCTGGGTCAGTTGGTAGAGTGCTTGCCTTGCATGCACAAGGCCCTGGGTTCAGTCCCCAGCAACACCAAAAAAAAAAAAAAAAAAAACACTATAAAACGGCATAATATTTGCCCACAGTCTGTGCCCTTTCACCCATCTCTAGGTCATTCGTAATACCTAATGCAGCGTAAATGCTGTGCAAATAGTTGCGCTGTATTATTAAGGGACTAATGTCGAGGGAAGAATTGGCACTTGTTCAGCACAGATGAGAGATTTTTTTTTTCCCAAATATTTTTGATCCACCATTGATTGAATCCACAGATATGGGACTCGTGGGTGGGGGACCGACCGTACTCTTCTGCCCTGGTATGGAGATATCTTGCAATTTTAAAAATATTTTTTGGTCTGAAAGATATTCTTTTTCATTATTCAAAATGTAAAAATGTAGAAAGTTAAAAGATAAAGTAGAAATCGCCAGCAAATCTGCCCCTCAGAGAGAATAATTATTAATAATTTTTTTTGGGGGGGTACCAGGGATTGAACTCAGGGGCACTCGACCACTGAGCCACATCCCCAGCCCTGTTTTGTATTTTATTATTTAAAGACAGGGTCTGAGTTGCTTAGGGCCTCCCCATTGCTGAGGCTGGCTTTGAACTTGTGATCCTCCTGCCTCAGCCTCCTGAGCTGCTGGGATGACAGGCCTGGGCCACTGCGCCTGGCTGTTAACAGTTTTCCCTCTGCTCCACAGTTTTGCTTCCTAAGACGCGGACACCCATAGCTCGTGTTGCTGGGTCGTCGCTTTACGCAGTTATTTTTCGAGCAGGTTGTTTTCCTGGTCTTACTTGGACTGATGTCCAGGGGGACTGCTGCAGATGGACCCTAGTAAGAAGCATCTTCCTGGGGACGATTTCCCCAAGTGCACCCTGCCCGTGGGGGGTGTCGAGGAGGCTGCGGCGGGCGCTTCTCTCTGGGCGCTTCGGTGCTCTCTCAAGGGCGCTGACGTCAGTGTGGACGCCCCTCCCCTTTCTCCAGCCCATTCAGGGTACCACACCTACCCTCCCTCCCCCATCCACTGATCCATCCTTCCTTACCCCTTCCTTCCACCCATCCACCTGTCCATCCTTCTGTCCATCCAGGCTTCTGTCCTCACTTCCTTCATCCACCCTGCGTCCTGGGTGTGGAGCAACAGGGCCAGGCCAGTCCCTGCACTTGGTGTTAAAGATGATGAGACCCAGGCAGTTGGCTGCCATCTACTGGGGCTACCAGTCTTCACCCTGAACGTCCACCTGCCTGGACACACGATGGTGGCCTCCACCTTATCTCTCCACCATGAAACGATCCTTCCCGCAGGTGACCTGGCACCTAGCCTCTCCCCTCCTGGGGGCATCTCAGGGGTGGGACCTCGCTGTCCCCTGATCTATAATCCCTGCTGCCCACCACACCTGCCGAGCCTGGTACTCCGGGAGCGCCCGAGATGAGGGCATCCAGGCGCCGAGGGTAGAGAAGAGCAGCACTTTTCAAAAGCCGTTTTTCAACCCAGCAGTGATGGAGCTCATATTTCAGAGAAAAATCATGGTGACACTTTTGTCTTATTATTTAAGGTTTTGTTTTTCCACGGGTGGTCTTCCTGGGCCGGCGATAGACAGCCAGGCTCTTCTGTTTAGATTTAAGCCGTGTTTCCCTCCCTCCTGGCTCGTCGTGGAGAACACGGCTTTGTGCACACAGTGAACTAGAGGGCAAGCCCAGGCAGCCACAGCAGGGACAGCCGGGAGGTGGCCGCGTGGCGGGCGAGTGTGAACCACCGGCCCCTCCCCGGCTCCACTTTTCCACAGAACTGGGCCTGTTTCTTCTGATGGTGCCCTTCCCACTTCCCCGGGCCACCATGGGTTATCAGGAAATATTTCCCCGTGGCCTTGGTGACATCCTTGAGCTTCACATGAGCTGTTGGTGGAACTGAAGGACTGTTTCCTGGAAACGCTCCATGTCACCAGCTTAGGCCCGTTTACTACATTTATGGAATTACACTGTGCACATGTTTTTAAAGAAACCAGAATATATTGAATAACCTCAGCCCTGAGGCAAACCCCGAAGATTAATTATAATCATGAATGAGGCCATCGTGCACCCTTCGAGAGGGACGGTGGCTCCTGGCGCACATGAGTGCCTTGGTGCCTCCACCTTGAGGGGTGTCCCCTCCTTCCTAGTGTCTCTCTCTCATTGACAGCAGATGGACAGGAACAAGCTCAGAATCTGGGATGGAAAGATATGAAGCTGTGTGACCTTGGTTAGGTTACTGTCCTCTTCTGGGCCTACTTCTACCTCAGTAACAGGTAGGCCATCATAACAACCCTTATCTCAGGGTTTTGGGGAAAATAGAAATTTGTGGGAGCAAGGAACAGAGTAAGATGAAAGGAGGAGGATAATAGTACCTCTAAAATATGGAGAGCCATCCCAGGCTAGGAAGGCTTATTTTAAACTGTGCGCCTCTGTGTGGACACTGGTGTGGGTGCAGGCTCACCTGCCTGCCGGGAGATCACCGCTGCATTGGCGAGGAGCCGCGGGCCTCCATTTCTTCATCTGGAATTTTCCCTGAAAACCGAGCAATGCCCATGTTTTGTAGAGTCCCCCCCCCTTTCTTCTCTCTATCTCTTTTAGACCCACACGTGTCGAGTTAGGACTGGAATTCATTATTTAAATCGTTACTGATTGCAAGTCTGTTTGGGCAGACGGTGCTCTGACATTGTCACAAATGCAGTCTCCTTCTTTGTGAAAAACACCTGAAACCATTTCCCTCAAACTTTCTAAACGGTCCTACTTTGGATGGAAGCAGAAAGACCAAAATTTCATCAAAGGAAGATTGTGTCTGTTTGTTTTTCTGAAATGCAGGGTTATTGTGAGACACAGGGGACTTCCCGGGTCTCTCCGCCTTAAATCCTGCCTCGCCAAAGCAAGACGGTGTTAAGACGAGGCTGTCCAATTTCCTCGACTCATTTGCATCTGTCTGTGCGTGGAATCTTCTAGAAGGCGGTTATTGGAGAATTAAACGGGATGACAGGATCCGGGTGTCCTGCTACATTGGTATTCAGGTTCAGTCCTGGGGACTCAACATGCCCGAAATACAGATCTTGCTCTGAGACACAATGGACGGCGACAAAGGCATCCTGATTGCCAAAGACGGGAGGGAGGGGAGGAGGGAAAGACGGGAGTGGTGGGGAGCAGGAGGCTGGGACCCTCATCCAAAAAGCTCTGGAAACCCAGGTGTCCACGGTGGCTCCATCTCTGATTCTTCCCAGTGGTGGTGGCCTCGTGGTGCCAAGGGGACCTCGGTGACCCCTCCCCATCTTTCTTTTGCAGTCGGATGTGGAAGTCGACCGGCCTCAGCCCCCGTGCCTTGGTGCCCATCTCACAGGTTGCTGGACACCATTCTGGCTGCAGTTCAGTGTCACCCTCTAGTAACCCCCGAGCTCTTGCGAAGCGTGGCCCTCGGGGTTCATGCCACCCTTCCCCTGCATCTCGGCTGGGGAGGGGGTTTTGCCCTTTCTTGGGAAGGGGCCCAGCGAAGCCACTGGCTGTGTGACCTCGGGCCGTGACTGCATGTCCCTGGAAGTCGGCTCCCCCTCGTGGGGCCAGAGAGGGAGGGGACAGCTTGTCCCCCTGGAGTGGTGTAGAGGGCCGGCTCAGGATAAGCCCTGGGGACATATTACCTCATTTTATTGTCACGACTCCTGTGGGGGACAGCCATGTCACTAGCCAGTTTCCATGTGTGGAGCATTCTCTACGACCACAGGGGTGTGAGCCCGCTTTCTGAGACGCTGTGACAGCCCCGGATGCAGTGGCTTGGGACGTCCAGAAAGGAGCCTTGGGGATCTTCCCAGGGCGGCAGCCGGCCACACCCGCGGGGGACTGAGCCCACTCCCGTCAGCGCTGTGGGTCTTCCTGGGCTGCAAACTAGTCGTGATGAACCTAAGGGAAGGGACGTTCCTGTCCTTCCAGCTGTCACCTGTGAGCATGCTCCTGGTTCTGCTGTTTGCTGTCCCCCAGGTGGGTGGCACGAATGTACACCTGTGGGTTCCTAGTCCCCATGGAGACGGGGTCACAGCAGAAGACCCCCCAAACCCGTGCTTTTGGGGGGACTTGGATTCTGGGAATTCGCAGCCCTGGTGGGCTGTCCCCTGGCGGCCTGAAGACGGTTCTCCTGGAAGAGCCTGGGGAGGCTGCAGGCAGCCACGGCGGCCCCTTTGCATCTCAGCCCCAGCACTGCCCGCTCCCGATGTGGACCCCAGGGACTGCGGAAGTCCCCCCTCGGGCTCCTGCGCTCCTCACGGCACCGACGCGCACAATCGCCCCCTGTGTCCCTGGCAGCCAGCTGGGCGAATGTCCTGGGCAGCGCCGCTCCCCCCTCCTGCCCGCCGGCTCCACACCCTCCTGAATGTCCCTTTCTCACCAGCCACAATCAGGAGCCTGTTCCTGCGCTGGGAAAAGGAGCCTCGAGGAGCTTTTAAACTGGCTGTAATTTGAGGTATTTATCGCTATTTGGAGAGCGCTGCTGCCCGGGACCGCCCGCCCCTCCAGCTTCTAGAAATGGTGCAAGGGATTTCCCCCTCTCTCAAAAGGATACTTCTGGGTCCTTCCGCTGCCCCCAGGCTGGATCCTGCAGGCTGCAGACCCGGGTGCATGGGCCGAATTCAGGCTGAATGGCCGTCACCAATCCCGGGCCACCTCCCTGGTCCAGGCCCCCACTGGACAGAGACCGGAGCTCCCCCTTCCCGCGCCGGCCTGAGAGCATTTCTGACACTTGTAGGAGCAAAGTGTGGGTCTGAGTGCCCCGGCTTTGGACCCAGGCTGACCCCAGGCCAAGCCATGCTCTGCCCGGGAGCTGCGGCCCCGAGGCCTGGTGGTCGGCTTCTGCAGGCCTTGAGGTTCCGTCTGCACAATGGGTGTGGCCCCGACTCCCACCTCACTTGTCCTGGGGCTACGGAGCCCGGCTGTGCTGTGTCCTCACGCTCTGATCAGCCAGGGGACTGAGTTAATGCACACACAGGGCCAGTGTCTGACCCACAGAACGGGCTCCACTCCAGCAGCTGCTGGCTCAGAAGAGGCCCTTGATGAATCCAAGTGGCTTCCGCCCTCCCTCCGTTTGTAAAGTCCGACCCAAGTCAACAGCTGGACAGCGGAGGCTTGCCAGAAACAGTGGGAAGGATCTGTGCTCTGCACTTGCTTGCTGGAGGTCTTACTGGTCCCACAGGGAGAGAACGGAAGGGTCTTCACTGGCCAGGTGCACTTCAGCCAGAACAGCCCACGGAGGGCCCATGGCCTGCTGCCTTCTCTCCGTCCTTGGGATGCTAAAAGGGCTGCAGAAGAGCCGGCCCTCAATACCATGGCTTCCCCACTTCCCAGCATCTACCAGAAATATCTGCCCAAGACCCCCCCTGGGCAAAGGTCCTTCCTCCCTCTTCATTCAAGGCCCATGTGTGGTACCCAAAAACCCAGAACCAGTTTCCCATCCTGCCCTCTGAGGGTGAGGGGCACATGAGACCCCTAGACCACAGGTCACACCCGGCCGACAGGTCGCAGGGCTTAAGGTAAAACTGGAGAGGGGCCATTTCCAGCTGTTCTCATTCTCACAGGGCGGGCCAGGTTTTCTCTCCCTAGCTCCTCTCATCCTGCTGGCCGGCTCCCCCTTCTCCGGGAGGCCCCCCTGACCTGCTGTCTGGGGAGCAGGCCCTGGGGCCAGACTGCTCAGCCGGAGCCTTGACTGTGGGGTCGGCTCTGCTCATCTGCAGAGTGTGGGTAGCCTGAGCCGCGCTTCACAGGTGGCGTCACGGTGTTCATAAGAACAGTCAAGAGCTGGGCGGGTGGCGCACGCCTGTCATCCCAGCGGCTCTGGAGGCTGAGGCAGGAGGATTGTAAGTTCAAAGCCAGCCTCAGCAACTTAGCAAGGCGCTAAGGAACTCAGCGAGACCCTGTCTCTAAGAAAATACCAAAAAAAGGGACTGGGGATGGGGCTCAGTGGTAAGCACCCCAGGACCATAAAAAAACAATCAAAAACCTTTCAATGAGAGCCGCCCCTCCAGCCCTGAGGACGCCTGGCCACAGATCACTGCTGTCACTAGCGTTGTCACTCTTCCCCATAGAAGCACTCATGAGACCAGACCGCAGTCAGCCCTGGCAGCCAGGGAGCCAGGGCCGTGTCCTCTTCAAGCTGGAGGACAGAGGACAGTTTCGCAGGAAGAGCAACTGTTGCGAGTGACCTGAGACTTTGTTTCCAGAGACCCCTTCACTTTCCGAACCCTGGAGGGACCTGCCATTCCACCCACGCTCACCTTCTCTCTTTCTGGGTTGGCAGAGCCGTTCCTTGGCAGACGGAAACCCCGTGCCACCCTGGGCATGAGCCTGTGGGACAAACTGAGCAGCGACTCCTCAGTTTCCCTCCTGATGGCGGCAGGGGGGCCCGAGGGAGAGACCTGGCACTTGGTGAGAGCCCAGCCTGCCCTTCTCCCTGGTCAGCGACTGCGTCCTGCCGGTCAGGACGCCTGATGACCCTCAGCCCTGGAAGAGGGAGCGCTGGGATTTCTGCTCCGACTTCGGAGGCATTGATACCGTCCAGATGCCTGAGCTCCCCGTCTTTGAACTTGAAAATGTGCAGGAAGATTTTTCTAGAAACAGGCTCCCCAGGACCCACCTGGTCTGCACGAGGACACTGCGGGAATGAAGGGGCCTGGGACAGTCTGCAAGGTCGTGGAGTAGCGGCTCCCATGAGGGACACCAGTGACACTCGGCAGGGTCCTGGCTGTCCTGCTGTCCTCCTGCAGGTGTCCACACAGAGAGGGCAGGAAGGAGTAGGTGTCCAGCCAGGGAGAAGGGCACACACCATCGAGGTCTGCTTCCTGGGAGATTCTGCTGAAAGACCGAGCAACTGAAGGACTTTGAAGGAAGCCCCTGTATGACCTGTCCTGCCCCCGGGGCCCGGATTCCTGCCCCCTGGCCCCCTGCAGCAGCAGAAC